>NW_020664389.1:1904083-1935805 GCF_002925995.2 Terrapene triunguis
GCCGAACCTGCCGCGTCAGCAGGTAAATAAAACTGGCCCGGCCCGCCAGGGTGCTTACCCTGGCGAGCCGCGTGCCAAACGTTGCCGACCCCTGTAATAGATGGATGGGAGGTTTTAACTCCATGTTTCTGCCTTTCTGGGTTGTCATCAACAAATCAAATGGAAGTTTAATTATCCTGTATTTCAAAATATTTTGCTTATTTTTTGCAGTTATATTTTTATGCATTTCTCTCTCTCTCTCTCTCTCTCACACACACACACACACACACACAGAGCCTTTTTATTGTCATCAATGGGCACTGGATCAGGCCCTTAGCTCTAATCGCATCTCATAAATTAATCCCCCAATCTATGATAACATTTTTTTCTGAATTTTAGTCTGCAAGTACTACATACCCAGAATGTAATGCAGTATTTCCAGGTGTAGTCAAACCAGAGCTCTACAGAGAGTCTCTGCTCTGTGATGCCCAGGCTATGTATGCAGCCCCCAACGTTGTTGGTCATTTTTCCTGCTATAACAAATTCATATGAAAATTGCTGTTCACTAGAGCTGGTCGAATAATTAATTTAGAACAACAATAGATGCAAATGTTGACATTTTCTTATGGAATGATGATCATTAGTATTTTGATTATGCAGCTAGCTGTACTGTCCACTATCAGTCTGGATCTGTGTTAGGCTACTCCTTCCTATTCTCTCCTTCCCATTGAATGCGTGTCTTAGCTAATTTTTCCTCAGGTGTATTAGCTTGTATTTGTTATTTGCTGCTTACTTCTCTGTTCTTTCAGTCTGCTCTTTTTGGTAGTAATTAGTATATGCAACTCTTCTCAGTTAATACCCGTGAATTTCATTAGTATTATGTTTATTCTCTTTTACATAGCACCTTTGTTAGTAGATTTGGAAGTGCCTAGTCCTATACGACTGAAGGCTTTAGAATTCACTTCAAAGGATGCAGAATCAATCCCTAAAACCGGACACCTCACTCCATTTTGATATTGAAATAGGCACTCATTGTTTTTGCTTTTACCCAGTTCTCCTAAACAATGCTTCTCTTACCTAAGCCATTTTGTAATATTTTTTCAAGTGAGTTTTTCTGAAGACCTAGAATCAAATGCTTTATAAAATTCCAATTACGTTGGGCTAGACTTTCAAACCTAGGTGCTTGTATTTGTACTTGTAGTTTCGTGTGGGCCTAATTTATGCATACAAGTATCTACTTATACACGTGCAAATCTGCTATTTTGCACACATATGGTTGCTTAGCCTTCAAATTTGTATTCATGTAGTTGCATCTGTCTAGCTTAGAAAATCTGGTCTATTATATCTATTTCATTCCTTACACACACACATTTTGTAATTCTGTCAAGAAGAACAATCAAGTTCATTTAGCAAACTTTATTCTTTATGAACTCACACTCATGGTTCTCTTATATAAAGGATACAGATGTATCAAATCTAAGGATATTATTTATATTACAGAAGCACCAAGAGGCCACAACCAAGATTGGGGCCCCATTGTGCTAGGCACAGTTCCAATACATAAGAGACAGTCCCTGCCCTGATGCATTTACATTCTATATAAGCAAGACAGAAACCAAGAGAAAATGACTTGCCCAAAATCATACAATCAGTCAGTAGCAAAGCTGAGAATAGATCAAGGGTGTCCTGAGGCCCAGTCCAGAGCCTGGTCCTTTAGACCACTGATTAATATCTTTTGACTGTAATTTTTGTTTCAGCCAGTATTCCTGGTACTGAAATAAGGTCTATTGGTAGGTAATTCCTTGGATTATCCTAGAATCTCTTTTGAAGATAGGTACAACATTTGCTATGTATCAGTCTGCCAGTATTAGAGTTGATTTTAATGAGAAATTGCATATTTTGTTAACAGCTCAGCTGATTGTGAAACTCTTTCAGAACCGTGGGCAGAATGCCAGCTGATACTGGTGACTTTTTACACTTTAGTTTACCAATTTGTTCCAGCATCTCTGACCATTCTGTGTCATCCTTGCTTGAAATGATTAGGTCTAAGATAGGATGATGGCAGAGATACTCTTTATTAAAGGATTGATAGAAAGCAGTCATTTGGCTTCTCTGCAACATCCTTTTCCTGTTTATCGGCACTCTTTTCTCCCTGATGGTTCATCGCAGCAGTAGTGTAGCTACAAGTGGAAATTTGGGTGGGTCCCAACTTTCAGGTGGACTGGCAATGACAGACTGTGCTAGCTCAGCTTCTCCACAGACACCACGCCCTGTTCCTAGCCCTGGTGCCCCAGACACAAGGCTTCACCTGCTGAGTGGGGCACATGCATGGGGTGGCTCAGAAAATGGCCAGGCACAGCTGCTGGAGTGTAGCTTTCTGAAGGGTGGGCACATAGCTCTGTCCTGGATTTCAGGTGCCTGAATGATGTTCTGGGCCACCATGGCAGCACTACACCCCTGCTCAGATTTTGGTGGACCTGGATGCTAAGTGGTGTGGGCCGCAGCCCACCCAGGCCCACCTGTGGCTACACCGCTGTATTGGACCCAGCATTTATCTCAGGCTTTCTGCCTTGGTATTGTTAAAGAATTTCTTGGTTTTGTATCCTTGGCTATTTGCATTTCAAAATTCTTCTGAGTCTTTGTGATGTCTATCTTACATAATACCTGACATAGTTTGATATTTTCTAATGGCTTCATGAAGACCAGATTTCTGTTTTCTTAAGCATAGCTACTTGACTCAAAAAACTCAAACCAAATTCTTACCAGTTTACAGCTCATGACTAAAGTTTGAGTCAATTTGGAGCTAATCATGTGTTTCACAATCTGTAATTTTGATTAGTTTTTAGAAAAATAAAAACATTTGAAAATATTGCAATCATATTTTCACTGTTCCTACTAACTAAAATCATGGCTGTGGACAGAAGGAATAGGTGCATTGCCTCAGTCAGGGAGTTTATTGCACCTGAAAGAAAAAGCACGGTCCTCCTTCCATTAGAAAGCAATTTTGTTAAGAACAAGTATAACATTTCTTTGCATAAATTTATTATGCTTACCATCTAAGAAAGGGAATAAACTACATGAGGGATAATATTCTGTGTATGCTACCAACTTATGTACTCTATCTTCCCATCTTTACAGATTCCATGTTACTAATGTGTACATTTTTCTAACCTTCATTGTCTTTTGGCTACTGGGAAAACACAAAAACAAAAAACCCCAAAACAAAACACAGGCCACATTTACTACTGCTGAGAATGTGTGAACAGATCTGCTGACTTCACTTAGGTTGTACCTGCTTATGCCAGCAGTGAATATGACCCCCAAGTCACTTCTACATCACAGGAACATAAGCGTGCAGGATACAGTACATGCTGTGTACTTCTATTACTGTAGTGCCTTTAGCATAAACTACATGTAGTATGTGAAATGTATCAAAGTTGTCATTCTTTCACAATGTCCTCCTTCTACTTCTACAGAGTTCTATTGTTTTTATTTATTTGTGAGAACAGGAAAGGCTCCAGGCCTGGATTATATCCATACAGAGTTCCTATTTCACCCAGGCTCCAAAACTGGCCGTTTCACTTCCTCAGTCAATGTTTCCAGGACAACTGCACCCCAATAATCTGATGCAGGGCTAAGGGAGTAGCCATTACTATACCAAGAAAACCATTACATGTTCCCAAGAGCTATCAACCCATCTTTTTCCAATGTGTCACATCCAAGCTTATGGAGATACTGATTCTGATATACATTAATGAGGTTATCAAACCACAAATGCCTTTTGTTCAGGCTGGTTTTAGACAAGGTGTACATAAGATCAACTCATTTGCCTAACTGAAGACATTGAAGATGTCTTGGAGAATGGCAAGAAAGTTGGCTCCCATCTGCTGGATCTGTTAGCTGCATATGACACTGCTTCACATGTGGGGCTGACTGCCAAGTTGTTGCCAACTATTTCCTGTATACCCATGGTGCAATTCATTATGGAAATAGTAACACATTAGTGCTTCATCTTGCAAGCTGGAGACAGTCTTCTAGCTTAGAAGTCTCTGTAACAGACTCCCACAAGGATCAGTTCTAGCTCCTCTCCCTTTCCACAACTAAAGCTGATAAGTAGGTATAGGTAGATGACATCTGTTTTGCTGATGTGGGTAATGATCTGCATTATATCAAAGGGTCAATCAGCCAGGACATGAATGCTCTGGCCACTTACCTTTGTCAGTGGAGACTTACATTAAAGGAGTCTAAGATGATGGCCACAAACGTTCATCTGAACAATTGCCTTGCCAATCGACCCCTTACAGTCTGTGTTGAGGATCCACTCTGTCTCCAGCTGCTTGTCACTTATGTAGGAGTTAAATTGGACTGTAGTCGAACATACCACTCCAATATAGAACATTTAGAGATAAGATCTCCTACCACCACTTTCTTCTTTCACAGGCTTCCAATGAGAGCTTAGGCATTGATATGGACTACAATAAACTAGTCTTGAGCCCTTTTCCTTGAAGTGTACCCTTGTAATGATCAGAAAGTCAAGGTTTGGAGTCACTGACTGAGATGACAATGGAAACAGAAATAACCTGGCGCCTTATTTAAAAAAGCAAGTGAGCATTATCATTGGTTCTCTCTTAATGGGAACCTCTCTGCTCTCCCACCCAGAGATGCTTTTCTTTCAAGGCCTTATTCCGCAACCCTTACTTATGTGAATAGTACTTGCTTACCTTAATGGAATCCTTTATGTTAAAACTACTCATGAGTAAAAGTTTGCAGTACTAGATTCCATGATAACAATGGTCCTATAATGTTTACCCTAATGTAGTAGTTCTCAACATTTTTCACCCTACTGGATCCCCTCTTGGGATGGAGTGGCAGATGGGTCATTCCCAAACCAGCGGGTGCTATGTGCTGACAGTTGTCACGATCTCTCCTTTTTCCTGTCTATTTTCTCACTTCTTTTGATTTACCTTCTTGTCTTTTTTCCCTTCTCTCTTGGTCTATTTGCTCCTTTCCTTTTTCTTTCTATAGTTTCTTCTTCATACTCCTCATCCCCTCTCTGGTAACTCTGGGTCCCCCTCCATGTTCCATTAGCCACTAGAAGTCTAAAAACTGATGGGGAGCCATGATAGTTCCAGCTGAGTTGAGTGCTGAAAACCGAAGCTGGGACCAGCAGGTTGCTGCCTGAGACTGCAGCCCCATAGATGAGAACTATTCCTGTAGCCATCTACATTAAATGCCACAGCAGCAGCAGGGAGGAGAGGCATGTGGCTTTCAAGGAGCCACCTGCCATTTTACCTGTTTGAGGCGTGAATCCTGCAGCTTTCTCCCCTGGCTCTGATCCTCTCCTCTGCCACCCACGCCCAGCTTGAGAAACACTGCTATAGTAATATAAAGTTACACACACACACACACACACTTTAGGGGCATTGGGAACAAGCATCAAATAGTTCAGTATTGCACAAAAATTTTGCGTTGGACCAAAGACAGCTGTACCTCACAAGGGGAAAATCCTCAGATGCAGAGTTGCTCAGATAGCATGTCTCTTGTGTGGAGAGTTCCTGAGGTCAGAAACACTCCTAGGTGAGGATCTAAAGCTTAGAATAGTATCAGTACAGCAGAAGAAAGCATCCTCAACTGCCTAGCATCCATACAGCAGCTTATGAACAGAGCAGAATTATGGTGTCTGCATAGTGAACAAGGAAGTGCACTGGTTTTCATTTCTCTCTCCATGTAACACTAGTTTTTGCTGGGATCAACATTCCCCACATAGGAAAAGGTACTGTGTAACTGCAAACCTATTTTCTGTTTAAAATGCATCATCGGGGCCACATAGATTTAGAAAGCAAGTACAGACAATTTGGTGCTCTCACTCAGGGAGAAGACAGGTGCATTTTTTCTATTTGTTCAAGATGGTTACTAACTTAGATGTGCACTGTAGCGGCTTAATATTGATATGTTCATAATATAGAGACCAGAGACTTACAAGTTTATGTACTTCTCCAACCCTGCAACATGCCCTGCAAATGAACTCTCCAGATTTGCAATGCCTCTTGTTTCAAAGAGGTTGGAGACAGGTAACAGACCCTGAAAGGCCAAGCAGAACAGTACATGTACCATAATAGAACAAAAGGCTGACCTGTTTTCTTTGCTCATTGCACCACCTAATGCAATAGTACCCAAGGCCAAGCAGCTCAAATATGATAAAAAACATGTTATTTGTACTGCTGTAAAACTCTCAGTAACTCTTTGTATGCTTCAACACATGTGCCATTGTATCAGTTCCCTTCAAAAGCCTGTCGCAAACCGGTTATTTTAATAGTTTGCTGTTTTGATTTGAAATGCATTAAATATCTATCAATATACCAAAGTAGTTATTAGACTCTTATTGCCTTAGTGTCTCAGCAAATTCACAAGTATTTCTTGGTATATTCAAATCATTAATGAATGAGACAGATCATTATGTATATAATATAGTAAACATTTGGTTGTCTCCATTACCATTTGTAATAGGGAAGCTAAATAGAAAATTCTTTCATCGTTCTGTTCCAAAGTCTTCTCTAAAGCAGCATACCTAGCAGACTTAACTACACTAGTTATAGCTTCCAACAAATATACCATGGTAAGAGGCTGCTGGCAGCACCTGTCACTTGTGCAAGGAACTAGTGGCAGGCAAAATGGAGACACCACTGGTAATGTTTAGAATGATAAGAAGGTCATTAATGTTGTTACTGTAAGGATTACTAGGCATTAGGACATGTAGTTCAAAGAGGGTCTTCATGTTGTGACAGACCCAGACCAGTGGGGTACAGGAGTCTGGTCCTATTGGGATCCAGGAAGTGGGCGGGTGAAGCCCGCCCACTGCTAAAGGATCCCCCCCAGCCTAAGGGGGGGTCCACAGGACCTGGAGACCAAAAAATTACGGGGGACAACTAATAAAAGAACAGGGACAAGAGTGAGGTCAAAGGGTCAAACGAAGGAAACCAGATGGGGACACAGAGCAGAGAACCCCGGACAGCACCCACTGCTCCTCGAAGGCGTCAAGGGAGCCAGTGGACGCCGCCTAGAGGAACTCTGCTCGGATACGTGAAAGAACGAAGGACCTGAAATACACCCCACAGTCACAGGAGACTCCATCGGCCAACCTCCTCACTCTGGTTTTATAGATGGCCAGTTTGGCTAGGGCCAGGAGGAGGTTGACCAGGAGGTCCCGCGACTTTGTGGGGCGACGGATAGGGAGTGCATAAATAAAAAGGTGAGAAAAGTGCAACCAAAATCTTAACAAAATATCTGTGAGGAGCTGGAATAGGGGCTGCAGCCTGGCACACTCCAGATAAACATGTGCCAGGGTCTCCCTCACGCTGCAAAAGGGGCAGGTGTTTGGGATAGGGGTAAACCGCGCCAAGTACACGCCCGTGCTCACGGCTCCGTGAAGGAGCCGCCAACTGATGTCCCCGGTGGGCTTCAGGATCAGAGCAGAATAAAGGCTGGCCCACCGGGGCTCCTCACCCTCCAGAGGTAGCAGAAGGTCCCGCCACTTCATATCGGGGCAGGACGCGAGGGTGAGGACATGAAGAACATGGAGCACGAGCGTGTATAGATGTTTCCTTGGCGCGGTCCAGAACAGAACCAGCTGCAGATCGTGCAGCCGGTTCATGGTGAAGGGACGGGGAGGGGGCCGGGTAGGTCCACGGGGCAGGGGCCCAATGAAAAAGTCTGGAGGGCTCAGAGTGGAGGGTGGGCAGGGCGTGCCCTCTCGCAGGACCCGGTCGAGATAGTCCCGAGCAGCGGGCGGCAAAGCGGCCCTCACCTCCTGAAGTACGCGCCGGGGAGTACGAGGTCTGGAGAGCCCCATGCGCTGAGCGAGCGTCAGGGGATCCAGCCAGTCTCCCCGGTCGTAGTCCAGGAGGTCTCCGACTTTGGTGACTTCTGCTAAGACCAACCTCTGGCGCACCATGGGGGACTCCGCCACCTGCACACGAAGCTGGGGGTTGTGTAGCAGGGGCTCCGCGAGGAGATCTGCCCCCACGGACCTGGTCACTGAGAACAGTTTCCAGGTCTGGAGGAGGTCCTGGTAGAAGACCGGCAGCCCGGAGAGGTCTTGCAGAAGACCTCTAGGATGGAGACAAAGGAACTGCCGGTCATATCGGAGCCCTTGGAAGCGGCGCAGGAAGGCGTGCGCCAATACGCTCCACGCCTGACTACCTGCACCATAAAGGAGCCTCTGCAGGGCTTGGAGGTGGAAGACGTGGACCTGAGCATGCAGACACTTCAGGCCCTGCCCTCCCTCCTCCAGGGGTAGATGGAGAACCCCCGCAGAGACCCAGTGCAGTCGTGACCAAAAGAACTCCAGAATCGACATCTGGAGGTTGGCCAGGAAACCCGGGGCCGGGACCAGGGTGTTGAGTCGGTACCAGAGCATGGACAGGACTAGTTGATTGAGCACCAGTGCTCCCCCTCGAAGGGAGAGACACCGGAGCACTCCTGTCCATTTCCGGAGCCGCTCCGACACCCTGCCCTCTAAATCTAGTCAGTTCTCCGGCGGAGACAGATGCGTGGCAGAAAGGTAAACGCCGAGATAGAGCGGTGGAGCGCGGGTCCACCTGACAGCCTGAAGCGCGGGTGGGAGGGAGCTCGCCTGCCACCCAACCCCTACCACCAGGCCAGAGCTCTTGACCCAGTTGACCCAGGTGGAGGAGGCTGCCGAATAGATGGTCTGGCAAGCCTCCACCCGCACCAAGTCCCCCGGGTCCTGGACCACGAGGAGCACGTCGTCGGCGTACACCAACAGGACCAGCCGCAGCTCTGGCTCCCGCAGCAACAACCCCGTCAAAATCCTACGGAGGAGACAGAGGAAGGGCTCGATTGCCAGAGCATACAGCTGGCCCAAGAGGGGGCACCCTTGACGTACTCCTTGCCCGAAGCTGACCGGTTTGGTCAGGGTCCAGTTGAGCCTGACCAAACAAACACTCTGCGGAGGTGTATAGCACCTGGAGAAAACCCAGAAACTGGGGCCCGAAGCCAAACGCTCGCAGAGTGCCCAGGAGATACCCGTGGTCCACCCCGTCGAACGCCTTCTCCTGATCCAGGGACAGGAGGGCGAACGACAGACCATCCCTACACCCAAGTTCCAAAAGGTCCCGGACCAGATACAAGTTGTCGAAGATGGTGCGGCCCGGGACCGTGTAGGTCTGGTCTGGGTGGATCACGTCCGCCAGCACGGACCCTAGCCGCAGCGAGATGGCCTCTGCTAGAAGGCAGGTGACGTGCTTCTTGGCCCCCCTCTTTCTTCAGGGTGTAGAAGAAGTGGGAGCCGCGATCCATCTCCTGAAGGAGGCGGATGCGGGATCGAACAAAGGCACCTTGGGCCCGATGGTCCTCGAGCTCCTCCCGCTTCTCCCGGCACGCTCCGCAGAGGGATGGATCACTGGGGCTGGAGGCCAGACACCTCTCCAGCTCTAAGACCTCCCGTTCCAACTGCCCTATCGCCGCATCCCTCCGTCGGCTGGCACCCCGGGTGTAGTCACGGCAGAAGAGCCGGGTGCGCACCTTCCCCAGGTCCCACCACCGCCGCGCCAAGGGAAAGGCACGCCGCTGCCCTCGCCAGGCCAGCCAGAACTTCCGGAAGGACGCCACGAAGCCCACATCCTCCAACAAGCTATTATTAAAGTGCCAATAGGCCGGCCCCGGCCTCTCCGAGCAGAGAGAGGCTGTCACGGTGGCCAGATGGTGATCTGAAAAAGGGGCTGGCTGGACGCTAGAGGAGTGGGCCCGTGAAAGATGGAAGCATGACAAATAGATGCGGTCCAACCGGGAGTGGTGCGACCGATGGACCTCCACCCGGACAAAAGTGAACGTCGAAACGTCATCCGGGTGGTGGTCACGCCAGACGTCCACTAGGGAGTGATGTTCGACGATCTCCCGGAGGAAGTCCGCGGCGGCCGGGTGCTGCTTGGTCCCTGAGCGGTCCCGTTCCTCGAGGGTGGCGTTAAAGTCCCCGCCCAGGACCAGGCACTCGTGAGGATCCAAGGTGCCGAGGAAGGCGGACGCTTGCTGATAAAAACACAACGTCTCCGGGCCCGATGTCGGGGCATAAACGTTGACAAGATTGACCACAAGCCCCTCCATGCGGACCCGAAGGTACAGCAGGTGGCCCGGCACAGTCTCAGCGACCCCCAGCACCTCAGGACGTAGGTCGGGGGAGAACAGGGTCGCCACTCCAGCCGTACAAACTGTGAGGTGGCTAAAGTAGACCCTGTCCCCCCACTCCAGCCACCAGCTAGCTTCAGCGCCTGGATCTGTATGGGTCTCCTGCAGGAAAATCACAGAGTACCCCCCCTCCCAAAGGAAGGAGAGCACCTGGCTCCTGCGGAGACTCATCCTACAGCCCTGGGTGTTTAATGTTGCAAAGATGATCGGTGCCATAAGGAGGGCTGGGGGGGATCCTCGCCGGCAGAGATGCCCACGGCCTCCGTCGGGCCGCGCAACAATCTGTGACCTACCCCGTGGGCGATCACGGAAGAGGCGGACCCGTTGGTAGGCCACGGCGGCCTGCCTCCCTGTCCTCTTACCCTCCCCCATAAGGACCCTCGCGGCCCGGAGGATCTGATGAAAATCCCCCCATCGCTGGAGTGCAAGTTGTACCTTGTTGCAGAAGCCACGGACGTCCTCAAGGAACTCCCGTAGCTCCTCTCTCAGCGTATGGGGGGGTGGGGTTACCGATCTATGGCTTTCCCTCCTCCACCGTGGTCTGTAGAATTCCTACACGCTCCCCCACTGGCAGATGGTCTTCTTCTCCTCAGGGCTTCAGCAGCTCCCCAGCAGCAAACACAGCAGCTCCAGGCGGCAGTCTGGTGGCCAGCAGGAAGGACCCCTCTCACGTGGAGGTGGTAGTGGTGGTGGTGGTGTCCAGAGCAGCAGGAGTAATGGCTGGGGTCCCTCCCCTCCTCTGGGGAGTGGGCCAGCAGCCCCCCCTCCCCCCCAAGGGGCTGTAATTGGAGCAGCAGCAACCAAGGGTGGGGGGGGTCTATCAGCCAGCAAGCAAGCAAGCAGGTAGCAGAGAAAGGGGTGGGGGGGGGGGTTTAGCCCAGCCAGGGGAGTAGCTAGAGCAGCAGTTGTAGGGAGAGCCCAGGGCCTAGTAGCTGGAGGAGTAGCCCCCTACCTACCTCCTTCCAGGCCAGAGGGCTACAGGAGAGTGATCTATAGAAGAGATCTATTAGCCTCAGATTAAGCAGGTTTTCTGTTCCCTGAGTGATCAGGGCAGGGGCTGCACTAGAGTAATCAGGAACCTGCTAGAACCACTTAAGGCAGGCAGGCTAATTAGGACACCTGGAGTCAATTAAGAAGAAGCTGCTAGAATCAATTAAGGCAGACTAATCAGGGCACCTGGGTTTTAAAAGGAGCTCACTTCAGTTTGTGGGGCAAGTGTGAGGAGCTGGGAGTAAGAGGCACAAGGAGCTGAGAGTGAGAGGGTGTGCTGCTGGAGGACTGAGGAGCACAAGTGTTATCAGATACCAGGAGGAAAGTTCTGTGGTGAGAATAAAGAAGGTGTTTGGAGGAGGCCATGGGGAAGTAGCCCAGGGAGTTGTAGCTGTTACAGGAGGCACTATAGACAGCTGTAGTCCACAGGGCCCTGGGCTGGAACCTGGAGTAGAGGGTGGGCCCGGGTTCCCCCCAAACCTCCCAATTGACCTGGACTGTGGGTTCTTCCAGAGGGGAAGGTCTCTGGGCTGTTCCCCAACCCACATCGTGAATCTCTGAGGTAAGAAAATCCGCCAATAAGCGCAGGACCCACTAAGATAGAGGAGGAATTTTGTCACACTGTTCAGCTAGCAGTGTGGCACATACTGTTTTGTTACAGGGTGCTACTGTTCAAGATTGTTCTGATTAGTATTGTTAGTTTTCTCTGCTTTGCAACCTTCAAACAATCCAATATATATTTATACACAAAGTAGAGAATATCTATCTATCAAAAACCTTAAGCACTCATTCAGACAACATTTAAGGGAATCCAGAAGGGTATGATAGTGCTTCTCTTTTAAAGCTAGGCTCAATTTTTCCACTTAAAGCAAGGATTCATCCTCTTTGTTTTGTATGAAGAATACAGTATATTTTCTGCACTGTTACCAAGTTTCATGATTTTATCATGAGCATGAGTCTTGAGATAGTGGGATTTTTTTTTAAAGCCTTAGAGACTGTCATCATGTGAACCACTAGAATCTCAGCTCTCATTTAAAAATAAAGTAAGTTTCTATCCCTCCTGGTTGCAGAGAAGAGCTTGAAAATATGAACCCTAAAGGTTCAAATGCCAGAAAGCAAATAAAGAGAACTCCAAGAGTAATATTTTTTTTAGTTTTTCAGTATTTAAGGCAATCACATGACCTTGGGGGGCCTGACTCATGACAAAGGAATTCCTTTGCAATACAGCTAGGAGGGAAACTTTTCTCATCTGGTGACTATTTTCATGAGTTCAAAATCATCCACCCACCCTGAAATTTTGAATCAGAATGAAAAGTACAATTTCAAATATATTTGCACATCAAAACCAGATTTTTTTTTTCCATTTTGGAGCAAAATGTTTTATTTTGGTTTTGACCTTTTTCAATCTAATTAGCTGAAGTTTCTAAATGAAAAATTGTTTCAAAGTGGAAAGCCAGAATATTTCATTTTGAAAATGTCAACTTTTTCCTGAAATTTGTTCAAGCTGGGAAATTAGAAAAGCCAGACCTTATTTCACAAACAGTTTTGATTTCAAGAAATCAGCATTTTTTGACAAAAAACAATTCACCAAGAAGTCCTAATAAGCTCTAGTTGGCAATACATCTTCCATGAATTCACAGTACATTATCTGTAGGGAAAGATATAATTTTCTGTAATTTGCAAGTTTGTCTGTTAATTAGTTCATGAGTTTAAACCATTAAAAAAATTGTGACATCCATGGTGTGGCCAACTCATGATTTTGTCGAGAGTCTTGTGATACTTGAGTTTTTATTCAAAGAGAGGAATTTCAGCTTTCATTTAAAAAAAAAATCCTAGCCCAAATGACTGCAGAGAAATACTGGAAAATGTGACCCAAATGCATCTGAAATGCTCAGATACCAGGAAAGTAAAAGAAAAAAGGCAAATAATGCTCAAATCATTATTATTTTTTTTTTTTTTAAATCTCATGAATTTTAAGTCAGACTTGTGATTTTTAACGTTAGGGCATGGCATTACTACTTTTAATTTTTTCCCTCTAGAATCTCACCTTTTTCAGCCTCCTTTTGCTAACAAATAGCTAGTTCATTATCTTGCACACTTCCCATATGGTTAAAACTCATTGTAAGCCAGTGATGAATGTGCTTTTGAATAAGTTAGGTTATAATTAAGCAAAGTAATTACTGATTCATCCTCCTCCCCCCATCTTTTCCATTATGTTCAAGAATTTCTTTTGCTCAAAATAGCTACCATTTCCCATAATTTTCAGGAGGACTGATGCTGCCCACTGGGATTGAGGGTGCAGACACTCTCAGTAAAGATGGCCACACATGTTTCCAACTCATGATTGTTATTGGATTTCTTAAAGCCTCAGCTTCTGAATCAAGAGACTGCATGAGAATCTCAACTTTTATTTATTTTTAAGAGCTTCTAGCCCTTATGATTGCAGAGAAAAGCTTGAAAATCCATGCAGCAAGTGCAAACTAAAAACTAAGTAACCAGAAGGTAAATGAAAAGAACCCTTTAAAAAAACTGATTGACCCATGGGGTGTGTGTATGTGTGTGGGTGTGTGGGAAGCTAGGGGGGGTACTTATGGGGGACTTCTGTATGCTTACGTAAGCATTGAGAGGAGAGAAGAGAAGAAGGAGCAGATCCTACCCTAAACCTGTGGGGCTCTTTCTGCTTTTCCTCCTGTGGAAAAATGGCATTGGTTCCTCCCACCTCCTCTCTGTTCCTGCAACTCCAGACTTCTGAATAACACTGAGAGGTTCCTAATGGAGGTTCAGCTCCACATCTGGAAGGGACGGGGAGAGAAGAGGCACCACTGGAGTTAAGTTAGTCACCTCTTTTGTTAGCAGAAAGTGATGCAGCAGGCAGGCAGAGTACTAGGAAAGATCTTTACTGAGCATGCAGAGAGGCCCCTGAGCATGCTGAGTACTACATGCTGAAGCTCTAGAATTTGAGTGAAAACAGGTTGACCCCAAATTGCACCCGGGGCCCTTCCTGTCTCCCAAATTACATCCTGTGACCTCCTGTGCCTAGGGCACCCCTCACTGGAAATGCCAAGGTCAGGGCAGGCTGAAAAAGGGAGAGCTGACACTCCCAAAACTGGTGGGTAACACTCAAGTTACACTCTTCAGCCAGTCACAAACTGTGCTCCTGATCCCCCACACTGGTTATCAAGAAAGAAAGAAAGTCACACAACTCCCTTTATTGCATTCCAGTTCTCTGGCTCCCAACCAGTACCTAGCTGCATTAAGGTGAGGAGCTATTTTAAAAAAAATCTTCTTACTATACAAAATGTTCTTCTGAACCCCAAAGGGCCAGCCACATTGTCAGGTCAATATTAGGTTGGATCTTACCCAAAATACCATGCTGCCGGCCAATCCTTTAGCGTCTAAAACTAAAGGTTTATCATAAAGAAAAAAGAGAGAACAAGAAGAGAGTTGTTAAATAGCAAAGCAGTCACATACATACAAAGACTTCAAAGTCCATATATGAGGCTCTTAGCAGTATTGGTGAGTTTGCTGGCTTGAAAGTCCTGCTGGAACACATCCACAGCTTGGATGGTCATTCAGTCCTTTGTTCAGTGCTTGTTTGTAGAAAAGTTACTCTGGAGGTAAGAAGCAGGAATGAAGACAAAATGGATATAGAATCATAGAATATTAGGGTTGGAAGAGACCTCAGGTGGTCATCTAGTCCAATCCCCTGCTCAAAGCAGGACCAACACCAACTAAATTCTTGCCAGCAAGTTAAAGAAGTATGGGCTGGATGAATGGACTATAAGGTGGATAGAAAGCTGGCTAGATTGTCGGGCTCAATGGATAGTGATCAATGGCTCCATGTCTAGTTGGCAGCCGGTATCAAGTGGAGTGCCCCAAGGGTAGGTCCTGGGGCCAGTTTTGTTCAATATCTTCATTAATGATCTGGAGGATGGCATGAACTGCACCCTCAGCAAGTTTGCAGATGACACTAAACATGGAGATCTTGGTCATCACAAACCCAACTATCAGTGGCTGACAGTTGAATCCCCCACGATTATTGTCTTTCTCTTCCTAATAACTGAGGTTCCAGATCCTGGAGGAATATAGTTAATACAACAGGATATCATGACATCATCTGGAATGTGGGTCCCAACTATGGGATTGTTTCCCTCTGTTCCAGCTTGATGGTCTCCTGCCCTGAGACTTTCAACCTCCTTAATTGCCCAGGATCTGTTGGCCAAGTGCTGGGACTGCTCTGCTATGCCCTGAAAGTCTCCACTCTATATACTCCTCTTTCTTCGCTTCTCTAGTTCAGCCACTCTAGCTTCAAGAGCCTGTACTCTATATCTGAGGGCCATGCGTTGCTTGCACCATATGCACATATATGCGACCTGCCTACGAGGCAGGTAATCAATAACACTGCACTCAAGGCAATAAACTGGGTACCCCTGCCTATCTACTACTTTTTTGCTTTGATGTTGACAAGTATGGGAGGACAGGTATGTGGGCCCCCTTCTAGAAGACAGCAGTAATAAGACTGAGTAACAGGGGAAGAAATTGATGGGGGATGGGTGTATGAGGTGCAGAGAAGATTCAGAGTAAGAACTGGTGGAAGTCATTTGAGAACTGATTTCTTCATAAGGTTTCTGCCATTTTGAGTAGGATGCTGGGTTTGAATTTGGATCCATGGTACTCTCAGGTTTTGATATAAAGCTGAACCTGCATGCTAATTTTGCCAGCATCAGGATCTTGGTTCAGACACTGGTGCATCAGCCCGTCTTTAAATTCAGTAACATGCCTTCTTAGGTTGCTATGCTATCAGAAAATAGAAGCAAGAAAATATTTAGCAACCATTGCCTGCTCTGTAAAACTTTAACTATTTTGAAAGATAGAGCTTGCAGGTCAACTTTGTCTGGGAGGCAATTCATTAATTACAAAGTGGATGGAGTAAAGTTCTGATAAGGAAGTCAGGTTAGAAAAGGTGGTGAGAAATTAGGTGATTAAATATAGTATTTCTGCATGCTATCATTTAGTAGGGTAGAAACCTCTATCTGTATTTTTTTTAAATGTACATTCCAACCCTAAAGGAAAATGTATCTATTCCTGAATAATCCCAGTCCCATTCAAGTCAATTACATTTATGTTAGTGGAACAATTTTCTATTTGAAAGACTACCTTATCTGCAAGGGGGGGGGGGGGAGGCTTAAAATGTCTGCCAGAGATATGGCTTAGGATAATAGCAACTTCTTCCAGCAAAGGCAGTGATTTCCTCATTCTATTGTGGAGGCCGGATATGAGCCTGTGCAATACCAGGTGCGGCAATATTTAACCTTCTGAACTAAAGCTCTTTGCATTAGCTGCTTGATTGGGACTGTTCCTCAGCAGATAGACTTATGGAGGAACACAGAAATTTTCAAAGCTGTTGAAAGCTCTGTTAACAGTGTATTTTTTTAAAAGATTAATTTAACAGCCAACTAAAATAGAGTGAAATGTGTACAGTCTGATTTTCCATTCTTTCCTCTGCTGAGATACTTTCTGCATCAGAAGGTTAAAATGGCAGCTCCCTAAGTGTTCATTCTTCTTTATTATATTAAAGAAGAAGTTCAATGCTATTTTAACACATTGACTGTTCTTTGTAATTTAGATTTAGTGATCAGAATCTCCTGTTACATATGCAGGGCGCACTGAAGGTCTCATAAACTGTGTCTAAACTTTCATTTTTCTCTGCTCTATGCCAAGAGTAGTGAATATTACTACTATGAGAAGACCATAGAGGTAAACTTGCTTCTCTGATCTGTTCTCCACTGTTGATCATCTGTATTTCTTGGCTGGCCAATTGGGGGCAAAGTCCAGGAGATAGGAGCTGCAGAAATGAGATACTGTGGGGAGATGTGAAGGAATATGAACAGGGCTGACCGTAGGGAAAATAGCACCCTGGGCTAACTTGTATTTTGGTGTTCCTTCCCCCCTGCCTCTTCATCCATCCCCCCCCATTGCCCCTGCTGCCTCCCCATCCACCACCCTCATCTCCCCCAGGCCGTGCTGCCTCCCTACCAAGACTCCCTGGCACCCACTGCCTCTCTGGACTCCCTACCCATTGCCCCTGATCTCCCTGTCTTCCTGGATGTCCAAAGTTCCCTTTTGTGGCCTCGCACACCAGGCCAACCCTGCTCCTTGCCTCTTGACCACAGTGCCCCCTGACCATGGCACCCACATCCCCCACCCATACGGCCAGCCCTGAATACAAAGGAAGAAAAGGACTAAAGGACCAAGACAAGGGAGCTGAGGGAGTAATGGAGGAGGAAGGGACTAAAAGTAGTGGTCAGAGAATTAGCAAACGGGGGAGGATGAGAAATTGGTACAACCAGAGGGGAGAGGGGCAATTAATGGAATATGAAATGTAAGAGAATTGTGTAGTGCGCCTACTTTGGGGCGTTAACACTAGAAGACGTGTTAAGCAAAATTCTTAAGCTTATTAGGCAGATCTTGCACAAGGCTTCCTTCCTTCTAGGGCTTTCTTCTCTTCAGACACTAAGCTTTTAAATTGTCCAAAGCCAACAGTTTATTGTAGCAAAGCAAAATATATGAATTAATCTCTGGATTAACTGAGTCTTCACTTTTCACTACAGAGATTTCCTTTTTGGCCATTTTTCAGATCTTCCTAGCCCAGTGGACTTTACACGTTATTGGTTACCTCAAGTGAACCTTTCTACAAGTGCTTTCAATTCAATGGAAATATTCTGAAAGACTCTGTTGTTACCTTAAACTTTTTTACCTTGCATCTATATTGGTAGCAAGTACTTTCAAGGGAACTACTCTGCAACAAATTCTTGAGAAAACTAAGCACTAAACTGCTTTTGGATCTTAAACAGCACTGGATCATGGGGTCAAAGCACTTTGTAATAAAGTAGGAACAAAAGCCTCCCAGTGTGAAGAGGAAAAATGTTATAACTCATTTAAAAAAATCTGGCAGGGTTCCAGCTGGTCAATGTCTGGATATGTTTGTTTCTAAATAAAGGCACCCTTTGCTGAGTTTCCTCTTGCTGACACATTCTGATCCATAAGGCTTTGTTAGCACACCTACACATTCTAAAAGATGAGCTTACTATGGCAGCACAGCAGGAGCAATGAAGCAAAGAGACAGGAGTTGCAATAGGGAACTATGGCACTTCCCCCAGCTTTGTTCAGGACTAGCATTTTTGTCATTGGGCATGGTGGTGGGTGTGATGCTGTATGATTGGATTGAAAATTTATATAATATTGCCATTTTAGATAATTGCAACAAACATTGTATAAAGTACATCATGTAAGGTGTCAATGGAAAAGTTATTATTTCCTGAGTATGATTATCCTGTGTATATGCATGTGTCATATTTGTATCTGAAGTTATAGATATTGACTATGTACTGGCATCCTACATATGTGCTATATTCCTGAATAACACCCACCAGGTAAAATCTACATTGAAGCCAGACAGCACATTGTGAATGAACTTTTCAAGTTGGTGGCCCATCAAAGAATACTTAGCTCTCACAATGGGTCATAGAAGAAGTTTGTCCCCATCTGGTGAGCTTTCCTGTGGACACTTTAGCCAAAATATTGGTAATGGATTGTGATAAATGAAGGGAGGGGGGTAGCTCACTTTTATGGACACCCAGCAACTCAGTAGCTATAAAATCCCTCTTAGTAGCTGTTCTCTAATTGCTCTATCTGTAAAGGTTTAAAAATTCTTACTGCTATGCATAGGTAAAAAGAAGTGAGTGGGCACCTGGCCAAAAGAGCCAATGGGAAGGCTAGAAATTTTTAAAATTGAAAAAAGATTCCTCTTTTGTTTGTCTGTTCTCCTGGGGAGAGGCAGACAGGGCAGCAGCTATGCGGTAAGAAGCTTGGGCCAGGTATGAAAAAATCATCAGTATCATATCTAGAAACTACTAATTTAAAACCCCAGATATGTAAGTAGATCAGGAAATGTCTAGGAAGACGCGATTAGGTTTATCCCTTTTATTTCATTATGGCTTGTGGATTCCTCTGTGCTAACCCCAGGTGCTTTACTTTGCTTGCAACCTTTAAGCTGGACCTCAGGAAAGCTATTTTTGGTGCTTAATCCATGTAGTTGCTCTTTTAAAATCTAGCACTGAGGGGGAAAGGAATCCAGGAGAGCTGGCTGCATTTTAAAGAGTCCTTATTGAGGTTGCAGGAACAAACCATCCCGATGTGTAGAAAGAATAGTAAATATGGCAGGCTACCAGCTTGGCTTAACAGTGAAATCCTTGCTGATAATAAACACAAAAAAGAAGCTTACAAGAACTGGAAGATTGGACAAATGACCAGGGAGGAGTATAAAAATATTGCTCAGGCTCAGAGGAGTGAAATCATGAAGGCCAAATCACACTTGGAGTTGCAGCTAGCAAGGGATGTTAAGAGTAACAAGAAGGGTTTCTTCAGGTATGTTAGCAACAAGAAGAAAGTCAAGGAAAGTGTGGGCCCCTTACTGAATGAGGAAGGCAACCTAGTGACTGACAGGATGTGGAAAAAGCTAATGTACTCAATGCTTTTTTTGCCTCTGTCTTCACGAACAAGGTCAGCTCCCAGACGACTGCACTGGGCAGAACAGCATGGGGAGGAGGTGACCAGCCCTCTGTGGAGAAAGAAGTGGTTCAGGACTATTTAGAAAAGCTGGATGAGCACAAGTCCATGGGGCCAGATGCGCTGCATCCGAGGGTGCTAAAGGAGTTGGCGGATGAGATTGCAGAGCCATTGGCCATTATCTTTGAAAACTCATGGCGATTGGGGGAGGTCCCGGATGACTGGAAAAAGGCTAATTTACTGCCCATTTTTAAAAGAGGGAAGAAGGAGGATCCGGGGAACTACAGGCCAGTCAGCCTCACCTCAGTCCCTGGAAAAATCATGGAGCAGGTCCTCAAGGAATCAATTATGAAACACTTAGAGGAGAGGAAAGTGATCAGGAACAGTCAGCATGGATTTACTAAGGGCATGTCATGACTGCCTAACCTAATTGCCTTCTATGAGAAGATAACTGACTCTGTGGATGAGGGGAAAGCAGTGGATGTGTTATTCCTTGACTTTAGCAAAGCTTTTGATACGGTCTCCCACAGTATTCTTGCCAGCAAGTTAAAGAAGTATGGGCTGGATGAATGGACTATAAGCTGGATCGAAAGCTGGATAGATCATTGGGCTCAACAGGTAGTGATCAATGGCTCCATGTCTAGTTGGCAGCTGGTATGAAGCGGAATGCCCCAAGGGTCGGTCCTGGGGCCGGTTTTGTTCAATATCTTCATTAATGATCTGGAGGATGGCGTGGACTGCACCCTCAGCAAGTTTGCAGATGACACTAAACTGGGAGGAGTGGTAGATACACTGGAGGGTAGGGATAGCATACAGAGGGACCTAGACAAATTAGAGGATTGGGCCAAAAGAAATCTGATGAGGTTCAACAAGGACAAGTGCAGAGTCCTGCACTTAGGATGGAAGAATCCCATGCACTGCTACAGACTAGGGACTGAATGGCTAGGCAGCAGTTCTGCAGAAAAGGACCTAGGGGTTACAGTGGATGAGAAGCTGGATATGAGTCGACAGTGTGCCTTTGTTGCCAAGAAGGCTAATGGCATTTTGGGCTGTATAAGTAGGGACATTGCCAGCAGATTGAGGGATGTGATCATTCCCCTCTATTCGACATTGGTGAGGCCTCATCTGGAGAACTGTGTTCAGTTTTGGTCCCCACACTACAAGAAGGATGTGGAAAAATTGGAAAGAGTCCAGCGGAGGGCAACAAAAATGATTACAGGGCTGGAGCACATGACTTATGAGGAGAGGCTGAGGGAACTGGGATTATTAAGTCTGCAGAAGAGAAGAATTAGGGGGGATTTGATAGCTGCTTTCAACTACCTGAAAGGGGGTTCCAAAAAGGATGGATCTAGACTGTTCTCAGTGGTAGGAGATGACAGAACAAGGAGTAATGGTCTCAAGTTGCAGTGGGGGAGGTTTAGGTTGGATATTAAAAACTTTTTCACTGGGAGGGTAGTGAACACTGGAATGGGTTACCTAAAGAGATGGTGGAATCTCCTTCCTTAGAGGTTTTTAAGGTCAGGCTTGACAAAGCCCTGACTGGGATGATTTAGTTGGGGATTGGTCCTGCTTTGAGCAAGCGGTTGGACTAGATGACCTCCTGAGTTCCCTTCCAACCCTGATATTCTATGATTCTATGGAGTTGCCAGTATTAATTTTTAGAAACCTTGAGGGCCCCCACCTTCTGCACTTGAAGTGCCAGAGTGGGGAATTAGCCTTCACATGGCTGCTTCTCTGAATCATCAAAGCATGTAAGTGTATGTGACTTGCTCATGTGACACTGGGCTCCATCTTGTGCCTGTAATTTTCCACAAAATAAGACTGAGAGCATCCCCTCCACATGGGAAAAGGTATAAAAGACTCTGGAAGCATCTCCATTTAGCCTCTTTCCTGCTCTGATCTCTGGACTATGGACTTACATTAAACAGAGCATTCCAATCAATGGACCGAGGACTTTCCAAACTTTTGGAAGTTACCAGAGACTTTACAAGCCAACTGTTTATTCCATCACAGCTACAAACCTGATACAAGAACTTTTGGAATGATTGTAGGTGTATGATTTCCTTAACTCTATAAATAAACCTTTAGATATTAGATACTGGAAGAGTGGCAGCACTGTCATTATTGGGTAAGATCTGAGTTATATATTGAGCCACCTATGCGACTGATCTCTTCAGATCAGAAGAACTCTTTGTTTGATTACATTGATTTTAAATAACAACTCATCATAAATTCTAGTGTCTGGGTGGTGAAATGAGTACTGGAATGCCTGAGACTTCATTTTTTGACTTCTTGTTAACCAGTGTGATGAGATATAAGTTTACGTTTGTTACTGGCTTAGTATAACTAATGAAGAATAACCACCAGTTTTGGGGTGTCTTCCCTATTTCTCAGCAGTTTGTCCCGAATCTGGTATTCTCAGCTGTGACCCACTGAGCCACGTTGACAGTGGGGGAGTGGAATCTTTTCTTTTCCAAGCCTCCAAAGTACTGGTAGACTGCAATTGTGATAGCACCTTGTGGATGATAAATAGTCCTATCATCTGCAACCAGATCCTATACCTGTACTTTGAACATCTTAGTTTGCCGCTAGAGGGGGGTGGATATACACTCTAAGCAAGCCCCTCCATTTCTCAGTACCCACTGCCTTCTGTTTTTTGTGTTTTGTTGTTTTGTTTTAAAGGCTTTATTTTTCTCAGATATTCCCTGGTGTAAAGACTGCTTTGGATATGCAAACAAGGTTTATCTCCACTAGGAGTTCATTTTGGCTGCATGATGGTTCTGACATGCCAATGCATACAGCCCTCCTCAGTTCCTCCTTTGCTGTTTTTTTCTGAATCTGTGGTCTCTCTTCTACTTTGTCACTTAATCTTTAATCTGTCTTCCTGACGCTATTCTTTTTTGCTTCTGCCTATAATCCTTTAATTGCCACCTTCTTTCAAGATCAATTCTCTCTGCCTACAAAACACCTTCCCCTAATTCTAGTTGCTTCTCTACCAAGCAGTCCCTTTGTTCACTTTGTTCAAGACAAGAGATCTTATGGGCAATGCAGCACATTAAAAGGAAATATTAAACATCTACCCATTAAATGAGCACCAAACATCCCAAGCACTCAATGAGACAGGGGTCCTGTGGGAAAAGATACTATGATCATGTAATTAAAGAGTATCATAATTAGAGCTGAGTGAAATCATGATAGTTTTTTGGGGGGCCAAAAATGCAGGTTGGATTGACCAAAACAATTCATGAATACAGATCGATTTCAGCAAATTGTTTTGGTACAAAAAACAAAATTAGAAATGCTGAACCAAGCCACTTTGACCTTTGATTATGGAGTTTCCCTTAATTTTATTTAAGAAACCATCTAAAAATGTTTTTTAAAAACTTGATATCAAAACAAAAATGTGACATTTCTGTTTTCTGAAACGTTTTTGTTTCAGGTTGACCACAAATTGAAGAAAAAAATCTTTTGGGGCATGAATCCAAACAAAATATTCATTTATTCACATATCCTAGTTATAATAAATATGCACAAGGGAGCCAAATTAAGGCTGTACAGGCAACTTTAGTTCTGGCATTTCCTAACTTTTGTGTGCTTGATGTAGTATAGCCTTAATGTTCTCTTGATGTAGTGATATAGATAGATAAAATCAGTAGAAATAAAGTGTGCTAGATGCTTTCTAAGCACTCAGGAAGATACAGACCACGCTCTAATAAGTTTATGATCTAAATGTACAACATGTAGAGGAAAGGTATATAGCCCATACAAGATGATTATCAGGGGGATGTTTGGCACATGTCTCTTTAGTTACTTGTTTGATTATTGATTTTTTTTTCCCCACAATCCTTCCTAGCTCTCACTGGGCACATTGTAAGCTATATTGTTTCTTTATGTGACAAACAGCAAATCATCCTTTAACAGAACTCTATATACCAATTCTCTCTGGGTTGAATGAGAGAGTCAACTTTGCTGATTAATTCTTGCCCAGAAAAATCAAATTCCTCTTCCTAAACTCAAAAACTCTCAAAGGTACAGGGCTGTTTAAATATGTGAATAAGTGACTATGAACTGATAGATATAACCACCCTCTCACACACATTAGCATGCATTACCTACTACATGCATGACTAACCTTCTTTTCTGGTAGTAATCTTGGGACGCACTCAGGGATAGATTCACAAAGGATATTAAGACGTTGCAATGCAGGACTAACACCACAAAAGGATTTAATCCTGTCAATACTAACTGTTGAAAAACCTAACTTCTAGGGACTCCGCTGCCCAGTGAAATTCACAGCCGCAGGTTAAATGTCCAGGGACCCTGTGCATTGTATGGTGGAGAGTTAGGTGGGGATTTTCAAAAGCCAGTATGCTGACCAGGGAGCCATCTAAGCTAACCAAGAGTGAAATGCAGAAGAAAGGAGTGGGTCTCAGGGCCCAGATCCACAAAGATATTTCGGCATCTAGCTCTCATTGATCTGGGCCTCTAGGCACCTGACTGAGACTGGAATGAGGTACTTCTCTTCACTCAGGATTCATTCATGAATCCTCTCATGGAGTTAGGCAACGAAACCCTATCTCATGGGGTGAAGATGGCTTGGAAGCCAGAGAGAGAAATGACACACACACCCCACATCTCATTATGGCCATTAGCCCAGTGGCTAGAGTACTCACCTGAAGTGTGGGAGATCTGTTTTCAAGTCCCTGCTCTGCCTGATTTGAAGCAGGGACTTTAACCCAGGTCTCCGACATTGCAGGTAATTGCCCCTAACCACCTGGGTATTGAGTATTCTTGGGTGGGTGTTCCTCAATTGCTCCTGTTGAAACTGTTCCAGTTTGTATAAGTAACTAAATATTCACTGGGAGAGAGAGAACATGCCAGGGCTTGACTGAGTAGCCTGGTTGTCCGGCCACTCAACTAGGATGTGGAAGAGTCAGGTACAAGTCACTTCTCCAAATCAGGCAGAATGAGAATTCAAACCTGGGTCTCCCAGACCCCAGATGAGTGCATTAACCCCTGGCCTATTAGGGGCTGAAAATAAAACCCAAATTCTGCCATTTGAGAGCTCTATTATGAGTGAGGCTTAATTTTACTTAGAAATTGCTGTCAGCCTCCTCCGTCTCCTCCTTACGGGGCTGACAGCAGAAGCCCCTCTTCATGGGCTGTGGCTGTCAGCCCTGGGCACATTGGGGATCTGGCTTTCAGCCCTGGATGGCTGCTCCCCTGCCAGCCTGGGAAGTGCGAGAGGGGACCCCACTGCCTTACCCCCCAGGCCTGGGGAGGGTAAAAAACCCTAAGAGAAGTAGAGGTGAGGCTGGGAGGGCTGAACTATGGTCTGGGGGCTGCAGGAGGGCTGAAGTGAGGAGAGTGGGGGATGATGGGTTGGGAGGGTGTATTGATGGTGGGTGCTGAGCAGATGGGCTGAGTGCTGGGAGGGTGAACTGAGGGCATTGGGGGTGATGGGATAGGGGACCTGAACTGATGGAGCTGTGGGACTGAATTGACAGGGGGATGAATTGAGGAGGGTTGGGTGGGAACAGAACTGATGGGGGACTAGAGGACAAGATTAATTGCTGGGCAGGAGGTGGGCAGACGTGGGGGTGAATGCTCCTGCAGCAGGGGCCAAAATCACCTTTTCCAGAATATGTGAGACAGTGGGCAACACTAATTGTCACATGCACACACCCTGGGGATGGGCAGAGGGAGTTCAAAAATCAAGAGAGAAACTTAAAAAACAATATAAAAAAAATCATGATTTTTTTTATCTCTTCAAGTTGGCAATACGATAATAAAATCCCACAAAACAGTTCAATGACCCAACATCAGGTCATTCAGCCAACCCTGGACTCATTATCAGGATGTTTTCATGCTATCTTCCTCAGTAAGCCAGTAGAGAAACCCATTTCCTCCTTCTACTCTAGGTTCCAACCCAGCAATCACATAGCAAGTAGATAAGATCTACCCCCTCAGACTTCTTAGGCCACTACCTACATCAGCCTACCTCTAGGCCCTTTTCCCGAGGTACTCATTCCACCACAGACTCTTCACCCCTTCCCAGCTTGGTCAGAGTTATTTCCAGCTCCTGTACTGAGCAACGCTTTCTTCATAGAAACACAGTTCCTGTCTACTTCACCCTAAGTTCTCTCTGCATGTATCTCTCTCTTCCAGAAACCCAATCCCCAGTCTGCCTCCATAGGATCTTACCCTTTTACCAAGGCTAACCAAAGGAGTTTGCTCTGCCCCTATGATCTCCCTATATCTCTCCTAACCCTCTAGCAGAGCTTTCTGCTCAGAAAAGGATACTAAGGCCTACTCTCTTCCCTTCCCTCTCCTGTCTCCTTCCTATAGCCCTACTCATCCATAATTCAGTCACCCAGCCCCTCTTCAGATAATCCTAAATTGAGTGAAGACCACCCTCCAGGTGCAACTGGGCACACAAATTGCTCTTTGGCTCCAGTTAACTCTTTCACTACCAGTGGGGATTACACCACCTCACAGACGATCTCTGTTTTATTTGTTTGTATGACTGGCAAAATGAAGATCTTATTGGGTTCCTTAGGCACCTGAAATAATAATGAGGAGGCAAAATAACTGTATACAGGAAGTCAGGGTTATAAAATACTGATGCATACAATCTTAGAACAAATCTAGGCCTATGACTAACCTGCGGAAGAATATAAGATTTTACTATTTGTCCCACTGTCTGACAAAAAGCCTGCGAGGAATTACTTATAACTTCCCACTCTGGCTCTGTTATTCAGTTTATTGTTGAGTGTTGTACAAACCCTATTCCTGCTTGATACTACTTGTTTATTTTACTCCCATTCACGTTGGTCCTAGTGTAAGTATCCTGGTACTGTATGCCCACCCCCATTATTACCTTTTCTCCTATATGCACTCTCTTAAGCAAATATCCAAAATATTAATGATATGGATAATCTAAATATGTCACCATTCTTACCTTTGAATGTGTCAGATATTCTTTAGTCCAAGGCCAGAATGCTAGTAAGTAACATTTTGGTTTGTATTTAATCTGTTGGAAGTTATTCTTACTCTTCAATCATTTGATGGTCAAATGGCATCTTTTAGGGCCAAACTGTCAGCTGGACTCAGTTTTATGTGTGTGCAAACTCATCTGTCCATGTAAAAACTGCAATTGCACATACAAGTAAGCAGCAGCCTCTGGGGCCTATAAACTATGGCCATGGAACCTCCAGATTTCAGGAGCTCATAAAATATTATGTTTAATCTCAGTTTCTATTTTTTGAAGTATGTTTCTAGATCTTTTGTATTGCAAAGAAAGCCTTGATGCTTAATGTCAACCAGTCACTTGAAAATATAAACCAGTCTCTAGAATTGAAACTTGTCTCCTCCACCCTCCTTTTCCACACATACAGCTGTTCAAGGCTGGCCTTTAGGGCTCGGGGTGGAACTCATGTCTGTGAGTCCCCTGATTAATTTGTAGAATCCAGTTCCCTACGGCATGCTGAATATAAAACTAGAGCCACCACATACTTGCTCCCTTCTGGCTGCAAACCAATTTTCTACAACTGAGCCAGATCCTCTGCTGAGCAGTTAATATAGCCTCTAGCCACAAGGAAGAGAAACCTAATACTGACGAGCAGTATAGGGCTAAACAGGGAGTGAAAGCTAGTAATTCCTACAGTCTAATCTTGCACTGACACTGATTACAGATGTGGTCTTGGTAAATCAGTTAACTTTTTTTCGCAGTTCTTCCCATCTGTAAAGCGAATCTAATAACACTTACTTGCTACTTAGATAATGTTTGTTAGGTGTTGCATAAGTGCTAAATATCAGAGTTTGAGCAAAATAAACAAATGAAATGGGGAGACTATGTAGAGAAAACTGGAATACAGGAAGGAGGAAAAAGACCAATGTTGCCAGCTCTCATGGTCTTATCTCAAGTCTTGTTGTGTTTGATATCTTCTTAAAGCCGTAGTTCCATGATTTAAGTGATTAAGTAAGATTCCTACCACCTCCTTCTTTTGTTAAGTAATCTTCTAGTTCTCACGGTTGTGGGAAAAAAACTTGAAATTGTCCCCAGAGTATGACCTACAGACTCAAAAATAGCAAGGCAAATAAATAGAGAAACCAAAGCTTTTTGAACAAGTCATGATTTGTAGACCAATCTCATGAATTTTTGATGGCTGATTTGTGATTGCGGTGGGCAATATTGGGAGACATAGCTGAGACTTCAGAGAGCAAAGGAGATGTTGTCCCTAAAAAATCTGTTCACCCTACCAAACACCCAGGGGACTGGTATACCACACTGCAGTGGGGCTGGTTAGTGTGAAAGAGAATGAGATAAGGTGATGCTGCTTTTGTAAGGAGAGGGAGTGACCATAAACAGACAGAAATGAGAAGAAATAAGAGAGAAATATCAAGATGGCTAGACTGGGCTGGACACTGAAGGAGAAGAAGAGTTGAAGAAAATGAAGGTGGAAAAAATTGACACAAAACTTAACTTAGTGAATTTATTAAACCATACTTCTCCACATAAAACATATTATACACAAAAAATTATGTAACAGTATATTAATGTTGCAAAGTCAAGCACTCAGAAAGTTAAATGTCTGAATTAAGGTTGTCAGAGAAAACTTAATTATCTCCTGTTGTGTGTATGCATTATGATACAGTCTATAATTACATGATCACAAACAAATTTTTTTTCCACAGGACCCCAGCATCATTCATTTAGTGAACAGGATGGATGAGCAGCTGTTCAATACTTTGTTTTCTCTTAGCTCAATGTCTGGCCCTAGGCCTTATGTACTGCACACTATTCAAACCCTGGTCTGAAGACAGAATTATTAGTATCCTCATTGGCTTTTCAATGGTGCTAATCACTATAGTGTCTGTGTGCTTCACAAATATAAATGTTTTATTTTGAGGACACCCTTGTGAGATGGGTGGGTATTATCCCCATGCAGAACAAAGCACAGATAAATTAAGGTCAAAAGTATGTAGAAATGTTGAGTGCCCAATTTGATGCCTAGACCTATTTTTTCAGAGTAACTAGCATTATAAAGTTATTTATTGTTCAAAGCACAGCTCCCATTGATTTCTGTTACAGTTGTGAGTGTTCAAAACTTCTGCAAAGTCTCAAGTCAGTCACCTAGAAAATGAGCAACACTCAGTTACTGGCCACCTATGACAAGTTTTATTTAAGTGACTTGCCCAGCATCACAAAGGAACTCTGTGGCAGAAGCTGGGATAGAATCCATTTATCCAGGCCAGCATTCAGTTGCCTTAAGCATGAGGCCATCCTTTTTTCCCCTGCAATCTCCTGTCTAGAGCTACAAAATCAATGTTTTTTTCCCCAACTGAATAGTTTTTTGTTGGAAAATGCTACTTCACTGAAATCCAAATGTTTTGTGGGATCATGTCTATTTTGAAAATATTTTTGATGAGAAAGTTTCTTAACAATTTAAAACTGTAATGGAGTATCATTTCATTTAGACTTTTATATTGGAATAATATAAATATATTTAACAATGTTTTGACATTGAAATGTTTCATTTCAGTAATGTCTGAATCTGAATCAAAATATTTCAGGTTTTTACTTTTCCTACTGATTTAGGACAAAAACAAGCTCTGAATTATCAGAATTGCCCACAGGATGGAAATTCCATTTTCCAACCAATTCAACCCTTACATCATTCCCTCAACCCTTCACTACACAGTCCTGATTATCCCCTTGACTGAGCCAGGGGTCCTGCAGGAGAAATAATCTATGAGGATGTAATTAAAGTCTGTATCACAATGCGTAGGCACCAGGGGGATGAATTAAGGCAGCACACTTAATCTTAATTCTGGCATTTTCTTAGTTTGGAGTGCTTGACTTTGCAACCTTAATGTTTTTAACATTTTCAAAAAACTGTTTCCCTAGGTGTTTTAAAAAGAAAACTGAAATAAATAAACAAACAAATTTCACTGTATGTCATATTGACACCTACCTGGGTCTTCAGAAGGGTTGGAATCTTTAGATCCACTGCACAGACCTCTGCCACTTGAGCTCAGTAGCTGATAGTAGTAACAGGTTGTCATCCTACGTGGAGACCAGCACTACAGGAGGATGGGATACTTTGCCAATGAGTTACACAGATATTTGCACATGACAAAAGAATGATAAGAGCAAGAAAGTTGCTTTTATCTGCTAACCACTGGATTTCAGGGGAGCTGAATGATCTCTCTTTACTCCTTGAACTTCCACTTCTTAGGGAGCTTCAGTTTCCAGTTTGGTCTGGGATCTTGTCCAGTTGCTATCTGAGACAGTCTGTACCCCTATGTTCACCCCTTTTATACGACTATGATAAATTTTATTTAAAGTATGCCTTGTGAGGTATCATTATGCAAACTCATAACTTGCTGATCATTATTATCCTGGTAAAATGTGAGGCAACATTGCATATAAAGTTATATGATGTTAAAGATATGTTCCAAGTTGGGGGAGGAAGGGAGACAGCCAAAAATCAATTCCCCAGAGACAAAAGTCTAGTCAACGCCTCAGCCAGGTGTCAGCAAAATCAAATGGACTATCATCTGGTTAAAAAGGCCATTCTTTGTCAGGAAAGAAGATGTGGGTGAAAAGCTACATCTTGACGAAGAAGCAGCTGGGCAGTACAAGATGTATATTTCTGGACGAAAGTCTGGGACTGGGAACTTGCTGGTGTTACTCTGCAATATAATACGAGTGGCTGGTTATAGCACTCATATAACTGGGAGTAAATTGCATGCTGGAGGCTGTGTGTGTAAGCAGACCAGGATTGGTAGCTCTTACAGCAAAGCTGTGTATAAGGCACCCCAGGTTGGAGAACTGAGGGGACACAGCTATTCAACTGTCCTGATTGTAACCTGGGTAGTGTTACACTATCATTTGCTTCTTTTTACCTTTTCAGGATTTGTGACCCTGGGTAATGTTTTGGTAGCGAGTGACGTTTTAATCAATGTCTGTTGGTATGATCTGTCTGCAGCAGGTGCAATTGTGAAATAAGTTTGGTCACAGAGAAATTTAGATATAATAAACTATTGCTGACATCTTCAGTAGCTAAAAAGAAGTTCATCACATGAGCATTTCATCAAGAAATAACTGTATATATTAAGATAAATAGAACTTGTAAGACCCCATATAATGCCATCTGGTGATGCCCAATAATATATGACGTAACAGGTACTGCAGTAATGTCTCATCTATAAAAATTATTCTTTAAATGTAGTCAAGCAGTAATAAGAAACTTTGGAAATGAGTTAGACTGAAACAATCTACTGTAAGTGTAAGTGGCTGACAAGAATTGAGGCATCTAATCATGAGACCATATGGGTCAAAACTATTTAGCTAAAAGCTAATTAAATGTCTTTTGTAAGTACAGATACAAGCATTTTATAAGTACAAAAATGACACATATTAATTACATAATTATTTTATTATGGAGCAGTAGGAGGAAAAAATCACTCCAAGTCTAAAAATGTCTAGTAAAGAATTACTTACTGGTAAGGTTGTTAGAGTCACGATATGACTTACATAGATTGTTTTAAGTGTTTATAAATTCTATGTAATTCCTCTTCAGCAGGGAAATTTTAGGTTAAGTATTAGGGAAAAAACTTTGACTAAGTATGGCAATTGAACAAGCTGCCAAGGAAGGTTATGGAATTGTCAACAATAAAATTGTTCAAGGCTAGACTAAACACCCACATATTAGGGTTGTGTGGAAACAATGAAATCAATCATACTGCTGTGCTGGGGCTGGACTAAATGACTCACTAGACTTGCAATTGAAATTATTGTTAATTAACAGCAGTAAAATGCACCAAGTACTTCAGCTCTTAAAAAGACCCCCTGAAAACTCTAATCCATAGCAGCAATCTCACATTCATCAGCAACCCTTCAGTAGCAAAGCAAATGTATGCATACAATGATGAGTGGGCAAACAAAGGACTATATAAAGAAATATACTTTAGATT
>NW_020664389.1:1936205-1983494 GCF_002925995.2 Terrapene triunguis
GCCGAAGATCCAGCGGCCGTGGTTGCCACCGAAGAAAATGCCGCCCTCCAAATGCTAGCATCCTAGGCGACCGCCTAGGTCGCCTAATAGGTTGCACAAGCCCTGCCTGGAACACAGGGGCTTTAGGGGCTGCAGGGCCCTGGGCTAAGGGGGCCCCGGGGCCCTGGTCTGCAGCTCTAAAGCTCCTTTCAGAATGTGGCCCTGCGAGCACAGGCTGGAGGACTCAGGAGGAGCAGGGGCAGCCGCACAGCCAGCAGCTGGAAAGAAGCGGCACCCTCCCGCATCCTAACTCCCTCCCAGACCCTGCACCTCCACCCTGAGCACCCTCCCACACCATAACTCCCTCCCAGACCCTGCACCCCCAGCCCTGAGCCCCAGGGGTAAGCCAGGGGCACCTCCCCACCACAGTACAGTACTGTACAGTATATAATGCCTTTTGTCTGCCCCCCCCCAAAAATCCTTGGAACCTAACCCCCCGCATTTACATTAAATCTTATGGGAAAATTGGATTCCTTTAACATCGTTTCACTTAAAGTTGCATTTTTGAGGAACATAACTACAACGTTAAGTGAGGAGTTACTGTATATAAGTAGTCTCAGTCCAATTCCTACAAGTGCTCAGATCATAAAAACAATCATAATTGTTACTAAATAGCATAATTACTGGCAGTGTCAGAGGTCAGAAAATGAATCAGTGTGAAGACTGAACTACTCTCTAGAAGTAGTACTTAAAGATCAGGGTTGAGGCATATGTTCTACCTTGTCTTTGGAGAGAGAGAGAACTTTAGTCTTCAGCGCTGTCCATGGAATGAAACATAGACACAACTAACTTCCAGTATTTAATATATTGGTGGGACATAGAGGAGAATATTCATAATGTAACAATTTGGTGGATTAAAAAAAGGCTTCATTTTCTAGTACTGAAAATCTGGTATGTCTCAGGAGTGTTAACTTCACTTCAAAATAAGAAGTAGGCTAGAAGGTCCTTACTGGTGTTCTTGAAGTTCTCAGATGTTTGTTTTCAATGAGAGACTGGGGAAGTGTATGGTAGCCAGGAAAATCAATTACCTGACAATGTCAGATATATCAGTTAGGTCCTTGCTCTCCCAGTAACTGAATCCAAGATAAGTGCTCCGAGCTTGAAAATCTCTTCAAATACTTCCAAAGTATTACTTATCCAGGGGAGGTGGGGTTACATGATAGGTTTTGTTCCCCTAACATAAAATAAAAAGGATAAAATAAAACATTAGTTAGAAATAATGCCATGACTAAAGAGGAGATTCCCTTGTGAAAGTAGAGAACATAAAAACCAATATAGATTAAAGACATAGATGTGCAATGGGATCTGCTAGTATAGACCCTGGCACATGTGCAGAATCTCCTTGACTCTGCAGAAGACCAAGGTGTATGTTAGGAGTTTCTGCTGCAGGATGGGACCTATGATAATTAGAAAGAAAGCTAAACAAAACAAATCTACACAATTCATAGATAAATGCCCAGTGTTGCCACCTCTTGTTGTTTTATTAAGAGTCTTGTGATATTTTGGTGTTTTTAATATGGCCCTAGCTCCTATAATCAGATGATTGAGTTTCTACCCTTGTGGATGAAAACATGACCAGAACATATCCTAATAGTCACAAAAAACAGAAGACAAATTATTTTAAAGAATTCTATGATTTTTGAGGGGCCTATTACAGGAGTTTTGAACACCTGGGGGTGGCAATATGGAATTTCCAATGTCAATTTTAACTCTATCCTCACAATTCTTCCACCACCTTCCCTCGATGAGCTGGAGGACTGCACTTAATGGGAGACCCTTAGGAGGACCACTATATTTTTTTTTTATTAAGAAAGTTAACAGTACCCTGTGAATAGAACTGAAATATATATGCTTTAAAGTCTGCTTTCTTTCTCATTTTTGTACTATTTTCATTTCTTTTAGCTTTGCTAAGGAATATGGACTAGTAATTTTTATTGTTGTTTACAGTCAGTTTAAAGTTGGTTTCATTTTCTGCCTCTGTTGCACTAAGACAGTACTGCCATGTCTTTTGGAAATACTGTGGGCCAATATTTTGTTTTTGATTCTTATGTTTCTTAAAGACACATATTTGTATTGATCCTAAATCTTATAAAAGCTTACTTGAACAAAATTTAAATTCTGGACTATTGACAGAGTCATAGAGGCCACTTAAATACACCCTGTTGAGTTCATGATGTACAAAGTCTGATTTTTAGTTGTAAGAGAGGCAACATGCTCTAGTGAGTGAAGCATTTGCCTGGAAGCCAAGCATTCCTAGTTTTAATCCAGGTAATAAAACCATGGTTCTCCTCTGACCTTGGCCAAATTGCTTACCCTCACTCACTGCTTCAGTTTCTCATCTATGTAATGAAGATAGTACTTAGACTGAAGGGATATCATAAAGAATTAGTTATTGTTTGAAGACTTCTCTGTAGAAGTAATGTGGTAAGTTAATACTAAATACTGTGTAATTCCATAGAAGATATTGTTCATAGAACATTGAGGCAGCATGTTCACAAAGCATTGAGGACTCACTATCATGCAAATATTGCCTGGTTTCATCTTTTCTGAGAAATAATCTGGGATCTTGTACTTAAAGATAGTAATATCACACACAGGGCCGGCTCCAAGCACCAGCTTAACAAGCAGGTGCTTGGGGCGGCCAAGGGAGAGGGGCGGCACCTGCGGCAATTCGGGGGCGGCAGGTCCCTCACTCCCTCTAGGAGCGAAGGACCTGCTGTTGAACTGCTGCCGCCGATCGCGGCTTTTTTTTTTTTCCCAATTCCCGCCGCCGATCGCGATCGCAATTGGATTTTTTTTTTTTTTTTTTTGCTTGGGGCTGCAGAAATGCTGGAGCCGGCCCTGATCACACACATACATGGGGCTGAAGTTAGGATTGTCCATTCACATAACATTGACATTTCCTGACGTTTTTAACACAATTGGCCTCAAATTTTCTAAAACTAATTTTCCTGAGGGCAGATGTTAAATGTGACAAATTTCAGGCTCAACTGAAGTCCTACTACCCCTCTTGAGAAAGTTGGAGGAAGTGTCAAAATGAGGCTAGGACTAGAATTGAACTTTGGGTTTTAGTTATACCAAGGATCGGGAACCTTTGGCACGTGGCCCGCCAGGGTAAGCCCCCTGGCGGGCAGGGCCAGTTTGTTTACTTGTCACATCCACAGGTTCAGCCAATCACGGCTCCCACTGGCCGTGGTTTGACACTCCCTGAGTTATACAGATATTAATCTGATTCTATAATGTGGATTATAATGTTAAACTGATATTACATATACTTTCCAAAATCTGTGATCGTTTTTTTAAAGTTTCAGCAAAGTAACTAACAAAATATAATAAGAGGTAGATAAGGGAGAGCACAGGTTGCAACGAATGCTCCCCTGCATCTGCCTGTAGGTCCTATGTGAAAGGCAGGATGGTGAAGTGAGAAACTTTGATTTATTGATTTTTTTTGTATTGATAATTGATTTATATGACAAAATATATGGCTCTTCCTGTGTAATGCTTTTTTTTTAAATAAATACTTTGCTTGATGAAGGCTGACTGAACACTGGTCAACCCTGCCATGCCCCCGGGAGATAACAGGACTGCAAGTGCTGAAGTATCCTCAGGCTTGCTAAGGTGATCATAGTGTAAGTAGGTTGCAATCCCTCATGCCCTATCTGGTCTGGAGGGAGAGGAACACCTCAGAGAGGGGGGGCTGGAAGCCTTAGACCTGGGGGGGAGTACTCATGAGGAGGCCTTGAAGGGGTCAGAGGGTCAGTGACCCCAAAACTATGACAGCCCTCTGTGTGTATTTGATAGATATGGACCACAACAGAGTAAAACAGAGATGGGGCTTTGTAAATAATGTTCTATTTCTTATAGCACCACAAACCATTCCCATTTCACTCACTCTGTTGCTCTCATGTTTCATAAGGACACGTGGTTACATGGTGTGACAACATGCTAAGGTTATTTCAACGGTGAGTGATAACCTTATTTGGCTGGTGAATCTAACTTTTTCCCCCCAGGCTGGTGGATTTCAAATGTAACGTAGGCTTGGTCATTGCCCTCAAATCTAGCTATGTTGAGAGTGAGACTTATTAGGTATTTTATGTAAAATATACTGGCTTAGGTCAGATATATCATTTATCTTCACTTGTGAAGAGACCTTAGAATTCATTTTTTGCAATGTCACTGGTGACTTATTAGTCTCTTCACTTGTGAAGATAAATATCATATCAAACCTAAGTCATTATGTCTTCCCTATACATATGAATCCAGAGAGAGAGAGAGAGAGAGAGAATAAGAAGATATTCCCAGGTGGTGTATGGTAAAGGGATGTTAAACTTTCTGTTGTAGAAATTGGACAGTTACTTTAATAAATGTTGTTGGTACATTTGTTCTTTGACACATCGCTTCTGGTAAAAGCCACTAAAATACTCAGGGGCTTCCTTCGGACCTGCTGTGTTCTAGTGATATCAACAGTGAATGGTAGAAACCCTTTCCCAAGACTTCAAGCCTTCTTAGAGGAAATGGAACTGGGAGGGACGGGGTGTGTGTGTGAGAGAGAGATTGACTGACTCTCATTTGTCAGATTCACAGAAGAGCACAATCCCCATTAAGAAATGAAACTTGAACACCACTTAAGTATGTCTTCTGTCCAATTTCATGTACTTTCATATATCACTCAATTTATAGGAAAAACCTGAGGAACCAAGTAGAATAAAACAAGATTAAAGGTTGAACATCCTCCTGGTACCTCTCTGGGGGAGGCTGTAGATTTGGTTATGAAATATAACAAACCAGGTGAATGTTGTTTTCTGTTTTGATTCCTGGTTGCTGAGAGCATTCCTGTGATGGGTAGTGTACAATGCCTGGAATTAACTTAAGCAGTGGTGTGACAGCTTGAATTAGAATCAGTTCAAATACAGCGTTTGACATGACGCAGATTCACAGGAAAGTCAAAAGGGGTATCAATGGTGGTGTCATAATTCAAATCCCCATGAAATGCTCTAACAGCTGGAGATGTGTAGGTTGTCAAGATACCTGCTTTGTCAGACTATTTTCTGGTAAACAGAATGCCCTCTTCTTAAATACAGAACACTTTTTCTGTGCTCATAAAAACAGATGGAGCTAGCATACTTTATTTGGATTGATGGACTACAGCAGGAAATCAGTGCCTGTAAAGGAGGTTTAATCTTGAGCTTGATTTCAATAGAGAGAAAATCTAATTGCCTCCCAGGCACATGTTTATTACATTGAAACCCATCATGTACTAGCATGACAGTTAAGGTCAGCTAAGGGGCTCAAGCTGGCAACTTAGATTTAATTGTCTGAGCTGGAAGCTGGATGATCTTAAGGATCTAGTTTCCTAAAATCACTCCTTTTACAGGTCCAAAAGAGCTTGTTTGTTCTTCAGGGCACAGTTCTGCATCCATCTCTTTCCTCTATCATTTCTCTGAGGGAAGGATGACAGGAGGGGAACCCTTTATTCTAGTGTATGTCCTTTCCCTCCTATTGTTTTTGCTTATGAAACGGGAAAGGAGCAGGGACCATGTATGTGCACACTGAGGCATGTTGCGTTAATTTAGATGAAATAAAGGGACAAAAGGTGTTAACATATCCCAGACACTGTCAAATGTTAAACAAGGTTTGGTATACAGAGACCTCAGCCTGATTAGTACCATGGCATAAACATAATTTAAAAATCTTATTAACCTTTTATTAAAGATACAGAAAAGAAGGGAAAACAGTTAAAGCATTAAATAAAGCCTTTGTTTTAACAACATTTCTTGTTCCCTTTCCCTTTAGCTGGAGAGAGTTTTAGACGGAGATCCCCCACCCCAGGCCCTTGTTTGACAGTCTCTTAGATGGTAACAAGCATGGTAATAACTGTCTTTTTGGATAAAAGAGAAGATATTAGTTGAGATGGGCTGGAGCTTTTACTGCTGATGCTGTTAAAGTCCAATTTCATTTCATGCCAGTGTGACGGTTGGATCACAGAAACCCCCTTGGGAGCTGCCACCTGATGTGCCAAGACCACTTCTATCCCTGTTTTCCCTGCAAGCTCAGGACTCCAGCAACCTGTCTTGCTGAGCCAGACACTCCCGTCTGCTCCAACAAAGACCCAGGGTCTGAATTACTTGCCCCAAAGCTGCAGGTTTACCTGAAAACAGCTCACAGAAGTGTGCTTGTCTTTAGCACTCAGATGCCCAACTCCCAATGGGGTCTAAACCCAAATAAATCCGTTTTACCCTGTATAAAGCTTATGGAGGGTAAACTCATAAATACTTCGCCCTCTATAACACTGATAGAGAGAGATGCACAGTTGTTTGCTCCCTCGGGTATTAATACATACTCTGAATTAATTAATAAGTAAAAAGTGATTTTATTAAATACAGAAAGTGGGATTTAAGTTGTTCCAAGTAGTAATAGACAGAACAAAGTAAGTCACCAAGCAAAATAAAATGAAATGAGCAAATCTATGTCTAATCAAACTGAATACAGATAATCTCACCCTCTGAGATGCTTCAGTAAGTTTTTTCCTCAGACTGGACACCTTTTAGGTTTGGGCACAATTCCTTCCCCTGGTACAGCTCTTGTTCCAGCTCAGGTGGTAGCTAGGGGATTCTTCATGATGGCTTTCAACCTTTGTTCTGTTCCACCCCTTTATATATCTTTTGCATAAGGCGGGAACCCTTTGTCCCTCTGGGTTTCCACCCTCCCCTCACCAGAAAAGCACCAGGTTAAAGATGGATTCCAGTTCAGGTGACATGATCACATGTCACTGCAAGACTTCATTACCCACTTGCCAGCACACACATATACAGGAAGACTCACAGGTAAAAAACAGCCATCTACAGACAATGGTCCTGGTTAATGGGAGTCATCAAGATTCCAAACCACCATTAATGGCCCACACTTTACATAATTGCAATAGGCCCTCAGAGTTATATTTCATATTTCTAGTTCCAGATACAAGAGTGATACATTTATACAAATAGGATGATCACACTCAGTAGATTATAAACTTTGTAATGATACCTTACAAGAGACCTTTTGCATGAAGCATATTCCAGTTACATTATATTCACTTATTATCATATTTTCATAAAACCATATAGACTGCACAACATCACAGCCAGGTGGTATTTAGAATTCAGCTGGAGCTGGTAGAAGTGGCATTGTTATCCGAGTCCCTCTCTGTGGCCTGGTTTGGTAAGACATCTCTCAGGAGCAGAATGACAAAGGCTCTGGATCCCAGGAAATGGTAAGAGTGGCAGCCATGATGATGAAGTTTGCTCCCGTAGCCTTCATCCATTCTTTTGTATAAGACCCACGAAGGGAGCGATGGATGAAATAGCCCATGCCCTCATTATTTTGTCCACCATTAGGCCTGCCATTAGGCCAGTTTTGGTTCATCAGTTTCCAGTTCCACATCTTCTGTTTATACCAAGCATGATTTCAATATAGTCCTTGAATTATATCAATATGGCCTTTTTTGTTTGGACTAATTTGGTCTCTGTCTGGTTCTCTTGCACCTGTTTATAACATTGTTATTGAAAACAGCTTGACCTGCTTTCCATCAATACTTGCTATAGGTTATTGCAATATATTATGAACTTTCACATATTTCTTAAAATTGTGCTCTCAGTTTAGAGTATGTGTGGCCCATTTATCACTAGAGGCCTCAATATCTAATTGGAGCCTTTGTGTATTACAACAATATAAATAATTTGTGTGTGCCTGAGACATAGTCAGAGGTTACAAGTTAGAGATCGAAAAATAAGTCAATATGATCACAAGCCCCTGAGCCTATTTGTCTACTCAAGTAGGCATGATTAACTTAAATCAAATCTCCATTTTATTAGGACATTTGCTTTAAAAAAATAGTAGATGTTTTACTATCCTTTATTTACAGCATGTCTAGCTTGACTTCCAGGTTTTAGTACTCTTCAGATTTTACAAGAACAGCCACACTGGCACACTGTTTATGTAGGGTTCAGAGAAACAGTGTGAGTGATCTGAATAGAACAGGGGTCGGCAACGTTCGGCACGCAGCTCGCCAGGGTAAGCACCCTGGCGGGCCGGGCCAGTTTATTTACCTGGCGAGCCGTGTGCCGAACGTTGCCGACCCCTGGAATAGAATATAGACATGGATTCAGCTTGACAAGCTTCTTTCTTTTCTCCTTGGTCTGGTAGGCCTCACTCACGGCAACCAGAAGGAATTCAACCCCCAAGTGAAATCTTTTCCCATAATGCTGCCAATGAACTAAATCCCTGTCTGATAAAATATTCATGCAGCCTTTCACCCCTTCTATTATGATTAAAAGTCAGTTCTCATTATGGCATGGAGTGAGTCAGATCACAATACTGTAAGTGCATTAACTGATTTTTCTTTCTTTTTTTTTTTTTTTTGCAAGCTACAAGAAGATTCAGGCAATGTTGGGTCTTTTACTTAATATGATACTGTCTCTCTTTAAAAATTACTTTAATGTGACATTGTCCAATGTTTTGCTTGTTTCAGGTCAGAATGAGAATTTACCCATCCCGTAGTCCTTATAAAAGGGCAGGGTTGTGCTGCTCTGATATGATGTGATTCAGATTAGCTACAGAACCTAATATGCTGCAGTGTGCAAGAGACTTTAGCATACAGTATTAAAAAGTATTAGAGGGGTAGCCATATTAGTCTGTATCCACAAAAACAAGGAGGAGTCCAATGGCACCTTAAATTTGTTAGTCTTTAAGGTGCCACCAGACTACTCCTTGTTTTTGTATTAAAAAGTAACTTGCATCCAAATGAGTACTGTATTTACTAATAGTTGGGGGACAGGCTGTCAAACACTTCTGGTTAGTTCAACACATTTGAATTACATCAGCAAGAAAAAAGGCAACTCATTCAAAAATATATTTTTGAAATACTGAGCTTGGCTACAGAATAATAAAGCAAGAAATCTCAGAAAATTGCCAAGTAATCAACAACATTAAAGCAGCTGAGAAACAGGACCTTGTTCATACTTTGTTAAAGCAGAATTCTATGGGCCAAAACTTCCCAACCCCACACCTAACCAAGCCTGAGTAGCCAAGGTCAGTTAAGAGGTATTTATGTGAGAGTTGGGGGAATTCTCCTCCCACTCTTCCTTTTTCAGGTTGCAGAACTATTTCATAAGTGTTACTGAATCCCTGAAGCTGTGGTAGCTCCTACTGTAACCTCCAATCAGTAGGAATCATTGGCCATGTAGTAGGTGATAAGTCTCTAGTGTCCCCTTGCGGAGATGGTGGGCACTACTTCTGTCTTGTAGTCAGAGGCACAGCCTTACATCTGTGCCATTCAGGGCATCTGCCCCTTTGCAGGGGGAAGAGGATGGGAGTCATAGCAATCCAAACCAAAAATTAAATATGCTTGTGCAGACCATAAAAAGTAGATTCCTAGGCCTTCAGGAAGTCAAGGTGGGAGGGGGAAGTACCAGACCTTTCTGAGGGGACCTGTGCAGCCAAGGCCTTTAAGCCATATTCCCAGTCAGCAACTCCTGCTTCCAGGGACAAGTAAACTCTGAGTTGCAGTCCTGCTCCTTCAGTATGCTGCCCTGCATTGAGCAGGGATCCTCCCTTTTAAATACCTGCCCATCATCAGGCTTGGCAGGCCTCCAGGCTGGGGCAGATTTTGCCCAGAGGAGCTCTTTAAATCCTCACTGACTGGGGTGGGGATCTCCTCCACCACATACCCTGCCTCTCAAGATGGAGCTTGGATCTCCCCACCCTATCCCAACTCCTCTACTTTTGCTCTGTCCCTGTGTTGTACCATAAAATTATAGGGTTGGAGCATAAGGCATAAGAGTCTCTATCATTGTGTTTAGCCATTCAGGGGAGCATGGTCTGTAGTGAAGGAAATGGCATTACATACCAAAAAGTATCTTAATGATTCTATGGCCCATTTGACTGCTATTGGTTCCTTTTCAAATCACATAATGGGCCTTCTTCCAGGGGAATAGCTCCCACCAAGGTACATATCTGGGTGCTCCTTACCATTCACCTCTTCTAGCACTCAGGACTACATCTCTGATGTTTATAATGTAAACTACTTTGCAAAATCTGAATTGAAGAGGACTGGCCTTCTTATCATTCCAGTGCACCTTCCTTGGACTACCACTGTTTCCCAGGTCCATTGGAGAGCCTGTGATGGTGGCAAAACAGCTTGTAACAGTCAGGTAGTCCAAGAAAGCATCTTACCTCATTATTCGTTTGAGAGACTGGACATGTCTCTAATGCCTGCACTTCACTAATTAGCAGCCTAAGTTGGCCTCCTTCCATGTAAGTAACTTCTTGTTTGGTTAACTTGCATCTGGCTGGATTGGTCATGAGGCCCACCTCAGCCAGGGACTGGAGGATGGCACATGTTGGTTGCAATATAACACTACATTGGCAGTATGCCATTGTATGTGTGGCTTGAGCACTTGGCCACTGAACGTTGCAGCTGTTCCTGTAAACCAAAAGGCATTGTCCAGAACTGGAAGAGCCCTAAGGGTGTCATGAAGGTTCTTTTCTTGTGATTCAGGAGACAAGGGGTTAACTCTCTTCTTTCTTTGGGGAGTTTAGGTGATGGCTAGAATACAATATACAAAAAACTAACTCTTCACTGCTGTTGAATGTGGAAGTTGGTGTTAGAAAACATGTGTCTATGAGGTTTTTCTTTTTTTTCAAATTGACTTAACTGTAGTGTGGGTAGGATGTAAACAGAGGCATTAAAGAAGTTAATGTGAAAATTGCAGTTATGGTATGTACTTTCATCCTGTCAGCTCCCTCAAGCTAAGCAGGGTCAGAGTGGGACAGTGGGATAGGAAACTAATCTAGTAATACTTAGGAGCTGTAGGGAGTGATATCACAGCATGGTGAGAAAAGGTCCTAACCAGGTGGCACTTCCTGTAAGAGTAAGGGTCTTTGCCCTGGTATCCTAGTCAATTGCCAACCAGGGTAACTATGTTCTGTACATCTAAATTATCTGCATTTTCAAGTGCATAAGGCATTTTTCACTTCCTGCTGTAAATTACTATTTGGTATAGCTGTGCCGTGTTAGTTGCTGCATTTCACACAATAGATTTTCCTCTTTAACAGTGGATGAAGTGATTCTCATGTATATTTAAGTTTTGTGAATGACTCAGAGATCCTTGGAGATGAAAACTGGTAAATACAGTAAATGTAAGATTATAACCATTAACTACCACACTTGTAAACTGCTCTATTTTTGCTGGAGAATATGCCTTTATTCTGAATCAGTCTCTCAGTAAACATAGTCTAATGTTCCCTAAAATTCTTCAATTGCAGTTTTTTCTCTAAAAATAGAGAAATCAGACTTTATTTAAAAAAAATCAAGGAAACTATATTTTTATATAGTGGGAGTTTGATTTCTTATTTATAAATAGAGGAAAATAACTAACAGCATAAGCCTGCTAGTCTAAAAAACAGCATATTACAGATGCACTGAGACTCTGCATAAGAGATTACTGAGTGGATACATTCCCCTAGAGGGACACGATGAATATTTTATTTGTACTTCATCTCTGAGTAGGATTTATTTTCTCATAATCTACTTGTACTCCATGGTCTGGTGGCCCTACTGAATGGGGGAAGCACACCTGGGTCTCCCAGTTCAGGCTGCTTTCACAAGGTAATTCCTGGGAGCGCCACAGAGCAGTGTTCCATGTGAGAGGCTGCTAAGAACATATATACAGATTATTGATGCAGGCTGTTTTGTGAGAATGTGCATACACTAACTTTTTTTTTTTTTTTTTACATGGCAATTTGCCAGTGACAGACTACAAGTAGCAATGTTTGTGTTGTCACAAATTGAATGTGTAAACCAGTACTGAAATGATTTTCCTTGCATCTTCTGTAGTAATTGTGCAAAGTAATTGTTTGGATTTTGCAATGACTTCAAATTAATAGCAAATATTCACGATCAATTTGCATTGAAACCGTTGTTAGATAAATAATAATTACTTGGCAAAGTACTTGTTGAAAATGCAAAGTCAATTAACTTTTGCATTGTCTTACATTCAGTTGTAATTTTGAAATAATCAGTCAGTGTTTTTCATGGTATTTATGCATTTTTAAGCAACCACAATACACAGCTGACATTTAACGGTTAAGGAATACCTTTTAATATTACGGTAAAGCTCGGGACTTTCAAATGTTAAATGTCAACAGTTTAATGACAACCACTGTATACTACTGCACTGTTTGCTTATAAATGTAGATGAGCATTTACTCAGAGAAATGTAGTAAAATAAATTAATATATTAAAATAGCACATGTTCCTATTTCAATGAAATTGGGCCAGATCCTGTAGTCCCAGTCAGGCAAATCTCCCAGTTACTCAAAGGTAGGCAGTATTAGTCACCGCCCAGAGTGACGGGCAGTGCAGAGTCACAGGAGGGAGCATCTGGAGGCATTCTGTCTCAGAGGCAGTGTGTCTCCCTGACCTGGTCAGCATCTAAGGGGAACGTGACAGCTGCTCACCTTCCATCCTGCATGTGCAAAGGGCTCCTTTCTGTTCACTGGTCTCACTCCATGGGCCAGTGGTGGCCCTGGCTTTATCTTGTACTCACTCTCCTCTTTTCTGTGGGGTGCTGTGTGCCCCTGGTGTGTAGGGACAAGATCCATCCTCTTCCACACTAGTCCAGGACTGGAACTGGTGTATGGAAGGAAGCATACAATCCCTCTGGCTCTTAGGCAGGCTATTCAGAGTGTGGGGACAGAAGGTTCCTTGTACACTACTCCCAACTCTGTGTCCACAGAATCTGATCCACAAGGGCTACAGAATCAAGCTCATTATTGATTTATCTTTTTAAATACACAACCAATATTTGCATAGCCAACGCTATCACCTCATCAGAAGCATTGTTTTTGATGCATAGGAAGCATTGTTTGTGATAGATGGTCACACACTTCATTGCTTATGTAGGCCAAGCTTAACACTCAGCAGCCACACCACCACTCTGATCTGAACTTCGGCTGTAGTGAAAACCTGGAAAAGCTTGACATGCTTTAAAATAAGACTTTTCTGATATCTTTCACCAAAATCAATAAGGTTATGACCAAAGGGTGGGGAAAGGAGGAGGGGGCCTAGTTAAAGGGAGAGGCTAGCTGGGGTGGACTGAGGATCCCACTAACCCTCACCCTAACTGAAACATCTCACTTTAACCCTGAAGTCACTACTTCACACCTGCCTCTTGAATGACTTCAGTGGAAATCAGGGTTTTCCCATTTTCAATTTTTCACAGAAATCAATAGGACTTAGACTTAGAATGTTTCCTGAACTTTTGGAAGTGATCGGATGCAGTTTTCAACAGTTATTGCATTATGTACAGACAAACAGAATTGACACAGAGTTGAGTGTAAGACTTCATTTTACTCAGCCAAAAATCAATAATTTATATAGCCAAATCTAACATCTCATCAAATGTTTATTTTTGTCAGCTGCTATTAACCTCTTTAAATGACAAATTGTTGCCTACACTTCTAATTTTATACATTTAAAAGATTTATGTATATAACGGTAGTAGTCCCTATTAAAAGTCAACTACTGCCAACAGTTACCACAAAGTAGTATCTGGTATACTCAACAGGATATGGTGCAAAGTCTGTTGCTCTGATTTATGGTAACTATTTGGTAAGTGTTTTGATATTTTACTGGCAACTATTGTTTGCTGTGAATTAACAATTTCCTATGATTCTGACTTAACTACAATTCTAAAATAAAAATTATTCTGCATTATTTTCTCTTTCCTTGTTAATTAGTGAATGTGGATATTGTAAAAATAGCCAGTTAGCACAGTGATGGGTGCAGTAGAAGAACCTAGATTACCAAATAGTGGCTATCTGTTATAATATAAATAATCCTGTTTGTCTCATCTCTACCATCCATTTAGATGAGTGTCTGAGATATGAGATTTCAAAGCTGTTCTAGGAGATTTAGTAGCTGCTACTAGTTCTAATGGAAATCATATATCTAAATCTCCTAGACAGTTTTGAAAATATCACATGTGATTACTGGATTGTACTTAATGAAGGTTAAGTGCCTTCCTCCTAGGAGCCAATCTACAATAATTCCACTGTATTGACGAGAATCCCAGAAATCAGTTGTATGCATCTTTATAATGGCCAGCATTAGACATTCACTTCTTCAGGGGCAGAATGAACTCTCCATTTACAACTGATGAGGATTTAGATGAGGTTAAGGTCAATATTTGTTTTAAACTGTAGGACTAAAACTATGCTTTTAAATCCATTTTAGGCATAATAATTGTCCCAATGTACTGAGCAGCCACAATTTTACATTCACATTAATTTAGTGCCAAGTATCAAAGGGGTAGCCGTGTTACTCTGTATACACAAAAACAACAAGGAGTCTGGTGGCACCTTAAAGACTAACAGATTTATTTGGGCATAAGCTTTCGCTGGTAAAAAAAAAAACACTTCTTCAGATGCATGTAGTGAAAATTAGATACAGGATCTGAAGAAGTGGTTTTTTCCCCCACAAAAGCTTATGCCCAAATAAACCTGCTTAGTCTTTAAGGTGCCACCAGACTCCTCATTAATTTAGTGGTTGCTCAGCACCTGTGAAAATCACTTGAGTTTTACTTAGGTACCTAAATATGGGCTTGAGAGCCTACCACTAGGCACCCAATTTCTGAAAATCTTCACCTAATAGTTAAAACAAACACATCCAATGAGCTTGGGGGAAAGAGTGGCATTCAGACAGAAAGAGTTTAAAATTACATTGAGAGAGTGGAGTTGCCTACTTGCTCTGCTCTTTTACTGTGAAAAGTTTTTGATCAATTGCTGAATAGTGCACCTTAAGCCCAAAAGGCCACTGAAATGGAAATAGAAAACATCTGTTAGCCAAGCTTTCATATCTTACCTATTAACAGTGAATCTGCACCCTCAGTAAACAATTGCTGTACTCAGGCAAACTTTACAAAATGTAAGATTTAGCCAAGCATAATGTCTGGCAACTCATGTTCTTTCCTAGGGCTAGACTGTGAAATGTGCAGGTAGCATGGAGCAATACTGACCCAGCGGGAATGTAGGGAGACATCTGCTTCCCTAAAGTCCCCAGCGTGCAGGGGGGTGCTTGCTACTTCATCCTTGCTGTCTGGAGTGGCTCACAACTGAGTACCAACCTTAGGGCAGATTGTTAAGAAGCAGGGCACAACCCCCAAAGTGGTTGTATGTTCTATAACAGGGGTCGGCAACGTTCGGCACATCCCTCGGCCCGCGCCGCTTCCCGCCGCCCCCATTGGCCCAGGACGGCGAACTGCGGCGAGTGGGGGCCATGATCGGCCGAACCTGCCGCATCAGCAGGTAAATAAACTGGCCCGGCCCGCCAGGGTGCTTACCCTGGCGAGCCGCATGCCGAACGTTGCAGACCCCTGTTCTATAATTAGATTTCACCAACCTAGAAATAAGTTTGAACTCCTAAAACACTACAACAGTCTTACCATGGAGTCACAGACAGTCTAGTCCACCCAGTAAAGCTTAACTTTGATAGATGGTCACTTTACACCAAAAATCATAATAATATTCGGATTACTCCCAGTCCCAAAGGACCAGTCACTTATCCCAGGTCAAATGCAGATCTGAAACCAATGTTTGTAGCCAATCCTATAGTAAATTTAGCATTTATTAACTAGGAAAAACAAATGAGTTGTTTACAAGGTTAAGGTAAGCATACACGTACAGTCAAGTTTCCAAAGGTAATAACTTCTGTAGCAAGGAGACTCTATAGATCCTTTAAGGCTAACCTAAGCAAAACAGTTGGGAAGTCCTTGCATATGCTTACAAATTCTCAACCCTCAGAGTTCAACCACAAAAGGAATAATTTCTCCTTAACAGGCATTTTTATTCCCTTCCCCCAGCATTCAAGCTGTAATGAGACAAGAGCTTGGGCACATAACCTCTTCAGGGCTGTGGGCGGGGCAGCTCCAGGCACCAGCACAGCAAGTGCATGCCTGGGGCGGCGTGCCGGTCACCATGAGGGCGGCAGTCAGGCAGCCTTTGGCGGCATGCCTGCGGGAGGTCCCGCGGTTTTGGCGGCAATTCGGCGGTGGGTACCAGCAGATCACCGCAGAAACTGACCAGCGTGCTTGGGGCAGCAAAAAATATAGAGCCGCCCCTGGCTGTGGGGGAGGCAATCAACAAAAACTTTGTTCCACAATTGCCCATTTGGATTGAATAGCCCTTCCTCATGGGCAGGAGAACACCATTTGTAGGAATCCAGCACTTTGCATTAGGTTGCCCCCACCCCCATCTCCAGTGGGTGAGTTACATAGTTTCAGAACAAACATTATAGTGTTAGAACAAACACTTACATTACCTTATAGCAGGGGATATAGAGGTTATACGTGAAATTAATGCATGCATCAACTTACAAGCATTCCATAGTCTAAACACATTGTTATAACACTATCTGTTTTAACTGTACAAACACACAGGTGAACCAGATTGGTGTCCAACTATGCATTTATCAACATTCAATGAGGCCCAGGCCTTGGCATGGGCTGGCACCTGGTCTGCCAGCATCTCAATCCTTTTCTTAGGATTCAGTCTTCTCCCCCTGCCTTCTGTGCCCCAGTCTAAGCATAACCTTTGCTGATCTTCATCCCTCACCCTGTCTGTGTGCTCTGGTGTGCATGTGGGTGGAGGAGTGAGGTGGATCAGTTCATGCTTTTGCCGGAAGGCAGGGACTGTGGCCCTTCCACAGTTAATGTGGGGGAGGTGAGTTTTTTGCCATCCCCAATCCTACTGCACATAGGCAGAATTTGGCCCTTAATTTTTACCAGCAATTATGTACGAATAACATTTGAAATCTATTATTTCAAGTGAAAAATCCCACTGAAGGACATGGAAAAACACCCAATGATTTTTGCCTTTTTAGTAACATTAGCTCATTAAGATACTAAACAATTATGGTTATCAGAGAGTGCAACTAGAGACATTTATCCTCCACTTGATGCATATGCAGTACTGTATAAAACCCATTAAATCTGATGAGATTTATGGGTATTCATTAAAGGGAATAATAGACCCCTGTGGGTGGTAAAGAGAGAGCAGAAGTCTGAGCACAGGATCAGAAGCCAAGAACTTGAGTTCTAATTAGTGCTGAGTGAACAACTGGCAACAAATTATTTGTTTGGCAATTTTTGTGCCTTTTTCTGTTTTATGAATTAGCTGCCAACTACTCATGATATTCATGAATTTGTTCTTTCTTTGCAACTATTTGGTGAATCCCTTGTTTATATTAAAAAAAAAATAAAAGCTTAAAGATTCTTTGAGAAATGTCCACATTTGTGAACATTGTGTTTGTACTGTATAGTCACATGGTACTGTTTCTAATTCATGAGTGCAATAGGTAAACTGATAAATAAGAAGGGGTCCTTGAGAAAACCATTGTGGCTCTGATTCCTTCAGGGAGAAGGTGAAGTGGGGAGAAAGAGCTATGGGAACATTATGGGAAGATTAAGAGGGCTAGCATTTTAAATCTGTGCCTTGTCCTCTATTACACAAAGAGGCTTCTGGGCATGTACTGTACATAGATCCCAAATTTAATAATATTGAGTTATCCCCTAAAAGTGCCTGTATAATGTAAATTAATTGTCTGTCCAGCAGACTATATGTTCACTCTTCTCTTGTCACATTCTATTGAGTGTGTAAGTAAAAGTAATAATAATTGTGAAGGTTTCAGCCAGATACTTTTCTTGCTCATTTAATTGCCTGTATGGCAGGGCTCTGACCAAGAGATTTAGGGACCTGTTGTACATTTTCCCCAAACCACGTACAGCACTACATATTACTTCATGTATTTGTCAAGTGTGTAGATTGGACCCATTAGTCTACATCTCATGTCACTGTCATTCACCACAATAATGGTTCATTGACCATTGGCACACTGCTATATGCAAAAGGTGTGCTGTCATATTTTATCCCCACTTGTGTTCACTCTCTGTTAGTGCCAGATCTCTTGCCTTGGCTTTTGGAATACTTTCTTACTGCTATCTTAAGTGGTCTGCCTGATATACAAACATGTTTCATGTGTATTTCTTGTATTTATTGAATTTACCATTGTTCAATATCTACCACTTTCACCACAATCTCTGCCCATTTGCAAAGGGTATGTGTGATGGGTTCCCCCCGAGGTGCCATTGAGCCCGCATGACCCACCAGCCCGGGTTCCCTTAATACTGTGCTGCTGTGCAGCCTGCTAAGCCCTCCTTCAGGCTTCAGTCTGCACTTTACCAGCACACATATAGGTAGGGACACACCCAGCTGCAGAAATACACAGACATTGAAATCAACTCTGCATGGGAAGGTTCAGCTAAGGAACTGCCCAGTACTCAAGTTCACACCCCCCTCTGGAGGGTAAACACAAAATTATAATGGCTGGCACTGCACACAGAACTGGACAATGTAAGCTCGTGGAATTCTCCCCCTCCCTCAATGTGGAGAGGAATATACACAGTTTTCTGCCCCCAAGTTATGATTTCCACACACACTGGTTTTAGACAAAACAAAAACAAGTTTATTAACTACATAAGATTTCAAGTGATTATAAGGGATAGTAAACATAATAAAGCTCATTACCTAGCAAATAAAACAAACATGCAATCTAAGCTTAATATACTAAAGAAATTGGATATGAGTAGCAAATTCTCACCCTAAATGTTGTTTTAGGCAGATTGCAGAGATTCTTGAAGGCAAGCTGCACTTGCTTCTTGCTTAAAATTCCAGTTATTCCTTTCACAGGCTAGACAACCCTCTAGCCTCAGTTCAGTCTTTCTTTGTTTCTCCGGTGTTTCCAGAAGTCTTCTTTCTTTGGTGGGGAGTCAGTGAAGAACCTACCATGATGATGTCACTCCCCTGCCTTAAATAGTTTTAGCGGAAACCCTTTGTCTCCCAGTTTGATTCCCAGGCCTGGTCAGTGGAAAAACACTAGCATTATGATGGAGTCCAGTACCAGGTGATTTGGTCACATGTCCCTGTAGGGCCACCGCAGCCATGACTCAGAGGCTGTTTGAGGGTCCCCAGGAAGGCTCCCTGGTGGGAGATTAGCATCTTCTAAGACTTATTGTTCTCCCTAATGGCCCTTCCCAGCCAGTCATCTAGACTGATTGCATTCTGCCTAGTGGGCTTTTCCCAGGTGTAAACACATTTGTAATAGATGCATAGACAATATTCCTAACTTCAGATACAAAATTGATACATGCATACAAATAGGATAATCATATTCAGTAAATCATAATTATTTCAATGGTATGTCACATGACCTATCTTGTATAAAATACATCATAGTTATGCCATAATCATATCATAACAATGTCTCTATGAAGAATATGGAGCTGTAGTGTCTCAGTATGATTTGTCAATCTGTCTGGAGTGGCTCAAGAGCATGAGTACCAACCTCAGGGCGGACTGTAGAGAAGCAGGGCACAAACCCCAAATTGGTTGTGAATGCTGTACTTAGATTCCAGCATCCAAGTATCTAGTGTAAACTCCTGGGGCACTAGAACAGCATAACCATGGAGTCACAGGCAGTCCCTTTGGATACTCCAGTCTATCTTGCCACCTAAGCAAGCTTGCCTTTGTCAAAGATGGTCCCTTACACCAAAAATCACAACAATATTCAGATTAGTCCTAGTCCCAAAGCACCAGTCTCACTTCAGGTCAATTGCACTTTAGCTCCTATACCACAGACAACACTTGTAGCCAATCCTATAATAAAGTAACTAAAGATTTGTTAACTAAGAAAAAGAAATGAGTTGTTTACAAGGTTAAAGCAACCTTGTAAAGTAAATATACACACATAAATGAGTTAGATTTCAGAAGGTAATAGAAGTTTCTATAATAAGCAAGCTCTATGTCCTTCAGGGCTAACCTAGGCCAAGCACTGAGGATCTTTTGCTGATCAGCGTACAAGCAGCATAAAGATAGTTTCTTCTCATTAGGGATTTTTATTCCCCTTCCCCAGAGTTCAAGCTGATGGAACAAGTCCACATGCATGTCTTCTCTTAGTAGGTGTGTGTGGAATCAATCAACAAAGTCTTTTGCCCTCTGATATTCCACAATGGTTTGTCTGGTGTCTATGGGTCTTCTTTTGTTGGGCAAGAGATAACACCTGTGGCAAACTAGCATTTTGCACTTGTTAATACTTCTCTCCTGACTATGGGGTTTTACAGTTACAGAGCAAACACTTAAATATTACTGTAATACATGGGATACAGATGTTATAAGTGAGATTTAATGCACGCATCAATTTACAAGCTGTGACACTGAGCCAGAAAGGTTTAAGCAACTAGCAGGCTAAATGACTCAAATTCAACCTTTAAAGACCTATTAGAAAAGTATATACATGGTAATTAGGGCCATTCCTTTTAAATAGCTAACAAAGGCATGTTACATAGACTAGAGCTTTGAAATGTAAACTTGTATTGTTAGAGAATTAGAAGAAGATACTGATTGTATTTGTCTGTGTTTACTTATATCTTGTTAGACGGTAACAATGTAACCAGATGGTTCCTGTCTGTTACTATATTCTACTGATTCAGAGATCAAAAGGGAATATTAACATTTTAGACTAAACTTGGGTGTAATATCATTGTCTAAATTTCTCTTTGAAGTTTTTACTACACTTTCTATGAACTACTTAATGGATAATTGCCTTATGCTGATGAATGCAACTAATTACCTGCAGATAAGTAGGAAATAGGTTTACTTCAAAGCCACACTGTATATTACCCATTCTTCACCCAAGGAATACACGATATCAAGAGGCCGCCGATAGTCTGCAGAAGATCTATTAAAGAACTCTAGGACCTGATCTTGTTATCTCAGATCTGCTTCAAACTTGGTCAGAGGAAGCTTGAGTCACAAGACTTAGGACTCCAGCTCCAGCCTGGTTGAGCCTTCTAATTCTCATGGAAGAATGAAAACAAACTCTATATATGAACTGCCTATTTGGGCTGTCACCTACAGAATTGATTCTGAAGGAACTTTTTGCAACTCAGCAGCTCACCATCTCTACTATGAAACTGACCTAAGAACTTTGTTCATATCTGTATGAATAGTGATCTTTTAACCACAATGCTCTCTTCTTTTTAATACATTTTAGTTTAGTTAATAATAATTGGCTGTATGTGTACACTTGGGTAAGATTTGAAATATTAATTGACCTGGTGGGTAATGTGTCTGATCTTTTGGGATTAGTAGATGTTTTGGTAATCTTATTTGTATTTGACTTGACTGTCTGGGTGGGGGCTCAAGGTTGATTTGCTTTAAGGGACCTGTGTTTTGGGCTTCTGGATAACAAATAAAGTATTATAGAAGCTATTTTGCTGCCGCCTTGGGTGAATCTAATTATTGAATAACCACCAGTTTTGGGAATTATCTGCCCCATTCTTTGCAGTTTGCCCTGATTGAGCAATCTCAGTGGACACCTGCTCCCATCCCCCCACGAGATGAGGTATTATCTTTTATTAGACTAACTTCTGTTGGTGAGAATAGACCTGACAAAGAGTTCTGTGCAGTTTAAAAGCTTGTCTCTCTCACCAACCAACGTTGGTCCAATAAAAGATACTATTTTTTCACCCACCTTGTCTCTCTAATATACTGGGACTGACAAGGCTACAATAATACTGCCTACATTATTTCATATATTGTTTGTCAATTACACTTAATATACTGGCCTCCATTTTCTACCACCCACAGTGTCCCCATTCACCACACTCATTAGCCACAGCAATTAAGTGGTGTGTGTGTGTGTGTGTGTGTGTGTGTGTGTGTGTGTGTGTGTGAGAGAGAGAGAGAGAGAGAGAAAGATCATTCAGTACTGGTTACAAAAGGTATGGCATATTTCTGATCCTTCTCTTATTCCTTCTTGTGCAATGTGAGCAGGTGTGCGCTTTCCATTGCAACCTGCTTGTATGCTTCCAATACAATTAAATACTGGTCCTTCCCTGAAGGCCCTTCTCTTGTGAACTCAAGGACCTGTTTCCTTGGTCTCGGAGCACTCATGCAGCTTAGAGCCAGTATCAAAGGTAACATGCAGGTACTTCACCACCATGATTTCTTGCTGCTGCACTTCTCCCCTTCCTTCTTCTTGGGCTTGGTCTACACTATATCGTTACTTCTGTATAACTACGTTGCTCGGGGGTGTGAAAAATCCATACCCCTGACTGACATAGTTATATCGACCTAACCCCCAGTGTGGAGAGCTTCTCCCGCTGACATAGCTACCACCTCTTGCAGAGGTGGTGGTGTTAAGCTGATGAGAGAGCTCCCGTTAGCTTAGAGCATCTTCACTAGACATGCTACAGTGATGCAGCTGCACCAGTGTAACTGTGCTGTTGTAAATTAGTAGTGTAGATCTGCCCTGGCTGTTGCTGCCTTTCCCTCCACTGACTTTGCTGCTTTCCAGTCACCCTTGCCATGATAGTCATTTGGAGGCACAAGCAGCCCTCTGTGCTCAGGTTGGTGACAATGCTGGCCCATCAGTGTGCAGTACATCACAAACCCCTTCCCATTGACCTCTTCCCAGATGTTTTAGAGGCTGTAGGTCCTAGGGAGATGATTATCCCTTTTCCTTGTTTAGATGTCTTCCAGACACACATGCATAACCCATCAAAATGGTACCTCTTCTCCTGGTGGTGGTGGTGATGATTGCAAACTACCCACCATCCTGTTTCCTACCACCTCCTTGGTACTGTTGCTAATTTATTTAACTCAAAAATATTTTCCTTCTCTTCAGTAACCTCAATCACTCCCTATATTCCAGCTCCTTGCCCACAAAGAGCTTTCCAAATGGTTGTAGGAGCACTTCTGAGGCAAATATATTTTGTGCTAATGTTTGTGAAGCTTTTGCTTTCCAAAAAAAGGGGAAAAAATCCTTGCAAATAGACATCACACTCCTAAATGTGCAGTGATTGCCAAAACGGACTAAGTGAATTGGCCGATTTTATTCACAACAATATGTAAATACTTATTTCTGCGTTCACTGAGCTCCAGTTCTAATTCCAGCTCTGACTCAGGCTCCCTCTGCAGGAAGTTACTTTACTTTACTTCGCTTGAGTCTTAGTTACCTCATCCATATAATAGGGGATTATGATGCTTATCTACCCCTCAGGGCTGTTGGGATTAGTGAGTTAATTTAAGTGCTTGGAAAACTAATTATCTTTCTCTAAATTCCATATTCTGCTATACTTCTTGATGAAGCATGTTTTATTTTTAATGAAAATATTTGGTTTTATAAATGCAAAAAATGAGACTTAAATTATGCTAAATGTACAACACTCTAACTGGATGACCAGGCACATCCCATTGAAATGCTGGCAGGCTAGGTACCTCTCTGGCCCACTTTACTTTTTATTATGTATAGTTACCTTACAACAAGTAACTGTTAAAGATGATTTATTCTTTTGTATATACAGTCATTATAATCCTGATCTTTACCAGCACGTCTATTACTTACTTTCACAACAATCTCCTCGGCATTACAATCACTATCCTTTCCCTCACAGGTAGAGCTGGAAAATACAACTGCACTAATTATTTGCCTTTAGTCAAAACTCCCTCCTTTTTTCTTTTATTTCCTACTGCTTCTAAATCCTATGAAAAGAAATTTCCTGAGTCATGATAAACTTACATATTAGCCAAGGGACTTCAGAGTTGCTACTCAAGGCATCCCTCTACTGCAAGATAAATGGAAATACATATTATAATTTCTGGTGGATAGAACATCTTAAAATATATCATCCAATATCTTTCATTATGCCAGCTTGCTGAGGTATATCCATGGATTGAAGTTGTGTGCAGTGTAAATCTTTACCTATTGTTACATTTCTAAATTTCATCCTATTAAGCCTATTGCACATTAATGTTATCCAACAATATATACAAATATAAAAAATCAGTGATGTTTCATCACCATATACAAGACATAGTAGAGAAATTCAGGGAAATCTGGGACCTCTTCTTGAACTATATAAATCCAATCTATTAAGTTACATCTCCAGTCTAAGTAAAAATACATTCCATACTCTATCACAGTCAAATACACACCTATTATATGCATCCATCAGTGTGCATATATATACGCAAGGAAATTCCAGCACAATTTCACTCCAAAGACACTTCAGGATGCTTACATGAACTTAATACTTAAAGAATATGAACAGTGTTTGATCTCACATATGCCACACATTCTTTGGAGTTTAGGTTTCCTTGAATAATTGTTAGCTCTTTGCTTAGATGTTGTTTATATGATGAAGTGATACTAGATCTTGTACTGTATATTCAAAAATGCTGAAAAAATATTTGTTAAATATCTATTGATCACTAACCCACTCATATGACTGTAATACAAGTGCTCAGTAAAGAAAACTGAACATAAAAGTGTTTAGTCTTTCCATACTCTGACATGCAGAGATTTTTGCATACATTGCATAATAAGCTTTGACTTTGTATCTTAACTTCTGCTACTGAGACTTCGAAACCCTCCTAAAACAGACTGAGTAGGCAATGCAGTGAGTGTGGGGGGAGCTTTCAGCACTGCAGATAATCAAAATCATTTTCACTTGTTCTCTCTCTCGCTCTTAGCTTTATTTCTTCATGTCACAAACCCCCCAAACTTTGGCACTATTTAGTTGGTAATTAACCTCTGCTCAGGAGACACCTAGAGCTTCAACACTAGAATTGTTAATGGTCCAGACAGAGGTACATTGTAAAATATGCCTAGCGCTTCTATATGCCTGAGTCAGTTCAGTGCTAATAGTTCCTTATTATCAAGAGTAGGTTCCTTAATAAAATAATAAAAAGCCAAGATAAATCTCTGTACATAGCTAACTATCTCCGGTTACCCCACTACTGTTGTAGCCACATGCCTTACAATCTTATTTCTCAGAATACCCCCTCTGTGGTAGGGAAGTCTTATTATCCCTATTTTACAGATGGGGAATTGAGGCACAGAGAGACCAAGGTCACCCAGGAAGTCTTAGTGGATACGTCTACACAGCTGCTGGGAGTGAGTGTTGCAGCTTGGCTTGACAGGTTCGTGCTACTGGCGCTCAGGCTAGCGCACTAAAAATTACAACATGCATGTTTGGCTTGGGCTGGAGCTCAGGTTCTGAAGCTGGAACATCCACATTGCTATGTTTAGCATGCTGGCATGAGCCCTGATATCCCAGGGAAAGAATTTCCCCCCAGGTCAGATGGGCAGAAACCCTGCATTATTTTTGCCTTCCTCTGCAGTGTGGGGTATGAGTCACTTGCTGGTTTGAGCTAGAATAAATGGTAAATTCTCTGTAACTTGAAGTCTTTTAAATCAAGATTTGAAGACATCAGTAACTCGCCCAGAGATCATGGGCCTACTGCAGGAGTGAGCAGGTGAGGTTCTGTGGTCTGCAATGTGCAGGAGATCAGACTAGATAATCATGACTGTCCCTTCTGGCCTTAAAGTCTGAGTCTGAGGTCTATTGACCCAGAAGGTGAGACTTGTTCCCAGCAGCTGTGTAAGCATAGCCAGGTGGAACATGGAATTGTAGCTGTGTCTCCTGAGTCTGAGTGGCACCCTAACCACTGGACCATCCTTACTCTTTCCCTGAGCATACAGCCACCTATGTGTGTTGGGGATAGTAATAGGTTTCTTATACTGCATGTAAGGTTGATATAGTTTTAAAAGTTTCACACTGTAAGCATTGTACAAATAAAACTGTTTTTAAAGACATGTTTACTCAGGTTACTGTTTTGCTTTTAACATGTAAAACATCAACCTCTTTAGTATTTGAAATTGGTTTAATATTACAGCAGGGACAATTATATGTGAAACTTCCAGATGCAATTACTTTTCTGTTTAGAGGTTTATCCAGCTGAAATATTTTGTGACTGTCTATTCCATGGATGCTAGCAATTAGGGCTGTCAAGTGATTACAAAAATGAATCACGATTAATCACACTATTAAACAATAATAAATATTTTGGATGTTTTCTACATTTTCAAATATATTGATTTCAATTACAACACAGAATGCAAAGTGTACAGTGCTCACTTTATATTTATTTTTTATTACAAGTATTTGGACTGTAAAAAAACAAAAGAAATAGTATTTTTCAATTTACCTAATACAAGTACTGTAGTGCAATCTCTTTATCATGAAAGTTGAACTTACAAATGTAGAATTATGTACAGAAAATAACTGCATTGAAAAATAAAACAATGTAAAACTTTAGAGCCTGCAAGTCCACTCAGTCTTACTTCTTGTTCAGCCAATCACTCAGACAAATCAAGTTTGTTTACATTTGCAGAAGATAATGCTGCCCTCTTCTTGTTTACAATGTCACCTGAAAATGAGAACAGGCGTTATCATGGCACTGTTGCAGCTGGTGTCACAAAATATTTATGTGCCATATACGCTAAAGATTCATATGTCCTGTCATGATTCAACCACCATTCCAGGGGACATACATCCATGCTGATGACTGGTTCTGATCGATAACAATCCAAAGCAGAGTGGACCGACACATGTTCATTTTCATTATCTGAGTCACATGCCACCAGAAGAAGGTTGATTTTCTTTATTGGTGATTCAGGTTCTATAGTTTCCCCATCGGAGTGTTGCTCTTTTAAGACTTTTGAAAGCATGCTCCACACCTCGTCTCTCTTAGATTTTGGAAGGCACTTCAGATTCTTAAACCTTGGGTCGAGTGCTGTAGCTATCTTTCGAAATCTCACATTGGTACCTTTTTTGTGTTTTGTCAAATCTGCAGAGAAAGTGTTCTTAACATGAACAACATGTGCTGGGTCATCATCCGAGACTGCTATAATATGAAATATATGGCAGAATGCAGGTAAAACAGAGCGGGAGACATAAAATTCTCCCCCAAGGATTTCAGTCACAAATTTAATTAATACAATATTCTTTTAATGAGGGTCATCAGCATGGAAGCATGTCCTCTGGAATGGTGGCCGAAGCATGAAGGGGCCTACGAATGTTTAGCATATCTGGCACATAAATACCTTGCAATGCTGGCTACAAAACTGCCATGCAAATGCCTGTTCTCACTTTCTATTGACACTGTAAATAAGAAGAGGGCAGCATTATCTCCTATAAATGTAAACAAACTTGTTTGTCTTAGCGATTGGCTGAACAAGAAGTAGGACTGAGTGGACTTGTGGGCTCTGAAGTTTTACATTGTTTTGCTTTTGAGTGCAGTTGTGTAACAAAAAAAAGTCTACATTTGTAAGTTGCACTTTCATGACACAGAAATTGCACAATAGTACTTGTATGAGATGAATTGAAAAATATTATTTCTTTTGTTTACAAATATTTGCACTGTGAAAGATAATCAAGAATAATATACACGTTGATTTCAATTAAAACACAAAATACAATATATAGAAAAATATCCAAAATATTTAATAAATTTCTGTTGGTATTCTATTGTTTAACAATGCGATTAATCATGATTATTTTTTTAAATCGCGATTAATTTTTTTGAGTTAATCGTGTGAGTTAACTGCGATTAATCGACAGCTCTACTAGCAATTCAACTAGTTAATCTGTCCAGGATAAAAAAAACTGCCCATTGGGAAAATCCAAAACCCACAAACACACTATCTCTACACATAGTATGAAGCTGCTGAACTATCCAGCCACAACAGACTTGGACACGTCTGTTTTTTCCTGTTGAATGTTAGGGAAGCTGCAAGAATTAGCTGCACTTTAAGAATGGGAGGTGACTGTTCATTTATTACCTCTTCTCCTTAGTTCTAATAATACTCCCAGTTCCCGTTACTGGCCTTAATCTCTCCTCTTAGAAGATAACTGTAAAACTCCCATTGGCTTCAGTGGGGGCAGAGTTAGACCGATGCTGAGTGCTTCAGGAAATCCCATCCTAGACATCTGTGTGTGTGTCTGGTTGCGACTCCACAGTTGAGGTTAGGTTGCATTTTCACTTCATACAAAATAGAAGCTGAATCCCTGTTTTAAGTATATATTGTGATAGACCCAGGCCAGTTGGGTACAGCAGAGTAGAAGAAGGCAGATATACTGGCCAATGGATAAGCAGTTTTCTGTTCCCTGACTGACCAGAGCAGGGGCTGCTCCAGGCTAGGGTGGACACATGACTCCAATTAGCATGCAAAGAGTCAGGTGAGGCCGTTAAGCTAATGTGAACAACTGACTCTAAGTAAGGCCCCTCTGATACTGTAAAAGGGCTCACTCTGGTCGAGCCAGGGAGCCAGAGGAGAGGAAGTGCAGCTGACGGGCAGAGTATTGAAGACACCCTCAAGCCACTGGCAAGGGAGCCCTAAGGTAAAGGTGAAGAAGGCGTTAAGAGAGAGAAGCAGGAGAGCTGTGGGGAAGTGGCCCAGGGAAGTGTAGCAGCTCTGGCGGTGAAAGGTCAACTACCACCAGCTGCTGCCACTAGGGTCCCTGGGCTGGAACCTGGAGTAGAGGGCAGGCCCTGGTTCCCCCCAACCCGCCACTACAAAACACCTCCTGGGAGGGGAAGTCAGGCTTCTGTCAGGACAGGAGGCTAAACTGTTCTTTGAATAAGCCCATAGGGACAACAGAGACTGTGGGAGTTCTCTCATCAACCTCCATGCTGGCTTATGATGAACAGGGCTCAGTAGACTGTAACCCTGGCCCTAGAGAGAGAAGGGCTACAGTGAACATCTGAGGCTAGCATAAGCCGCCTGGAAGCGGGAGACCCACAGGGAAAAGGTCAGAGCTCTGCCACAGTATATAAATAGTTTGAGTTATTAGAAACTTTCAAAAGAGGGAATATTTTAACTGTACAGTTCCAATAAGAGCATCGGCTCTTCTTTTTTCATTTTATCCTTATGCTAAGATAATCTGATATATTTTCTTTGTTACTGTAGCTTTGCTCTTATTGATGGTTCCAGTGACCTTGCCTCTAAATCACCAATATTTTACTCTGAGTATCATGGACTTGGACTGAGCACAAACAATACTAGAAAAAATAAATGTCTAAGGTCACAAACATATTTACAAATTCCCTTCATCTTATTTTTAATCACCTTTTTCTACATCTGAAGTGATGCTAAAGAATCATGCTATAGTTGAAGTTAACACTGAAAGTTGATACTTGCAAAACAACGTCTTGGAGCTAGGAGAGATAAGGTAATAGATAAACTAAGTAATTAATGCAAATGATTTTTACCAACTTTAAATCTTCTCCAAGAGAAAAGGCATAAAAATGGAAAGCCTGCGGGGAAAAATAAGAATTATTCGTCATGTTAAAGAAACCATTAAAAACTGTTAGACCTTAGGAAAGATAGCAGGCATGATTAAGCAAACATTTGTCTCTGAGAGTACTGCTAAGGATCCAGTAGGATGGGTTTCGAATGAATCATTAAGTACAGTACAGAGAAATTAATTCACATCATGTGGCAAAACCTTGCAGTAACCAATGACTGCCCCCAAATCTGAGATCAGATCATTGTACAGTTCACTTTTTTTATACTTGCTTTTAATACACAGATACAGCAGGAGAAATGACTTTGGCCTTAATGTGCCTCACATACATTACTTTTGTAAGGTATACATTTGCTTAATATAGCAGTGACCAACAAGGTTTCCGGGGTACAAAGAGTAGGAAGACATGAACACAAATCAGGACAGGCAAATGAATGCAAATAAGATAGAATGCAAAGATAGGAAAGGAAGATAGGAAGGGATATGATGGCAGTGCTTTGGCCAGAGGCTTGTAAGCATCATTGTGCTTCAATTTTGAAATTCTTATGCAATTACAGATCTTTTTTAACGATTCACTTAAAAACCTCAATGAACCAGTTATCGTAATAGCATGCCCTCCAAAGACAGTGATGTATGCACAGGCTATTGAAATGAAAGCATTTTAGAAGTACAAATTGAGAGAATTGTAAAAGGACCAGCCACATTAACATCTGAATATGCAAATTATCACATAGTATTTCCTGTGATTAAACCCTTTGCCTTGAGATCACCAAGAGTTGGTGCCTCTCTCCATGCCAATCTCTGTCAGCATTTAGAAGTAACGAGACTTGCACCCTCCATAAGGTAAATAGCTGAACTCTTGGAAAACACATTGAGCAAGTGGAATGAATTGATTTAAAAACAAATCATTGATATAACTTTTGTAAGAATAGTAGGTGAAATCTTGGTTGCATTGAAATCAGTGGGAAAACTCCCATTGACCTTAGTAGTGTCAAGATTTCACCCTATGTGTGTGTTTATTATCTCCTGTATCCTGACCTGTGTTGACTCTGCTGTATTTTCTTAGCTTGTATTTCTGACACTGTTACTGTTTATGGAAGGAAATTAATGTATGATGTGAACATTTCTGTTCAATAAAACTTATTTCTTAAATTGTCCTAGTCATCATCTGGAATGCAGGCACCAGGTGTTAAATCAGCAACTGCATTTATTCAACATTCCAAGATTTGCCATTTAAATATATTCATATCACTCACTACAGAATTTGAATCTCAACAGAATCTGTAGGATGTTGCTAAGAGGCAGAGTTGAGCAATTTATGCCCAGAACACAGTTGTACAACCAAAAGTAAGCATCATACTGGAGGAGAATTAATGGCTAATTTGGATATTATCCCAGATTTTGTTTTAGTGGATTTTTTTGATGTTTTGAGGGTCTATTGAAATCCTAATGGTGGTATATATAAGGGGAAGGTGATTACCCAAAGTAGTGTTGGATGAAAAATACAAAAATATTACACTAAATTGCTTCACCCATGTTACTATCCTACTTAAGCTTGCTTTCCATGAACATTTGTGTGATCAGATTATTTTAAAATGTGTGTGAAACTGTTGACCGCCTAAGGGGCTCGAGGAGGACAACAAAGGTCCGTGGCCCGGTGTGCTTGGCACCAATAAAGACATCGAGGGGAGAAAGCAAGCCAAGTTTATTTCAGAGCTCTGAAATGGCACTAGGAGACCAGCATGTCTCAAATCCAGTGCAGCAAACACAAACAACTTTTACCTTTTATACTCCAAGCAGTTTCTGTGTAAGCCTTTGTTCTGTTACTCCCTCCTACCTCTCCCACCCCTCCCTTCTCTAGCAGTTACAATTAGAAAAGTTCCCATTCGTCTGCTTATCTTTTGACCTTGCAAGGCCTGTTTACAGCAGCTGCCTGCTAGAAACGCTGACCCTTACATTTCTGCTTCAGCATGTAAGCAGTTAGCATAGAAGTAGGTGAGAGTTCACAAGATGGAGTTTGGGGGTTCACAGACCCAGAGCAAAAGAGTTTCATCGACACTTTGGCCTTCCACTCTCCCGAGTTACCTGGTAGCTATGCCTAGTGGACCCCAACAATCCCTCCTTTGAGAACACTCAACAAACCTTTGTCAGAGTTTTCTCATACTCTAAAGACAAAATGCGATTAAGCTCCATACAATCAGGATTATCAATGAGAGAGTATAAGGGAACCTCTGGGGAGGGGGAGGTACAAATCTTACCTATGAGCACTTTACAGCAAATGAGCAAAAGAACAAGAACAAAACATATCACAACACCTGTGAGCAAGATGCGAACAATGCTTCCCCCTATGCCCCCTAGTTCCCCTAAACCAGGTATCCAACCCCAAAGGGAATCCAAAATAGTGGGTTCTCCTTCCTGGGCCTTCCACTGGTTAAAGGCCCGTTCAGCTGACAAGATGTGCTTGTTAATGTCCTGTGAAAACTCTGGGACATAGGTACAACACTCTTCTCCAATAAGGGCGCATACCCCGCCCCGTGAGGCTAACACATAATCTAGGGCCTGTCAGTTCTGCAAAGCCAGCAGTCGAAGCTGGTACAGCTCAGAACTTATGCTTTTCTCTATGGCTAGGGTATCATTGGCAAACTGGGTCAGAAATTTAGACAGTCTTCTGTAGAGTTGGGTTAGCCGTCCCACCCCATAGGAAGGGAGGGATATCATCCCAAACCTGTCTCCTTCACTGATGGGTTCTAAGGTAGCTCTCAAGGACCGATAGTACCTGGGACGACCTGAGGGAGCCTTAGGTAGAATGCGGAGGGGAGGAGCAAGATAGCCTTTGTAACAGCTACCATGCCAACCATTAGGAAGCCATTTGCAGGCACCAGTACCACAAACCCAAATACCCAGAAGACAAGAATCATTGACACTAAACAAGTCAAAAAATAACAAGACCAAATACATAGGCCAGGTCGGCCTTCTGTGAGAAAATAAAACCAATGCTCAGGGTTCTCACGGAGAATGCGCTGTGGCTGTTCAGAGAGATCACAACGCATTCCCAGTGATCCTTACTGTCTTTTGAATAACAGCTTAAGTCCCAAATCGTCGTTAGCAGTCTTCTCCGCAGGCTGGACAGTCCACTGTTTAGGAGCGGGCACTGCTTTCAGTCGAGAGTGATGAATCCAGTTCTTGTGTCCTTCGACCTTTGCCACTGTATGGGTGACAAGCAGGACAGTGTGGGGTCCTTTCCACTTCTCTTGGAGAGGCTCGTCCTTCCAGGTCCGCACGAGAACGGAGTCACCAGGCTGCAAGGAGTGGACCCGAGTATCCAGCAAAAGAGGCTGTGAATCTTTGGTGTACCTGTGAAGAAAAGAAAGCACAGCAGACAGAGGGCACATGTACTGAGATAAGAAACCACACCCCACTTCCCATTCCCCTGCCAGAACTGGGGTACCATTCATAGGTCATGCTCTTCCAAACATAATCTCGAAGGGACTAAGCCCTATCCTACCCTTAGGGAGAGCACGAATGCGAAGTAACACAAGGGGCAAGGCATCAGGCCACTTAAGAGAGGCCTCCTGACAGACCTTTGAGAGGTGTCGCTTGAGTGTCTGATTTGTGCGTTCCACTACTCCACTGGCTTGGGGTCGCCAGGGTGTGTGGAGCTTCCAGGGAATCTGCAGAGCACTTGATATCTTTTGAACCACTTTGAGATGTGAAGTGTGTTCCATTATCAGATTCCATCCACTGAGGAAGGCCGAAGCGAGGAATGATCTCCTTGACAAACTTAAGAGCCGCTGTCTTGGCAGTGTTGTTACAACATGGGAAGGCTTCAGGCCATCCGCTGAATCGATCCACTAAGACGAGGAGGTACCTGTACCCTTGGGTCCTGGGAAACTCAGTAAAGTCTATTTGCCACACTAATCCTGGGCCTGGGGTAGGTTCCAGTGTGGCTGGTGGTACTGCTACTCCTGGTCGAGGGTTATTCTTTTGGCAGATTAAACATTCAGCTTGTACCTGTGATGCTAGGGGTTTAAGTCTAGAGGTTAGAAAATATTTATTCATGAGCTGGGTAAGAGCCTCTCTGCCTGCATGTGTGGTTTGATGCAGTTTCTGCAACACTGGTCGAATCAAGCCCTTGGGCAGGAGGATTTTTCCCTCTGTGGAATAAAGCCATCCCTTCTTTCTCCTGGAGACCGAGACTGTCAGCTAGGTTTCTGTCCTCTTGGGAGTACTGAGGGGCTGCAAGCTCCCCTACTGATGGGATAAGGGCATGCATTTGGGCATTCTCCTCAGTTGGTGATTTCAGGGTAGCAGCTCGCTTAGCTTCCCTGTCTGCTCTGGCATTGCCCTTGGTTACATCTTGATCTTCCCTTGATGGGCTTTGCAATGCACCACTGCTACTGCTGAGGGGAGTTGTACTGCTTCTAAAAGCCGGAGAATTTGAGACCCATGCTTAACCGGAGAGCCTTGGGCTGTTAGCATTCCCCTTTGCTTCCACAAACCAGCATGAGCATGCAATACCCCAAAAGCATACTTTAAGTCAGTAAAGATATTAACCCGTTTGTCTTTTGCCAGCTCGAGGGCACGGGTTAGGGCCACTAGTTCGGCAAGCTGGGCAGATGTTCCCGCTGGTAAACTCTCAGCTTCCACGGTATCATGAAGAGACACAATAGCATAACCAGCCCTCCTTTGCCCATCCACAACAGTACTACTTCCATCTGTATACCATTCCAAGTCAGCATTTGGGAGTGGCTGATCTTTTAGATCTGGGCGGCTAGAATACTGAACATCTATGATTTCTAAACAGTCATGTTACTGCTTTTCTGTCTCTGGTAGCAGTGTAGCTGGATTAAGGGAGGGACAGATCTGTAGGGTGACTTCAGGATTCTCTAACAGCTTTGTCTGGTATCGAGAAACCCGAGCCTGTGTGAGCCAAAGACCACCCTTAGTGTCCAGCAAGGCTCGGACCATATGGGGAACATACACTTGCACAGTTCCTCCCTGTGTCAGCTTCCCGCTTCCCCAAGCACTAGAGCAGTAGCTGCGACCGCCCTCAAACAGGCTGACCATCCCTTTGAAACTTGATCCAGTTGCTTAGAAAAGTATGCCACAGGACGTTTCCAGGCACCTAATAGCTGAAATGCTCTGTCCGCTTCTGGGGACCAGTGAAAGGGGTCATGATCTGCTCCCTTAACACATTCATACAGAGGTTTAGCCCACAGTCCAAACTCTGGAATCCATATTCTGCAAAAACCTGCCATGCCCAGGAATGCCCTAAGCCGTTTACGGTTGCTGGGGATGGGAACTTGGCAGATAGCCTCCTTCCTTTCGTTTGAGAGCTGTCTCTCTCCCTGCCTGATGTGAAATCCCAGATATTGAACCTCTGAAAGAGCAATTTGGGCTTTGCTTTGAGATACCCTGTATCCTCGCAGTCCAATAAAGTTTAGGAGACTTACAGTAGCTCTGAGACAAGGGATTAGACCCACAGCAGCAATTAACAAGTCGTCTACGTATTTCAGCAGGAGGGCTCTGTCTGAATTATCCCACTCCTCCATGTCTCTGGCCAAAGCCTGTCCGAACAGAGTGGGGGAATTTTTAAATCCTTGAGCCAATACTGTCCAACCAAGCTGCTTTTTAACCCTTCGTTTGTCTTCATTATGCCTTGCAGTGTTTTGCAGATCTCACAGTTGCCTGAGCACATTCAGGCCCCCCTTTCTCTTGGGGGTCAGCCAAGTCTTAGCTGTGACAGTGTCCTTGGACGAGCCTGCTAGCTGTATTTTCCTCTCAGTTAACTCATTCTGTGCTTTTTCCTCTTCTCCCTTTCTCGGCTTCTTCTAACTTCCAAAGGAACCTTCCACTCTTCACTCATACACCTTTTCTCCAACCATTAACACATACACATTGCCATCATACACCTTTCCCGTAACATAACTTCTGTACACAGCCTTGAAGCAACAAACCAGGACGAGCACACTCACTTCTGAGGATTCCCCTCTGTACACTCTGGTGTCCAATAGCTTTCCCTTTTAAACCTTAAATGCCTTCTCTGTCTTCCTTCTCCTTAGCCTTAGCTATAACCTGATTCTGCTCCACTTCGGACAACAGGGTTCTCATAAGTATATTACAGTCATCCCAGTCAGGCTTATGGCTAGCCAGACACCCTTCAAAGATAGAAATGAACTTGCTTGGATTCGTTGAGAATTCTCCTGCCTCTGCCTTGAAAGCAGCCAGATGTACAGGGTTAAAAGCAACAGACACAAGATCCTGGGTTCCTGGACGGGCTACCACACTCTCAGTAATCCCACCAAGCCGGGGGGAGGGGGGGACATACTCTCTGAAGCCTGTGGGGGTGGAGGAGCCGAAGGGGACACCGATTCTGGCATTACAACAGTGGGAGGGTTCTGGGGTTTAGCAGCCAATACTACCGAGCCTGTCGGAGTCAAATGGCACTTGAGCAAAATATCAGTCCTATTTCTTAACACTATAAACGTATACGCATAGAGATGTTCATTCCATTTACCTGTTCTCTGACAAAACAAAAGCAATTGAAGGATCGTGTTGTAATTAAGTGATCCTTCCGGTGGCCACCTTTCTTGGCACTCCAGCTGGTACTGAGGCCAATCAACTGTACAGAACCTTTTCAATTTACTTTTAATCAACTGATCAGATCCAAACACTCTCCAGTTCCTCAGAATGCATTCTAAGGCCTGGTCTACACTAGGCTTTTATGTCGAATTTAGCGCCGTTATATCGAATTAACCCTGCACCCGTCCACACCAGGAAGCCATTTAGTTCGACATAGAGCTCTCTTTAAATCGATTTCTGTAATCCTCCCCAAAGAGAGGAGTAGCGCTAAATTCGAAATGGCCATATCGAATTAGGCTAGGTGTGGATGGAAATCGACGCTAATAGCTCCGGGAGCTATCCCACAGTGCACCACTCTGTTGACGCTCTGGACAGCAGTCCGAGCTCGGATGCTCTGACCAGCCACACCCCGGGAAAATTTGAATTCCTTTTCCTGTCTGGGCAGTTTGAAGCGCAGTTTCTGTTTGGACACCGTGGCGAGCTCAGCAGCAGTGGCAGCAGTGGCAACGATGCAGAGCTCTCCAGCAGAGATGGCCGTGCAATCCAATAGAAAGAGGGCCCCAGCATGGACGGATCGGGAAGTCTTGGATCTCATCGCTGTGTGGGGAGATGAGTCCGTGCTTTCTGAGCTGCGCTCCAAAAGATGGAATGCAAAGACCTATGAGAAGATCTCTAAAGCCATGGCAGAGAGAGGCTACAGCCGGGATGCAACGCAGTGCCGCGTGAAAATCAAGGAGCTGAGACAAGGCTACCAGAAGACCAAAGAGGCAAATGGACGCTCTGGATCCCAGCCCCACACATCCCGTTTCTACGAGGCACTGCATTCCATCCTAGGTGCGGCCGCCACCACTACCCCACCCCTGACCGTGGACTCTGAGGATGGGATATTGTCCGCGGCCGGTTCCTCCGACATGTTAGCGGACGGGGAAGATGAAGAAGGAGATGAGGAGGACGAGGCAGTCGACAGCGCTGGCACCGCTGATTTCCCCGACAGCCAGGAGCTCTTCATCACCCTCACAGAGATCCCCTACCAACCGTCCCCCGCCGTTACCCCAGACACAGATTCAGGGGAAGGATCAAGCAGTAAGTGTTTTAAATATCTAAACATTTATTTACAACATAACTGGCATATTTAAAATATTAACAGTAGCTAAAGTGCTTTAAAACATGTAAACATTTATTTGCAACAAAACAGGAAGATTGAAAATATTAACAGTGGGTAAAGTGCTTCAAAACATGTAAACAGGAAAGTCAAACAAAAGGGGAATCAGTGCAAAGTGTGTCATGATTAGTCTGTCTTTGGGCGCCTCAATATATAGTCCGAACCATTTTCAAAAAATTGCACAATGTCCGCTTCATGATTATAGTGCCCAAAACCCTGCAGTCATTTGTCCCTCCAAGGGCACCTAAGCCAAGAACTGGTCAATGTAACCGGGGATAGAGGCGACATCCTCCGGGGAGAACTCCTCATACACCTCCTGCAGGTGTTTTTCCAGCCTCATCAGCAGGTTCCTGGGCAGGGAGAGCTTATTAGGCCCCCCGTGGTAGGACACGTTTCCCTGCCACAACGCCAGCAGGTACTCCGGGATCATGGGCTTGCAGAGCAGCGCAGCAAATGGCCCCGGTTTCTGCAGGCTGTCACGAAGCATCCGCTCCTTCTGGCTCGCAGAGACCTTCAGGAGGGTGATGTCTGGCATGACTCCCTGCTGTGAATTAGGTAGGGGAAAGTTAGTATTGGGACTGATTGCCCGTCCCTTTACAGAACTGCAACCGCCGGTTTACAGCCACGCGGTTTACAGCCGCGAGGGGGTGGGACAGGGCCAGAGTTCATGCTTGCAGGATTGCTGCCAGCAGAGACTCGCATTGCTTTCTATGTGAAAGGAGGCCAGTGCCACTCTTAAAGTTTTAAGCGGCCACAAGTCTACGGCTTACCATGTTTGCCAGCTAGACAAAGTCCGGTGTCCAGCCCTGCTCCTCAGCTCGCCACAGCAAGACCGCAGGCACGGTAGGCGAGGGCCGAAAATTCGACTTTGTCCTCAGTGCGCGTGTGATAGGTGCTCTGCATGGTCTTGTTCACAGAGAAAGACTATGTTCTCTGTTCACAGATACATTGCTCTGTCTCAGGAATTCACTCCCTTTTTCCAATTCCCACAGCCACATCTGCCCAGAGGCTAGCGCACATTAGGAGGAGGAAGAAGAGGACACGGGAAGACATGTTTGCTGAACTAATGGCATGCTCCCGAGCACAGGCAGCCCAGCAGACACAGTGGAGGGAGAACTTGTCCCAAATGCACCGGGCAAACATTGAACGGGAGGAGAGGTGGCGACAGGAGGACAGGCAGGCTACTCAAACGCTGCTTGGACTAATGAGGGAGCAAACGGACACGCTCCGCCGCCTTGTGGATGTTCTGCAGGACCGGAGGCAGGAGGAGAGAGCCCCGCTGCAGTCTCTCTGTAACTGCCCTGCCCCGCCACCAAGTCCCATACCCCCCTCACCCAAAGTCCAAACACGGAGGGCTGGAAGGGGCCGTGAAAAATTTCACTCCACCCCTGCGGACTGCTCTACCACTAGAAGGCTCTCATTCCCCAAAATTTGAAAAGTCCTTTCCTACCCGCCTCACACAAGACCCCGTCCAAGTTTCACCCCCCCGTTCCATGTGCGGTTGTTAATAAAGAATACGTTTCTGTTCATTTCTGTTTCCATCCTCTTCTTTTGGAGGGGAGTCTGTCTGAAGGGGGGGAAGGGGCTTGGTCATTGGACAGGACAGTCACCTTTAGCAGGGGGCAGGTGCAGCAGCAGGGCACATATACAGTGCAGTGACTAGTTATCCTGGTCAGTCTGGGAGGTGGTTTTCATGTTCTGTGTGGTGGGGGGGGGGGTGTTGCTCTGTGACTTGGTGGTGGGGGAGGGCAGTTACAGATCTTATGCAGCGGTCCTTACCCTGGATCACAGAGCCGCGCAGCAGGGGATCTGTAACCCTCCTCCCCCTGCAAGACAGTCACATAGCCGACACATACACGCAGTCCCGGCCAGGAGGGCTGGCAGGCTCCGTTGAAACAACCAGTCCACCACCGCGGAGCCTGTCATTCCTGGAGTTTAGAAGCATCATTTGCATCACAACACTAAACCCGCCCCCCGCCACAGTCTGCGTCCCAGGTTTAAAACATTCCCGCGAAAACAGTAATAAAGACAATGGTGTCCATTAACAAAACAGAACAGATTTTATTTTTTGGGAAGGGGGTGAAGGGGGTATGTGATTGGAGAGGATAGTCGACGGCAACTGGGTAAAGAAACGGGGGCAAGTTCTGCTTCTGTGTCCACAAACTTAAAAGTCACTGGGTACCCTGCTCAGCCTTGAAACTGGCTTTCAAAGCATCCCGGATGCACAGCGCGTCCCGCTGGGCTCTTCTAATCGCCCGGCTGTCTGGCTGGGCGTAATCAGCAGCCAGGCTATTTGCCTCAACCTCCCACCCCGCCATAAAGGTCTCCCCCTTGCTCTCACAGAGATTGTGGACCACACAGCAAGCTGCAATAACAATGAGGATATTGGTTTCGCTGAGATCACAGCGAGTCAGTAAGCTTCTCCATCTCCCCTTGAGACGGCCAAAAGCACACTCCACCACCATTCTGCACTTGCTCAGCCGGTAGTTGAAGAGTTCTTTTTCAGTGTCCAGGGCGCCAGTATAGGGCTTCATGAGCCAGGGCATTAGCGGGTAGGCTGGGTCCCCGAGGATCACTGTAGGCATCTCCACATCCCCAACAGTTATCTTGTGGTCCGGGAAGTAAATACCTTCCTGCAGCCGTCTAAACAGACCAGAGTTCCTGAACACGCGAGCGTCATGAACCTTGCCCGGCCATCCGACGTAGATGTTTGTAAACCGTCCCCGATGGTCCACCAGTGCTTGCAGCACCATTGAAAAGTAGCCCTTTCTATTGATGTACTGGCTGGCCTGGTGGCCCGGTCCCAGGATAGGGATGTGAGTCCCATCTATAGCCCCACCGCAGTTTGGGAATCCCATCGCGGCGAAGCCATCTATGATGGCCTGCGCGTTTCCCAGGGTCACTACCTTTGACAGCAGTACCTTGACGATTGCCTTGGCTACTTGCAGGACAACAACCCCCACGGTAGATTTGCCCACGCCAAAGTGGTTCGCGACTGACCGGTAGCTGTCCGGCGTTGCAAGCTTCCAGAGGGCTATGGCCACTCGCTTCTGGACAGTCAGGGCTGCTCGCATGCGGGTGTCCTTGCGCTTCAGGGCAGGGGACAGCAAGTCACAAAGTTCCAGGAAAGTCCCCTTCCGCATGCGAAAGTTTCGCAGCCACTGGGATTCATCCCAGACCTGAAGCACTATGCGGTCCCACCAGTCCGTGCTTGTTTCCCGGGCCCAGAATCGCCGTTCAACAAAATCCACATGCCCCATTGCCACCGTGATGTCCTGGGCACTGGGGCTCGTGGTTTCTGACAGCTCTGTGCTACTCTCCGACTTCAGGCCCTCACGGCGGTGCCGTAGCCTCCTCGCCTGATTTCTCTGCATCTGCCTCTGGGAAAGGTGTATGATAAGCTGCGAGGTGTTGAGAACGGCCACAAGTGCAGCGATGGTCGCAGCGGGATCCATGATCGCAGTGCTGTGGCGTCCGCGCTGTCACTGATCTAAAAGTGCGCGAACTGATTTCCCGCCGGCGCTTTCAGGGAGGGAGGGAGGGCGGTAGTGACTGACGGATGACGACAGTTACCCAAAAGCACCCTCGCCACATTTTTTTACCCAGAAGGCATTGGGGGCTCGACCCAGAATTCCAATGGGCAGCGGGGACTGCGGGAACTGTGGGATAGCTGCCCACAGTGCACTGCTTCCAATGTCGACGCTTTCCCTGGTAGTGTGGACTGACAAAGTCGAATTACTGTCCTTAGTGTGGACACACACGTTCGACTTTCTAATATCGATTGCACATATTCGATTTAACTAAAATCGAACTACTCTCGTAGTGTAGACATACCCTAAGGGTGTACACTGTACCCTGCTGGCTGTACTCTGTCCCTGCCCCATACTGAGGGAGACTCTGGGCATCCCCAGGTCAAAACAGGCAGACACTGGGCGTCCCCAGGTCAAGACAGATAAAGTCCCCACTGGACTGTTCCTACCTTATCCAAGGGTCCGGTTCTGCACCATCGCCCTATCCACAGGACCGGTTCCCCACCGTCGCCCGCAGCTGCTTCTCCACTGTCTGTGTGCGTTGCACCGTTGTGCCCTCCGGGGTCGAGCAAATCACGTCTCTGCCGAGGCCCCCGATGAAGTCACCGGTGAGCTCTGGGCGTCGGGCGTCGTCGTAATCCGTCGGCCACCAGGAGGGATCCAGGCAAGGCTAAATTTCAGCCTCGAGCCCACCCAGGGACGCCAAAACTGTTGACCGCCTAAGGGGCTCGAGGCGGACAACAAAAGTCCGTGGCCCGGTGTGCTTGGCACCAATAAAGACACCGAGGGGAGAAAGCAAGCCAAGTTTATTTCAGAGCTCTGAAATGGCACTAGGAGACCAGCATGTCTCAAATCCAGTGCAACAAACACAAACAACTTTTACCTTTTATACTCCAAGCAGTTTCTGTGTAAGCCTTTGTTCTGTTACTCCCTCTTACCTCTCCCACCCCTCCCTTCTCTAGCAGTTACAATTAGAAAAGTTCCCATTCGTCTGCTTATCTTTTGGCCTTGCAAGGCCTGTTTACAGCAGCTGCCTGCTAGAAACGCTGACCCTTACATTTCTGCTTCAGCATGTAAGCAGTTAGCATAGAAGTAGGTGAGAGTTCACAAGATGGAGTTTGGGGGTTCACAGACCCAGAGCAAAAGAGTTTCATCGACACTTTGGCCTTCCACTCTCCCGAGTTACCTGGTAGCTATGCCTAGTGGACCCCAACAAAAACCTAATATTAAAGTAGTGAGTATACCTGGAAATTTTAAATTTGTGTACAAGTATTTGCACTGCACATTTCTCAGTTGGAAATATAAATACTATGTGACTATCTGACTAGCCACAATTAAGCAACACAAACTACATTTTGAATATTCATGATCAATCACAAGAGTAAAACAATCAAGCATATTCCTTGAATAAGTATACATATTAAGAAATGTAAAGATATTGTGATTTTTTTTCTCAGCCGTCCTGTGAGTAGAAGAGACTGATGTTGAATACTTTATTTGTTGTAGGTTATTTGTGCAGCTCTAGAACAAAGCCACATTCTGATTGACCAGTCAGAACTTTTCTATGTCACTAATCATATATCCATTCCTAACAATGCAGTTCATTAATTCCACCCACAAAAAGAAATAGAGAACATGTATATGCCCATTAGGTTTAATTGGTAGGGAAACAGTTAAAATGTTGCTTTTTTTCTTCATTATCTCCTATCTGATACTCTGCCATTTTAAATTAACATTTAAAACACCCAAACTTTAGGTAGAAAGTCCGATATAGTGCATAAACTTTTCTACTTTACCATTCACACTCAGCTACCTTTAAAGAACACCATCCTGGGAAGATGTATTGCATAAACCCATGAAAATCTGTCGTAAAAATATTTTTGGAAAACTAAATATAAATTTTGATGCCATCCTCTAGTAATAGGTCACTTGGAGATGTGCAAAAGAATATTGGAACTCTTCTTGAGTTGTAGTAGTTACTATGTCTTGATCTGCATATACAATGTAGGTAGATATAGGTCAGATGTCTGAAATAAACACATCTTGACCAACATAGCGATGCAGAGCAAATCCCCAGTGTAGACTCAACTGTGTCTATGGAACACTTCTTCTGTCCAACACTTCCCGGGCCAATGGGGGCAGTGAGAAGCCGCGGACAGCGCATCGCTCGCCCGTGCCGCATCCCGCCGCCCCCATTGTCCCAGGATGGCGAACTGCGGCCAGTGGGGGCCGCGATCGGCCGAACCTGCCACGTCAGCAGGTAAATAAAACTGGCCCGGCCCGCCAGGGTTCTTACCCTGGCGAGCCGCGTGCCAAACGTTGCCGATCCCTGATCTACACTATGGAGTTATAACTCTTCATAGTCTGCTTTGGACTTAACTATCTTGAGTAATTTTGTATTGTCTTGAAATATTCCACCTCACCGTTTACCCATTTTTTCCAGATCATTCATGAACATGTTGAACAGAATTAGTCCCAGTACATATCCCTGGAGGACACCACTATTTACCTCTCCAATTTGAAAACTGATAATTTATTCTTATCCTTTTTTTCCTTCCTATTAACCTGTTACTGGTCCATGAGAGGACCTTCCCTCTTATTCCATGACTGCTTAAGAGCCTTTGGTGAGGGAACTTGTCAAAGGCTTTCTGAAAGTCCACGTACACTATATCCACTGGATCCACACTTGTCCACATGTTTGTTGACACCCTCAAAGATTGGTAAAACATGATTTCCCTTTACAAAAGCTGTGTTGACTCTTCCTCAATGAATCATGTTCATCTATGTGTCTGATAATTATGTTCTTTACTACAGTTTCAACCAAATTGGCTGGTATTGAAGTTAGGCTTACTGGCCTGTAATTGCCAGGATCACCTCTGGGGCCTTTTTAAAAAAATGGCATCACATTAGCTATCCTCCAGTCATCTGGTACCAAGGCTGATTTAAGTGATAGGTTATATACCAAAGTTAGTAGTTCTGCAATTTCATATTTGAGTTTCATATTTCAGAACTCTTGGGTGAAGACCATCTGGTCCTGGTGACTTATTACTGTTTAATGTATCAATTTGTTCCAAAACCTCCTATATTAACACTTCAATCTGGCACAGTTCCTCAGATATGTCACCTATAAAGAATGGCTCAGGTGTGGGAATCTCCCTCACATTCTTTGCAGCGAACACCAAGGCAAAGAGTTCACTTGGATCTCTGCAATGGCTTTAACTTCCTTGAGTGCTCCTTTAGCATCTTGATTGTTCAGTGGCCCTACTGATTGCTTGCAGGCTTCCTGCTTCTGTTGTACTTAAAAAAGGTTTTGTTAGTTTTTTTGAGTATTTTGCTAGTTGCTCTTTAAATACTTTTCTGACCTGTCTACTTATACTTTTACACATGACTAACCAAAATCTATGCTCCTTTCTATTTTTCTCAGTAGGATTTGATTTCCACTTTTTAAAGGATGTCTTTTGGCCTCTAACCACTTTTACTTTTGTTGTTTAGCCATAGTGGCACTTTGTTCCTCTTACTACATTTTTTAATTTGGGGTAAACATTTGAGCCTCTATTATGGTGTTTTTAAAATCAAGTTCCCATGCAGCTTGCAGGCATTTCACTTTTGTGACTACCATTTAATTTCCATTTAACTAGATTCCTCATTTTTGTGTAGTTCCCTTTTTGGAAGTTAAATGTTACTCTGGTGGGCTTTTTTGGTGTTTCTCTCCTCCCCCGCCCCCAGGATGTCAAATTTAATTATATTATTGTTGCTATTACTGAGTGGTTCAGCTATATTCACCTCTTGAACCAAATTCTGTGCTCCACTTAGGACTAAATCAAGAATTGTCTGTCCCCTTGTGGGTTCCAGGACTAGCTGCTCCAAGAAGCAGTCATTTATGGTATCTAGAAATGTTATCTCTGCATCCTGTCTTGAGGTGAGGATAGTCAATATGGGGATAGCTGAAATTCTCTGTTATTGAATTTTCTATTTTTATAGCCTCTCTAATCTCCCTGGGCATTTCACAATCACCACCACCATAGGCACCAACTCCATTGGTGCTCTGTGGCTGGAGCACTAATGGAAAAAAAATAGTGGGTGCTCAGCACCCTCCTGCAGCCCCGTGGATCAGCTCCTCCCCTCAAGCCCACCCTCCCGCCTGCCAGCGGCCCCACCAACCAGCTGCTCCTCCTTCCTCCCAGTGCTTCCTGCCCGCTACGATCATCTGTTCAGCAGTATGCAGGAGGCACTGGGGGGAGAGAGGGGGAGGAGCAGGGGCAGGAAGAGGCAGGGGTGAGGGCTTGGGGGAAGGGGTGGAGTGGGGCCAGGGCCTGGGATGGGCGGTCTGTAATAATTTTGCTACTAAATTCTTCTTATTCATACATGGATTTTTTAACCATAGAAATTATATGGTACAATTTCATTCATTTAATATTTTTACTATATTTGACTCTATACTTCCTTGCTATGCTTGTGAAGTATCCATAATGTAGACACATCCTTCAGCCTTTTTGGATATGCCAACTTAACTGATTTATAAACCAATGTAGTTAAATTGGTGCAACCCCCATGTGTGTATACTATTGAGTGCCTTGCATCAATTTAACTTGAGTTGGTAAGGAATTGACTTAAGACAAATTGATATAAAGCTGGGTTTAAATAGATATAATAGCCCCTACATTGGGGTTTGCACAGATTTAACTGTGTATAGACTAGGCCTAAATGACTTGCCCAAGGTCCCATAGATTTTAGAATAAATTTTGATTATCTACATAGAACTATTAGCTGTGTATATGGTTCAATATGGCTTTTATCGAATACAGAGTGCCTCTATCTCATTCCCTTAGTTAACATAATGGCATCTAAGAATTTTTTGTGATGGCAACTGAAGATACAGTATTCTAACTGGAGTCAGAGTATGTACCAATAGCTCCTCGCTTACAAACCAACTGAACCACTGAAAGGAGTATTAGTCTTTTTTTGTTCTTTCTCTAAATGTGGCATTCTTAGTTGCCATTACATGGTCCAAAGAATGAGAGTCACAGTCACTATTGACTGAAAAGCCATCTTGTCCTATAAACCAAGATCATAGCTCTGTGGTTAAAACCAGAGTTTATTCCAAAGACTAAATTAAGATTCACAGGAAAAATGAGAATAACACTCTCCACTTTTTGTCCCAATCTTTCCCTCTCCAAAAAGATTTAATAGCATACTCTAAATAGCAGAAAGGTAGTGAGGGTTTATATAATCTGAACCCAATTAGTAAGTGAATGTCTCCCTTTTTGACATAATATCCATTATGCAGAAAAGAGGATGTGGGGGAGGGGGTAGCATTAAAATAGATAGTAGCTTTGACCCAGTTTCCTATCAAAGTATAAGCCTACAAAGCTAAATACTAGTCCCCCCAGAGAACACAACACTCCTCTCTACTAGTTTGGCTGGACTGCCTTGGGCCTAGAGAGAGAGGGCTTCTACAGGAGAATGTAAAAATTGCCATGCTAGACTACATCAGTATCCATTTAGTCAGATATCCTGTCTACAATAGTGGCCAATACCAGATGCCTGAGAGAAAGATGCAAGAACCTTGTTCAGAAAGGACAGGTGGGGGGAAAAAGGGAGTCGGCGTTGCATTATACATCAAGAATAAATACACTTATTGTGAGATCCAGAAGGAGGTGTGAGGCAGATAGTTGACAGATACATGGGGAAAAGAACAGGGGTGATGTAATGGTAGCAGTCTCCTATAGACCACCTAATCAGGAAGATGAGGCATTTCTGGAACAAATAACAGAAATTTCTAAAACACAAGAGGTAGTAATGGGGGACTTTAACTACCCAGACATTTGTTCAAAAAGTAATGCAGCACAATGCAAAATGTCCAATATGTTTTTGGAATGTATTGGAGACAATTTCTTGTTTCAGAAGGTGGATGATATAATCAGGTGACAACAATTTTAGATTTGAGATTGACAAATGGGGGAATTGGTTGTGAATCTGAAAGTGGAAGGCAGTTTGGGTAAAAGTGATAATGAAATGATAGATTACACAGCTGTAAGGAACAGAAGGAGTGAGAGGAGCAGAATAAAGAGAAAGAACTTCAAAAAAGCAGACTTTTAACAAAGTCAGAGAAAACTGGTAGGTAAGATCCTGTGGGAAGAAAATGAAAGGGATAAAGGATTTGAGAGGAACTGGCAGTTTGTCAAGGAGACAATATTAAAGTTGCAACAGCGAACTATACTGATCTGAAGGAAAGATAGGAAGAAAAATAAGAGTCTAAGACGGCTCCATCAGTAGCTCTTTGATGACCTGAAGATCAAAAAAAGGATTCTATAAATGTGGAAACATTGAGAAATTGCTACGGATGAGTACAAAAGATTAGCAAAAGTATGTAGGGACAAAATCAGAAAGGCTAAGGCACAAAATAAATTACACCTAGCAAGGGAAATAAAAGGCAATAAGAAGTTCTATAAATACTTTAAGAACAAAAATAGACTAAGGAAAGTGTAGATCCTCTATGTAGTAGGGAAAGAGAGGTAATAACTGACAACACCAGAAGACAGAGGTGTTTAATGCCTATTTTGCTTTTGTCTTCACTGAAAAGTATAATGCCGACCAGGTAATCAACACAATAGTAATGATGAGGCATAAGGAATAAAAAGTCAGAATAGAGGAAAAAACAGGTTAAAGAATATTTAGATAAGTTAGAAGTTGACGTGGCCTGATGAAATTCACCCTAGGTACTTAAGGA
>NW_020664389.1:1988494-2023323 GCF_002925995.2 Terrapene triunguis
ATGCCGCCCCTAAAAATGTGCCGCCCCAAGCACCAGCTTGTTTTGCTGGTGCCTAGAGCCGGCCCTGTTGGTAGTACTGATTAATTTACTTGGCCTCTCTAAGCACTGAGCTTGACTCCACAGAATTTTAGAAGCTTCACTGGGTGGAGCTCTTCTTTATTAAAACTTTTTGGATATTTTCTTAGACCTTGTGTCAACAGGGATTTGTGTGTGCATATGTACCTATGTCTGTTATCTATATCAATTATAAAAAAGGGTGTGTTATTTGTCATAAGAAGCCACTTCCCTATATAGAAATAGGAATAACCAGTTCCTGGAATCTTTTCTTGATTTAAGAGAGAATGGGCTATCTTCATCAAAACACTATAAAGTGTTAGTAAGAACTGCTTTGGAATAGAAGTCTACAGGTAATGCAGTGACCTGTCTTCCAGAGAAAAGACTCCTTGATTCCCAGAAGTCTGGCTCTTTGCAGAGCGGGTAGCCAATTGATTGGTGTTAAAGAGTGTTTAAAAGAATGTTTTAACCTTCAATTAGGGGAGAAAATGGATACTCCCAGAAGAAAAAAGAATCAGAACTAGAAAAATAGTTTAGAAATTCAAGCTAGGGGTTGGTGGGGAAGGGATGGGAGGATGAAGCTCTCTCAGCACTGTGTGACTCAGATAAAATGGATATCTATTTAATAAGATGAGTTATAATATTTCTTGTAACAACTCATTCTTATAAGATGTTAGTCTTATAACTAGTCTAAGTCACAAGGACATGCTGAATTTCTTTTAGTATGTCTTATATGCCTTTCAGGACCTAACACCTTTTTGGCTATTCCACAACCCAGGGCGGGGAGAAGGGAGATGGGAAAAGGATCAGAAGAGAAGCAGATAAGATTCAATTTACTTCTTGTTTTGCTTCCTCCCCCCCTTCTCCTGCCAATTGTTTTTCTCTTGTCTCCTTTCTTTTGTTTGTCTCCAGAGTTAGTTATTGCAGCTGTGGTAAATTGTTTGAATTAAGGAGAACTTTAATTAAATTGTGAAAAAACTACATACTTGTGTCCTCAGTCTCCCTTTCTCTAGCAGAAGAATGGAGCATCTAATTAACTTCCCAAACAGGTTGTATTCACAGTTAACAAAACTCCAGTCCAGGAGCCAAACTTTCTGTTTAGTAAGAATACAGCCTATTATCTTGACAGGACACCTGGCACAAACTCAAATTAGTTGATTAAAAAGGAACAGAAAATTGGGCAAGATCTAATTCTGTATGTCTGCTCTACTTCTGCTGCCACTACATCAGCTGACTCACCTCTACTACTACCACTGCAATTGCTCCTACTTCTCCAACATAAAATCTCATGGGACTTGTTAAATGCTGTTAGAAGTACTTGTGATCCCTCCCTTCCTTTGTTGGACTACTGCTCCGCTTTTTACACTTTTGCATGGTATTGCTGTCACAGTTCCCTAGTCTCACCTTTCTCCTTTGACTCTCCTAACAGGAAAGATCTAGTGCAAGAGAATCTTATTTCACTTCTAATTTCAAAATGGAAAAACAAAACAAAACAAACAAAAAACCTCTGGGGAAAACAGCTTCTCCACAGAAAACAATGTCTTTTTCCAGAGATGGTATCTTTATACCCTGATTTCATTTGCCAGATTTGTCTACAAAGGCCCACCTCCCCAATAGCCTCTGTTTGAGAATCTGAGTGGAGCTGATTACACAGATGTTGGTTCAAATTGCCAAAACAGAAAGTGAAATTTATACTCTGCCCTTTTAGCTCACCCTCTGCCACGACACACACAGTCATTTTTTTCCTAAGCAAAGATCAGTTGTACACAAATAAAAGATGGCTTTTCAATATAAGCAAAACTCCAGAGACTTTTGTATTACATTTCTCCAAAATGATAAACAAATACACCTACAATTTTTCATGATGATTATTTCATTATGAAACTTTTCAGATAATAGCAGGAAATAACATACAGTAATGCTCTATTGAAAATTTGCGATATCTTGTATTGTCCTGTTTGATTTTTCTCATTCAAATTACTCAAAGGTCTTTGCTCACATTTAAGAAAAAAAAAAACTTTTTATTTTCAACTTTTGAAGTACACTTATCCTTGAGCAATAAAAATTATACAAGCAATTAGCCAAATTCAGATGTAATGGAAGTGGGCACCGTTCTGTTTGTAGTCAATGGAGCTGTACTTACAATAGATCGGAATTTGCCTGAAAGTGTAAATGAGGATAAGTCGACACCAGTGATGCCTTTCTCACTAACAGCATCTTAAGGCTATATTTGCAATTACTGACCACCAACAACCAAAACAGATTTTCAAAAGAGCTCAGCTCCCATGTTGCATCTATGGCCAGATAAACTCATTTGAAAATCTGGCCAGAGTTGGTGCTGAGTATTAAACCATAACTGTACTAATATGTGCAATATACTAATGTCCTCAAAAAGTGCAGACCACTGGGAGAGTGCAACTTTTGGCTTTTAATTTCTCCAACCCCTTAGTGGTCTTCAGTCTTTCCTTTTGTACTGACCTTAGCCAGCAATATGCAGCACTTCCTGGGGACAGGAAGTATTGGCCTACATCTCAGATGGAGTGCTCCAGTACAGGCCTTTATTATTCTCTTGTCTGTCTTGATGTGCCCCCAGGAGCTGTTGTGTACTAACAAGGGATCTCTAAGAAAACCATGGGTCAGATCCTAAAGTCTGACCTTTGTTTGGCTGGCACAGCTCTGGCAGAGTTTGGTGCAAATTTAGCTTTAATCAACCTTTGCTCTACTAGCTCTGGGACCACTCAATACTGGGTCTGAAGGCTGTTTCGCCTTTTGCCATATGTTTGAGGTACCTAAGCTGGGGATCATAGGGATGTAGGGACACTACAGCCACACCCTGGGGAATGCCCCTAGCATAAAGGCCTGGGGAGAGTTTGGGACATAACCGCTGTAGCAGTTCTATACCACAAGAGTGGCACAAAGCTACCAGTATATAGAGGAAGATTTGACTCTGTCTGTGCTATCGATGGCTAGGTCTACACTACAGGGGGGGTCAACCTAAGATACACAACTTCAGCTAAGCGAATAGCATAGCTGAAGTTGCGTATTTTAGGTCGATTTACCTGGCGGTGAGTCGACCGCTGCTGCTCCCCCGTCGACTCCGCTTCTGTCTCTCGCTGCGGTGGAGTTCCGGAGTCGACGGCAGAGCGATCGGGGATCGATTTTATCGCGTCTACACTAGACACGATAAATCAATCCCCGATAGAGCGATTGTTACCTGCCGCTCCGGCGGGTAGTGAAGACGTGCCCTTAGAGTTGTAGTATGTGCACGTTGCCCTCCCACCGCCCTTCTTTTAGTTTATATAGAGAGATTTAAGTAAGCATCACAATTTTTTGGAATGTGTGTTCAGTCCTAAAGGGTTGTGTCTTATATCTGCATTATTGGTATTCACTTTTTCTTTTGTAGTTTGTTGCCATGGAGAAGGGCAAGTCTGGTAGTATCATGATTTCTCATCTCAATTTACTATATTCTATGATTTCAAGACATCTTGTGGGGTTCTCATTTCTTTCATGTTGCAACTTTATTGTATTGACTCCTGGCGTACATTTTGTGTCTCATAGCAGTGTTCTAGAAATCCTCTTGTTCAGTTTGAACATCTTAGCATTTTTGTCATCTTTATTCCTCTTACATTTATTCCAAAAAGAAATGATAAATGTTTGTCACATTCTGTTCTGATGGGATGGCTCACTATACTATATTATTAGTAATAAAATCACTTTGCACTTCTGTAGAAACCATGGCCCCAGCTGATGATCACAAATCATTTAAAATACATCTGTCATTTATATCTTGCAGTTCCCTGAGATGTAGGTATTATTTCTTATCCTCATGTTACAGATGGGAAACTGAGGCCCAGAGAAATTAAGTGACTTGCCCAAGTCCACCCAAAAAACTTAAGTGATAGACCCAGGACTCAAAGTTAAATCTTTTGTTTCCTTGGCCTCTTTGTCAACGACAAGATCATTCTTTTTCCGTAGCAGGTTGTTTAAGATTTTTTTTGGTATTTTCTGTGTGTTCATCAGAATCATTCTTCCCCTCTTTAAAATTCCTTTTGACTAACTTTCACTGTTTCTCTGGTTAGATTGAAAGCACTACTTGCTGAAGAGATTGAGGTTATGTCTTTAAATTTAAAGTCTCTTTTAATATGATTGGCGTGTCAGAGGCTTACATGTTTTTTTCTAATTATAAAGAAATGAGATAGCTATATGCTTATGCTATATGCTAGTTCTGTTGAAGGGGTTATTTTCTATATTTATTTTTCTTGAAATTTGTTGTAAGGTACTCAGATAAACATCTTATCCCACTTAATGGATTTCTGTTTTGTATTAGCTTTTTCATTTTTTCTCAGGAAGACATCAATTCCTTTTTCTGACTAAAATGTATATTTTGATGAAGTTTCTGTCATGTTGATGATCATTTTTGTTAGTTGGTGTCTCTGAAAGAATTTTCTCCCCCACCCTCCACCCTGAATAAAGATTTCTATAGAGGATGGTATGTCAATATTATCCATCTTCTTCTTCTTCTCCTTTTTTTTTATCTATATTAAAGCTGACTTCTTTTTAAAGTATGTATGTTTGTTTAGTTTTCTGGTCAGTGCATCTTTGGGTGCAGTATCCAAATACTGAAACTGGTGTCAAAATTGTCATATTGGATTGCTTAATAATCTGCCTCTTCCCCACCTTAGTGGAACTACTAAACAATGAATTTTTGTTTGACTCAATCTCTTCTGATCACCCTCTTCCCTTTGTTCTTCCCTTCTCAATATCTTTCAGCACTTTTTTCTCTCTCCTCCCACACCTTTCTATTTCTGTATTGAGGCGAGGAAGAACAGCTCCTTGGCTTGCGCCTTGTTGATGATGTCTAGAGTCGGGCAGGACACTGAGGAATCGCTACCCATGGAGCTGAAAGAAGCCAAGGAGTTGCTCTGTTCTCTGGTATAGGGGACAGAAGCTGGGGAGTGGGCTGAGCTTTGTTGTCCAGCTGGCCAGTGTGAAAGGAGCTGGGCAGTACCTTCAGCATGACTGGGAAAAGTGATGTCCAAGTTGCTTCTTTCACTCTTAGCTAGTTACAACATGAACTGGGGAGCAGAGTCCAAGCTGCTCTTTGGTTTTACCTCCCTCCTTGAATGATGGAATTCCAACTTGTTCTAAACTCTGCTTCCTCTCCCTTTCTGCCTCTTGGGAGCTGAACACATTACTCAACTGCCTTCTGTTCCACCAGTTTATATTCAAACTGGGAAAGGGGAGAAGCAGCTGTGGAGAAACTTGGGCTCTCTTCCTTGCTCATTTGAAAGGAACGAGTTGGAAACAGAGGAGCTATAAAGCAGGTGGAGCTCTGCTACACTGGTACACATAAAAGAAGCTGTGCTCTGCTCGCTGTCTCCAATCCAGTCAACTGGAGCAGTGCAGTGAGTGCTGAGCAACTCTGAAAATCAGGTCATTTAAGTTAGGTGTCTAAATATAGATTTAATGTCTAATTTTAGGTAACCAAGTCTGAAAAAGATATACAGCAATACAATATGAATGTATAGTGACTTCACGTACTCCATCCCATGAGTCTTCAGTCACACAAACAGTAGTCTGCATGTTCTGTTGTTTCTACCTCTGTCCTGGGTAAGGTGTCTCAGAAAGGTACCAGAGTGAAAAAAATACAGTGCTGCATCCTATAAAAGCTGTGGATGACAGTCTTCAGAACCACAGAGAGAATCCTCTGCTGTATGTTTGGAGTCCTTCGTTGACCTTAACAAAGGTCATAAAATACCCCAGTTATGTCAATGTCCAGTTCAAAAAAAAACCCAAACAAACAAAACACATAGCAAAGGGAAGGCGAGCCAAATGTGCACCTGGTAGAGAGACTGTGAATTTTCCAGGAGCAGAACGAAGTACACTCCCTCCAAGAGCGCAACAACGGTTTAGCCATTGGCTGCTACTACAGCCTTGTAATAGCCCTTGCTACTTCTGCACCCCAGCTCTTTGGTGGGGCAATGGCTGGGGGGGACACATATCATTGGATCTATTAGCTATGCCCCAATTCTTCTCTCTAGGTGCTTAGATGATCCTCATCACCATAGTATGTTAATGCCTCACAATCACTAATAGGTTTAATCCTCACAACATCCCTCTGAGGTAGAGAAATCTCATTCCTATTTGGCAGGTAGGGAACTGAGGAACAGGGCCAACTAAATAACTTGCCCGAGGTCATAGAGGAAACCTATAGCTGAGTTAGGAATTGAATTCTGGTGTCCTGTATGCAAATCCAGTTTGCTGCAACTGAAGGGTGTGGAAGTGATTTCATCAAGAAAGTTTCAGTTCATAACAGCCAGAAATTTTCTGTGGTGAATGGATCCACTGACTTTCCTTTTGAAAGATCCAGTGTGGATTGCTTTGAGAAGGTCTCAGATGGAGTAAAAGCTGTTAAGAAAGTTGAACAGCCCTATAACCAAGTGGTTGTGCTTGACCAGCTTGTTGGGAAAACAAGGTTGTTAAGAGAGGAATGTCTCCATGCTAATTCTTTAAGTGAGCAGTCTGTGCTTCAGGGTCTAAGGACAGATTTGGTTACTGGGAATGGCGAACTGTGGCCACTGGAAGCTGCAAGCGGCCGTACCTGCGGACGCTCAGGTAAATGAAGTGTCTCATGGCCCGCCAGGGGCTTACCCTGAACAAGCCGTGAACCAAGTTTAAGAACCCCTAATCTATGCCAAGAGTTACAGCCTACCTAACCACACTTATGCTAGCTTACTCTTCATCTAATGTCTTACAGGATATAGGATACTGTAGGTTTCTTGACTTACATTTGAATATAATGAAAGCAGCTAAATATTATGAAGGCAAGGCAGTGAATATAGTAAAGGCCAACTGGCCCTATGGACTACATAGCTTTTAAAACACATTTTTAAAAAATGACTATTTAGATTAGAGAGCAAGAACCATCTTTTAAATCATGTGTATATAGTGCCTAGCACAATGCCCTCCCCATCCCCTCTGATCCCTGACTGGGGAATTTGGGCACAACCACTATACAAGTTCTAATTAATATTAATTAAAAATACCCTGATGTGTATCTGTTTCAACCCAAAATGAGTTCAGACGACTAAAATGAACTATACCAGTCTTATTTAAAAATAGTGGGCATATCAGCAGTGTGTGCTAAAAGTGCATGTGCATGCTAAAAGTGTATTTTTCTGATTTAAATGTTTCCACATATTTTTCTCCAACTGGCACCAATTCATAAAAGGGTTAAACTATCAAAATAATCAAATGAAGATACATCATCATTTCTTGTTTGCTTCTCTTTAAATTTTAGACTCAGTTGAAACAATTCTTTTATCTTGTGTGGAGTAGAACTATTTCTCCAAATAATTAGTTCTCCTGCCAGAGAGTGTTTAAACTCTTTACTAAATTATTGACTATCTTTGCCTTTGCCACCATTTTCTCATGCAGCTTTGTGGCCTTTCACTGAACCTTTGAGTCTGAAATTTAATCTTTGTACAGTGCTTTGAAGCTTAAAAGTGCTATTTTATGTGAGAGGTATTATTTATTATAATTCTTTTTTTTATGTTTTCATTTCTGACTTTGAGGACAGAATCTGAGACTTACAGTTCGTAGGAATAAGACCTCACTTTTCTCTTTCAATTGGATAAAACAGGATGTATTTTTGGTCAGTTTTCAGAGTGAATAGATCATGTTTATTTTGCTGGCTTTTCACAGTGTAGCCAGTGAATGTATGGATTAAGATGGAAGGATTATCCAGGGTTATGCCAACTATGGAGACACTAGATGAAGCTGAATTTAGACTTTCATTATAAGCCTTGTTTTTAATGCTATCTAACTATTGCTTGGAGCTAGTGATTTCTTTCCAAATTTGTGTGTTTAAAATAGATTAGGTTATAATTTTACAACAGATTTTCTAAAATTTCCAATTAAAGACTTTCAGATGGTAAGTAATCAGAAATTACCTTGTTTGAAAATTATATGTTGCTTCTCATGAGCTATAGGTCCATATGTTCTCAGAATATCAAACGCTCCAAATTTCACAAACATTTGCACTCAAGTATACACATACACTTACGTATAAACTAATTTCTGAGTTTCTTAGAAATGGTAATTGACAGTTATATAATCCGTCTTGTTATGGACTAGATCTCCAGCAGCCACTTAGCAATTAAAGGTCTAATCATCCAATAACTAACATTTTAATTACTAAACAATTAGCACTTGCAGTTTAAAATTCTAAAGCCCTGATTTTTGCAAACACATGGAGGTGAGGGAAGATTTCCACAGGCACAAATGTGAGTTGGATGCACAATTGCCACTAACTTTCAGCGGGAAATAGGTCCCTTACTGCCTTTTGTACTTTTGAAAGCTTCTTCGCTTGGTGTTTACCTGCATTTCAGAACTACTAAGAGCCAGAGGCATCAGAATTCACTAGGCAAGCTTTGTGATTGGTCACCTAAGTCACATGCTGTTGTCTTTGTTCCCTGATTGGCTGATGTAACCTTTTATAAACTTCATCTTCTTCCTTCCAAAACTAATTAAATTTCATCATGAAATGAATTGTGTTTTAAGAAATCACAGCTGTAGATTTGAAGTTTCCTTATGGCAAATATTTAATGAACAAAATAGCATTTATGATTCCCATTGTGCAAACATAAGTCTAGGGTTTGGAGCAGCCTGAGCATTATTAAGTGTTAAAGCCTATCCACTTTGAATGAAAAAAACTAGCAGCAGGTATAGCAGAGGAGTGGTAAGATCACTGTGCTTATTGAAATGGAGTATTCGTTTCACTTGTCTACCTGAGGATACTGATAGATCCAAAGGCAGTTTCATAGCACTGTACTACTAGTGGGCCACTGCACCAAAGGGACCATTTTGATTTTTTTACTGTCTTTGACTATCATTGCAGTCCCAAATGTTCTCTCATATAACCTTCTCTCGGGTTATCTTTGTATAGAGATCTTGTATTTCCTGCTGAGGGCTTCTTTTGGTCAGATTTAATGTATAAGGTGATTCTGATTCAAAATTGATTGGCTGTTTCTGGAGGGGCTGTCAAGGCTGGATCCCCACTTTGAACTTTAGGGTTCAAATGTAGGGGCCTGCATGAAAACTTCTAAGCTTATCTACCAGCTTAGCTTTGGTCCGCTGCCACCATCACAAGAATTCCCTCCCTGGGAAGCCTTGAGAAACCTTTCACCAATTCCCTGGTGAACACAGATCCAAACCCCCTTGGATCTTAAAACAAGGAGAAATTAACCATCCCCCCTCCTTCCTCCACCCTCCTTTCACCAACTCCTGGTGAATACAGATCCAAACCCCCTTGGATCTCAAAACAAGGAGAAATCAATCTGGTTCTTAAAAAAGAAGGCTTTTAATTAAAGAAAAAGGTAAAAATCATCTCTGTAAAATCAGTATGGAGAATAACTTTACAGGGTAATCAAACTTAAAGAGCTCAGAGGACCCCCCTCTGTCTTAGGTTCAAAGTACAGCAAACAAAGATACACACTCTGGTAAAAAGGTACATTTACAAGTTGAGAAAACAAAGTAAATCTAAGACGCCTTGCCTGTCTTTTACTTACTAGTTTGAAATAGGAGAGACTTGTTTAGAAAGATGGGGAGAACCTGGATTGATGTCTGGTCCCTCTCAGTCCCAAGAGCGAACCACCCCTTAAAACAAAGAGCACACACACAAACCTTTCCCCCCCCAAGATTTGAAAGTATCTTGTCTCCTTATTGGTCCTTCGGGTCAGGCGTCAGCCAGGTTACCCGAGCCTCCTAACCCTTTACAGGTAAAAGGATTTGGAGTCTCTGTACACAGAGAGCTGTTACCCTTCCCTTTATAGTTATGACAGGGGCAGATCTGTATCTGGAGGGGACAAATGACTTTACTGTCACTGAGTGAGTGTTAGCCAGTTTCACTCACTGAAGTGCTAGAGTGACTGAGAGAGCTTTGAGTTCACAGCTGCAAGACAGATCCATGTTCATGTTGAATCCATTGTTGGTGGAGGTAATTAATGATTTCCTATGGGGAAAAAAAATGTTAGTTTCACTCAGAGTAACTGCTTTTAAGCTACTGCTGAAGAAATAATCTCTCTACTTTGATTTTGCTAACAATAGCTCTGTCACTATCCTGCCAACTTGAAAAAAGCAACGGTCAGGTAACTGAGTCATTATCAAAAATCCTTGGATTCCTTGGCACCTTTCAGTTAGGCTTCAAACCTGGGTAGTGTACAGAGAATGTGCTTGTCTCTGTGGTGGTGATCTATCTCCAAGTGCCTAGCAGAAAGAGGAACTTTTGTAAGCAAGCTAGTTGAGGGTCAATCCATGAAAGACAATAATGGTGTCAGTTGTTCAAGGAAGCAGTCAGAGAATGTGATGGGGTTGATGTCTGTCCATGTCATTAATAAGATTTGCCTATCCCTTGTTTTCTGGCATTTTCTATAGAGCCCTCTATTCTGGAATTAATTTCACCAATTGGTCCAACAAAATCCAAATCGATTTACCTTCAGAGCACTAAGTAAAATGATCTGTTTGTCAGGCTTTTACCTGAAGCGATGGTGATAGGGTACAGCAAAATTCTGTGGAGCTGGGCTGCATTTTGGATAACCAGTTGGGATTGGGATGAAATTTGGACTCTTCTTCGTTTGGGTAAGCATTTGCTAATTTGAAACAAACAACAAATTATCTTGTGTGCCTCTATCTTTTAAAACCATATCTACCTTTTCATTAAATATATGCAATTTTGATACATTCAAAATTTGGGCATACCTGAAAGTCAGGCAGGTGAAATCAGATAAAATGGTGGGGCTGAGGGAAGTGTCTTAAAATCTTTGAAACTTTATCTGAAATGAATTTCTTGGTTCATGCTCACTCCCTTTATCTTTTTTTTTAATCTCTGGATAGAGTCTATTATTTTTAGTTTACGATTGACTATTATGTAATTTTTAAAATTACATTTTCTCAGATATAGTTGCTATGATCATTTATATAACTCAGAAAAATAAAACTAGTGTAGTTGTTCAAAGCTTAAGAATCCCTAAATTACAGCAATTGACTAATTTCCTGTAAATTCTGTAACTTTCAGATTATCTTTAAAATCCAGCCCAGTATTTTAGGTAAATAATGTACATAAAGTTATGTTAGTTCCTACACTTCCTCTATTAGCTCAAACTGTAAATAGTATTTCCAATGTTATTCCTTTCTGTTTTAATCTCTGCAATTAAACCTTGCTGCTACAGCAAAAGTCACCATAGAAATTAGTACAATAATATTTTAAAATGACATTGTCTGATGGTTCTGTTTTGGGGTCTCATACATTAAAATCCCAGAGAGCTGAGTCTCTGCTGTCTGGTGGATGTTGGGATAAGAGAAATTTTAAAGCATAACTTGCCCTGGGAATTTCTGTGGCGGGCTACAGGTCACATGGGAGGATTTGACAGAGGGAATGTGTTAACTAGCCCTTGATGTCCCTATCTATTTTATCTGAGGATTTTATACTGCTGTTCATCATCAAGTGTCTGAAGGACAGATTTTTTTTAAAAGTATATAGGCACCTTAAGATACATATAGGCACCTAGTGTGGTTTTCAAAAGCATGTAGGTACTTACATACAATATGAATTAGGTGCCTAGGTACTTTTGAAAATCCAGCTAGTGCAGTTAAATACTTTTTTTTTAAATGACCCTGAGTGCTTCTGGCAGCCTCTGTTGCTGAGTCTCTCCATCCTGGTTACTGGATCTTTGTTCAAGGGCCATTCCCACTGGGGGAAATTCTGTGGAGGATTCTGCTCAGTTGGTGTTTGGGTGGGGTCAAATATTGCCAAAATCTTAGCTCTGTGAGGGATGGGAGACTAATCTCATTTTAGTCCACTAAACCTTCCCTTATTTTATGAGTATGCAATTAGCTTTGTGATGCCAGAGGTATACCTGGTCAGAATATTTGTGTGTGAGGGTGTGTGTGTGTGTGTGGGTCATCCATATTGACTTTTCAATGAAAAATCAAAAACAGAGATTTCTTTTTGGTTGAAAATTTTCAGCAAAAGGGTGATCAGTATTTTGAGAAAATACATGAATTTTTTTGCGCCCCCCCCCCCCAAAAAAAGTTTAAAACACTTTTTTGTCAATAAACCATTTAGATGGATGTTATGGGGTGTACTACACCCCATGGTAGCAGTGATAGGGTAAAGGGGAGCCAGTGAGCCCAATTAACCCATTCTGTGGTACCTGGAGGGAGGAGAGGTAATTAAGGCTTTGATTCAGCTGGGGAGAACAAGACTGGATGATTCCTATCAAGAAAGGACTGCAGGGCAATAGTGGGAAGAAATACAGGAGAGAGTCAGCTGAGAGATTTCACACTGTAGGAAAGGAGCCACAGAGGAGAGAAGCCTGTAGGAAGGAGCTTGTACCCTGGAACTGCCCCTGGAGGGAGAGGGCCGTGCTGAGAAGGAGACTCTTAAGGCAGACCTGGGAGAAGAGAGACTCCTGGGAACAAGCTCTGAGGGTTAGCAGCTTGGGTGGAGTTGGGCCTCTAGGGAGAAAACCCTGAGAGGCCGCACTCTGTAACAGGATGAGGAAGAACTCTGAAGAGCTCAGGAAAGAGGCAAATCATAAGTGGAGGATTAAGCCTGGGAAAGATGAGAGTTTTCGTTCCTTTGAGTTTGGACATTGCTACCTAGAAGTCTGGGAGAGGAAAGTGAAGCACAGGGGCTGTAACACTGTCTTTTTACAAGGAAGTGCTCCAGGATGGTGAGTCTGACAATGGAAAATGTTCAATCAACAGTAATCAGAGCATTGTATTGTGACTTCATCTTTCATACTAATGAAGTCATTATTATTAATTTGAATTATCATGCACCTCCGAGCCCCAATCATGGACCAGCACCCCCATTGTGCTAGGTGCTATGCAAACACAGAGCAAGGCAGACCCTGACACAAGGAGTTTACAATCTAAGTATAAGGCAACAGAGGAGTACAGACACATAAGGAGTACAAGGAAACAATGAGACAATACTGGTCAGCATGAGACAGTGGTCTCAGCACTCTAACACCCTATCCAATGTCAAGGTTTTTTTGTAGGCTTCCTGGCAAAGGAAAGTTTTAAGGAGGGTTTTGAGTGAGGACAATGAGTTAGGTTTGCAGATGTTTACTAGAAGCTTCTCCCAAACATCATATTTGCTGCTGGCTTAAAAGATCTCTGGATGCTAAAATCCCAATCCTAAATTTTAAAGAGATGTTTGATTTTTGAATTGAGCTTCATGTTGACCCAAAAGTTTGGAAACATTAACATTTCCAAGCTTGTTCATCTCTAGTGACTTCATTTGGAGAAACTTCTGTCCAACCTATCTTTTAAAAAAATATTTCTTGTGATATGTTATGCTCATTGTCATATCTGGCCTTTTGTTTTAATATGGGGAATATTTTAATGTTAATTAGTTAACAGTTTTTCAGCACTAGGTTGGAACACTGCAGTTAAACTAAGTGGAAATACTCTTGATAACCAAATGAAATGGCCAAATTTCCTGATCTCTGAATGCTGCTCCCTGGCACCTCAGTATAGGGGATCTGGAAGTTTCACTTCACTAATAAGTACATAAAAATGCAACAAAGTGGGGAGAGGGAAGTGGGCTGGAATGGAAGAAACAGAATGGAAGAAGTAGAGGGAGATAAATAGCAAGGAATGAGAGCTATGTTTGCCAGAGGCAGCACATAGAATTGGAGGGTGTGAGGAGTATGAAAAGTGATATTTAATCGGAAATGGAGGGTACCAACTTTTCACGCACACACATTCTTATGAAATGGGAAAATGTCTTTTAAGGAAACAGACTGGAATTGAGTCCACATGATTTATTCAATTTGTAAACTGAGTGAAACTTGATTCAGGCCTTCAGAGGTGAATGGGTAGTAACTTGAATCACTGCAGAGCCCTAATTTATCTTTATTTATCTAACTTGCCATCGTTGTGTGGAGTTGAAGGTCATGATTTCCAGCTTGTATTTATTCATATCGATATAGTAGCTCAGCTCAATGGCCAGACAATGAATGAATCTAGTCTATTATTTTTACAGTAGGTGTATGTCTCCACTCATTATTCCTTATTCAGTTTTTTCAAAGCTATTTTACGACTATATACTCTGAAGCCTAGAGTTTTACTTTACTGCTGTGATACACAATCAGCAGGACAAGACACCCCCTGAGGCTTAAAATCTTCACATCAACTTAATCTTTTTTTCCTCCATTTGTCTAGCCAAGTGGAACTGTTTTGCTTGAATATACCAGAAACAGTATCTAATAGGGTAGACCATATGATAGTATTTCCTTTTTTCTTTGTTTTGAATTAAAGTAGTGATTATATAAATAAATACAAATGTGGCTTATGGAAATTCAGTAAGGAAGCTAAATGCCACACTGTCCCTACACTCTCCTTGCTCAGAAACTTGCATTCACATCTGCCTATGTGAGTGCATTTTGTAATTTCATCAGGCCTTTTTTAGGCATTAGTACACATCTCCTAACAAACAAATCATTTGATAGTCTGCTCAGGGGAAGCCTGTACTGAAACAACAGAGTACTCATGGCAAAAAATTGGCACATTTTCTAAGCTATCTAAGTTTATAAATATTTGCCTATTCTGGATTTTTTTGGTCATTATTTCCAATTTCTGTATCTCACAAATTCTTCACATTATTCCCCTTTCAAACTTAAATAAAAAGAGGGAATCTTCTTTCCTTTGAAATGCATTCAGCTGAAATGTATTGAAATATATTCACTTATTACAGAATAATTTATAGTATTAAATGATTGATTTCTGTTTCCCATCAGTCTATAGTAATTAAAAAACAAACAAACAAAAAATCACATTATATACCAGGTCAACAAGCTGTTGCAGAAAGATCAGAGCAGAGGATGTGACTCTGTCAGAACTTAGATCTGTGGGGTTTAACCATGCCATTACTGCTAATGATTTGGGACAAAAGTCTTTTTTGTTCATTGTGGAAAAAGAGAATATAGGTAAAAAGTAAAGCTCTGAATAGAAAACTAAATACAAGTGCAGAATGACTGTGCGGAAAATATGTTTGAAGGAGGTCTGAGTTCAGCGTACAAAAAGATGCTACATTTGCACACAGTCCTGAAGCCTTAAAATACAGGAAGAGGGTGAACCAAAAACTCACCATCAATGGAGAGGTGGAATTTTTAAGGTCTAGAGCTATATGCTTTTATATGTTTTCATTCTACATGCAGTTTCTGCAGATGCCCATATAAATGGTATTTAGAAATCTAACTTTGTGCATGTGACTGTGGTAATGCAAAGGCGTCAGGTGTAAAAATGAATGTGAAAATACAGGCCTTGATCCACTGTAAATTTGAACCCCTAACCTCTCTACATTCAAACTGCATTAATGGCCACCATATCTTTCCAAATGGAGGGGGGCTACAGGGAGCCAATTTCAAAGGAGCATCCTTAATTTATGTGAGGTTTAGGTTCAGGTATAGCTGTGCTCTCTCACATTCCTTCTTTTCTCTGTTCCACCCACACTTCCCCCAGTACTCCCCTTATGGCAGGGCAGGCAGTGGACATCAGATGCAGGAGGTGGCAAAGCCAGTGATCAGTTGCTCTGCACAGGGATAAATCTCCAATGGCTATCTCTGGCCAGTTTAAGACCACTTTGTGCTGCTTACTTTGAGCAAAATGGCATTAGTGGACCAGAAAACCAGGTCCCCCATTGCTCATGGTCATCCAAGTGACCTCTAGTAATAGCAAAACTAAAATGTAGGACCAGAGCTTCAGCTGGAGTAAGTTGATGTAACTCCATTTACTCCAATCCTAAACATTTTTGAGTGTTTGCGAAAATTAGCTGTATGAAAAACTGCCTCATTTATTACAGATCCCATTCATCAGCATCTGAAACTGGGTAAATTCTTTGCATTTCTGTGATTCGCTTTTTAATCCTTCTCTTTGGCCTGTTTTTTCTTATGTTTTCTTGTTGTTTCATACTCCAAGCCCAAAATCCCAATCCACCCTGCACTTTATTTTTTTTTCTCCCAAAAGGGTAATACAACACTGTCTTTCATTTTATTTTCAAATTCCAAAAAGAAGAGGGGGGGTGGGAGGGATGTTACTAGATAAGTGATATATAAGCAGCAGCATCTGTATCCACCCTCTTTCCTGCTGTAGATATTCTCATTTGGAAAGTACGATTGGACTCATTCATAATAGTGATTTTCTTCACAGAACATTTATTTTATAAGCAGACATTCACAATAACTGTGTGATTGCATATTGCAATATTTGAGGATTTCCTTTACGCTTCAGCAGAAAATGTATTTCACTAGTGTAAGCCTGAGTTCACTGTAAGTGGCTATTATTTTTACTATTAATGTTACAAGGCACAAGCCTTTGCGTTTAGTGGGTCAGCACCCCTAACTTGGCTGGTCTAGTTTCCCCATGAATTTGTGCATTTACCTGGAGGTCAGCTGTTCCATCTTTTTCTCCCTCAGAGAGAATTAGTCCATAATATATTTTTAGGTTGCACTACATGAGGGTAAGTTCTGTTCAGCTCTGCCTTTGAGTATGTACTTTTACCAGGCACAACTATGGGTTAGTCTCTTGCCCATCTTATACGGGGGAGTAAATTAACCTGTCCTTTAGTCTAGAGATCCATAAATCAAGATGCCTAACAAATGGAATAACAGCATACAGGAGCAAGTGGTTTGTCATCAGCAGGATATGTTGGCCCATGGACTTTCCATTTAAAATGCCAGAATGACTGAGTCAGTCTCAAGATGATTAGCTATTATTGGACCTGTAAGTTCTATACCTAATTTTCTGAAACCATGAATGTCCATCACCAGCTTAATCAAGGCATTCATGAGCCAGGAAATGGTGCAAAGTGGCCACTTCTGCAGGAACCCAATCCAGAATGGCCCTTGAAACCTATTCCACTGTATACGAGGAAAAAAGGTTCAGTGATAATGTGACTACTGGTGTTTCCCAAATGGGTAGTACCGCACAATAACCCTGTGATTTCTAAAGTGTATTGACCATCCAAACACTGCCCACATTACATCCTTGACTAACCGTAACCTAAGGAGAGTGAAATATATACTTCAACCATTTTTATTAGTGCATGGCAATGAGTGCTGCCTCCTAGTGCTCATGTGAGTGACTTCTGAATTATGTTCAGGTTGCATATACTCTGCATAGATGTACACGAACACATATGTAAGTATCATTACATAGCTGGACAGATTTACATTATGGAAACGTTTAAGATGAGAAACAAAATTAAAAACACTTCAGAATCACAAAAATGTAGGGCTGAAAGGGACCGTGAGAGGTAACCCACTCCATCCCCCTGCGCTGAGGCAGGGCCAACCCTAGTGTAATTCTAAATCAAAAGTACAGTAAACAATATTGTATGAAATATAGTCCATCAAAATAAATACAGGGGGTATATGCTATTTTGTGAAGCTTTTATACATAGTGATAGTATACTCACTAATTATACTCCTAAGTTAAAGAAAGTGCTGTTTGCTGTACATAGGCAATCATTTTAATGTTGCTTTTCTCAAAGCTAAAGACGTGCTGAATCTGTTCTCTCCTCCCTTCCCACTACCAAACAAAAAGCAGGGAAGAGTGTAGGTTTGAACGGTTCAGCAATTTTTTTGAAAGATGGAACAAGTCCTTAACCACTGTATTACTGTTAAGATTAAGTCTTTTGAAAATGATGCAACCTAGAGAAATTGACACAAATATACTATTAACAAAGAATTTATTGATCCACTTACTAGAATGTACATTAATAAAAATAAGTCCTCACACAGTCTCAAAAGGGGGAGGGGAGAGCATGGTTGGGAGGACTTCACAACTAATTGATATGATTTCTAAAGGCTGGTTCACAAAATCATTAGTGCTAGAAATTAATCTTTGAGCTATATTAGCTCAGAGACTCACACTTTCTTCACACTTTCCAAGCACAACCAAACTGCCATTAAGTTCAAGGTGCCCTCCATGATGCTTCTTCAGAGAAGTGAACTCATTTAAAAGAATGGAGTTCTGTTTCAGCACCGCATAGCTATAGATGGAATAGTATTTTGCCATGCCTGGCATGGTAAATGGCTTTATGTTCGTAGAATGTGCCAAATTCAGCTCTTTTACACTGATGCAGCTCCATGGAGATCAAGGGATTTGTATACATGTCAGTCACAGCTGGATTTGGACTATTTTAGGTCAGTCAACTTCTGTTATGACATACTGTATAAAAGATAGGGTTTTAGTCCTTTACCAAACTGTCACAGGAACAAACTTTGCCTTTCAGGTTGGTTTGGCTCGGAGAAGTATCAGAACATTTTTGCTAGTGTCCCCCTACTTTTTCCCTCTCTGCCACTGTTGTGCAAGGTGTTGGTCCTCCAACTGGATTCAAGGGAGGTGTAACAGTTCTTTTTGGTACTTGGTCTTTAAGGGAGTCACCACAGTCCTTCACTTCCCTTATCAGTCCTGTTCTGGGTGGAAGGTTCCATAATTCTTGTCCAGAGGACTCATTTAGTACTTGAGGTGAAAGTTTTGCACCATCCTATCTGCCCTCAATACACACAGATGCAACACAGTTGAGTAGCAGGCTCTACTACCCTAATTTCCTCCACACTGCTTTTATCAGCAACCAGTACTAAAGTGAGTTAGTACTACTTTGCGGCCCCATTTGAATTCTGCACATCTAAAGTTTCTGCTCAGAAGTGTCCAGGCCTAGGAAACCCCAGATAGTGTGATATTAGGAGCTTATCAGAAGGGCCAGGGCCCCCCAGGCATTCTTGGAAGGTAAACTACAGCTGGCAGTGGCAGCAGGTTGAGTTTCTGCCACCAAAAGATGAGGTGAAAGTTGGCATAGGACTTACTGTTTAGATAAAACAGATTACCCATTCCTAACAGGCACTTACCTAAAACTCAGTGGGGGTGTTTTGGTTGGCTAGCTCCCAATACCAAAAATAAGGGGAAGGGTCGATGGGAAATCAGGATCCTGAGAGTGACAGTCCCCAGGAACAATGGGGACAGGTCAATGCTCCAGGTCAGCCTGATTGACAGGGCGGGCAGGCTAATCAGGGAGTCAGGAGGCCAGGGGGAGTCCCATCCTCCATGTGAGCTGGAATTGCCTGGGTCGGACAGAGTGGGGCTGAGCTAAGGAGAGAGCAGGGGCCGAAACTGAGCTGGGGAGCAGAGCCGTGCCAGCCAGAGGGGCCCGAGAAGCAGCCCAGGAAGCAGGTCAGTGCTGGGAGCAGAGTCACAGAAGCAGCCCCCAGAGCAGACCTGAGCTGGGAGCAGAGCTGTAGCAGCCCAGGGAGCTGGAGGCAGAGCAGCAGCAGCAGCCATGCTGAGGCAGAGTGGTGGAGCTGGAGCCGGGTGTGGTGAGCAGCTGGGGAGAGTGAGGAAGGTCCTGGGCAGCAGGCGCAGCACAGGGAGATGCCCCCAGCCAAGAGGCTCTGCAGGCCAGACTTGGGGGGGGGGGGGGGCATAACCTGGGCAGGGGCGATGCTGGGAAGAAGGGTCCTGCCACCTAGAGCCTGAGAGCGTGTGGCCACCGCCAGAGCAAGTCTCCAACCCACAGCATCCCGGCAGCACAGCCAGGGCCTGGGACTTGTGAGGAACAGACTGTACTACCCTTACATCCCAGAGACGCTGTTTGTGACGTCCCCATGCCACAGAGCAGGGTTATGTGTTTTCCTTTAACTTCCCATTTTTTCCATGTTTTTTTTAAATTGATTACTGTTTAATAAATTGTATTTGCTTTGAACTGTATGTAATGATCATTGGGTCAGGAAAGCATCCAGTGCAGAGAGAGCACCCCGGAGTGGGGACACCCTAGCCCCTGCCCTAAGTGACCACAACAAGGTTGGGGGGGGTCAAGCCCCCTTCCTTCCCCCCAGGAATCCTGGGCCCAGCCTTGTTGGGGTTACGAGGACTCTGACACACAAGAAAGTGGAAGAGGAGCCCTTGAGGTCAGGCAGGTCTCTGGGTAAAGGAAGTGGAAGCAAGGACTCAGATGCTTTCGCTAGCCCACTTCACCGGGGTAGTGTGTAAGCCAGGAAAGTTCCCCACAATAGTGGGACCAGTCCTCTGCTTACATATGCAACTTGACAGCTATAGGAAATGGGGGGCTATTCACAGTGAAGAAAATAGGTAGGAATCCATCCCAAATTAGCTGAATTGAACAACATGAGCAACTAACTATATGCTCTTAAAAGGAGCTGTCAAACAAAAATCAGGTATACTGCATGAGTGATGTAAAACCCTGGGCAACTCTAACTTGCTGTATATCCTGAGCTCAAATTATTGTCAAAACATCACATAAACCCCCCTGTAACTGTTATGCCTTTACATTTTTTGTAAAGCATTGCTAATATTTTCTTTTAAATATTTCTCACAGTGCACTAAGACAGTACTTGTTCAATACATGAAATTATGTATTGATGTTTGGTTTACAAAGTCATAGAACATTGTAATTGCAAAACTGGATCAGACATGTGGCCCATCTAATGTCTGACAGTGATGAGTGCCTCAGAGGGGGATAATTATTTAGTAATCTGTCAATATGGGAAGTGTCAGGGGGTAGCTGGTCCACTGAAGGAAGGGGCCAAGACAGCCTACCTCTGACAGGTGCCACAAGGGGGAAAAGGCAACTCAGGTTCAGTTGGAGTAGTTAGCTCATTGAGTAACAGGGAGGCAGTTAATTAGGCAAGGAAGCACCTGGACATGATAAAAGTCTGAGGACCTCAATTGGAGAAGGACTCCTGAAGAGACAGGGAAGTCTTGGGGAGTCTGAGCTAAACAAAAGACTGGGAGGCAAGCCAGTTGGCTTGGGAGAGACCCTGAATAAGCAAGAAAAAGTCTACAGAGCTCCTAGGCAGTGAAGAAGCCTGAGACTTTACAACAGAAGGAGCGGCTGCTGAAACCTTAGACTTTTTTGTTTGGGGACTTTTAAGTTTTATCTGGGCCGTAAGGTAAGGGCCTTTAAACCATTGTACAAGTGATCATTTCAGAAGGCTTTAATCAGTGGAGATACTCTATGGCAAAGTGCAGGGTTTTGGCTTCTCCTTGGATGTATGTTTAAGAGCCCTCATTGTTACCTCATTGAGGGGGAAACTGAGGCAGCCACAGCAGAGCCACACTGAGCTTCAAGGGGGCACTGAGGAAGTGATGGTGATCCTTTTTACAGGAAGCTTCTTCATAACCTAGTCAGTTAGTGGTTAAAGCAAGAGAGCTTATGTTACAGTATATTATAGTTGGGAACCCTTATATTGTCTCAAAGGAGTTCCATGTGATCTGTTGTAGGATTGAGACCTGGATCACAAAGAGAAGAGGACCCCTTGAAACCAATCATATCCATATTCCACTCTTCAGCCAAAAGTAGAGCTGGGTGAATAACTGACTTCTCAGTTTGGTAGACATAAGGTGGGTGAGGTAATATTTTATTGGAACAACTTCTGTTGGTTAGAGACAAGCTTTCAAGCCATATAGAGCTTGTCTGTCTCACCAACAGAAGCTGATCCAATAAAAAATATTACCTCACCATCCTTGTGTCTCTAATATCCTGGGACTGAAATGGATACAATTATGCTGCATTCTCAGTTAGGTGGCAGTTCCAAAAAAATCAAAACAAAATGTTCAGCTTGACTCTAATCAAATCTGAATTTTTTCAGAAAGTCCATTTTGGGTCAATTACAATATTTTTCTTAAACTAAAAGTGCTTGGAAACAAAACATTTTAAAGGACTAGAATTGTAAAATGAAGGAGGGAGTTGTGGTTGTAGAGGCTCCTTATAACATTTATTCCAGTGATTAGAGCACTCAGCTAAAAAGCTAAATTCAAATCCCTGTTCCAGAATGTCGATCTCCTACATCCCAGATGAGTGCCCTGAGATTATAAGGAGGGGGGGAGGGCATTACCAGTAGTTGCTGCTTTTGCTATTTTGTGAAAGTATGTAATCCCTTTGTGAATCTAAGGGTGTTTTGTGTGTGTGCATGTGTAACACCACCAGACCCCAGTCGTCAATGGGCAGGATCAAACTGGGGCCCTCTGGAGTTTAGTGCATAAGCCTCTACAGTGTGAGCTAAAAGCCAACTGGTTCTTAGCTAGGGCTGTCGAGCAGACTCATTTAACTCTCTCTCAGTGATCTCAGTGCCGCTAGATGGGACAAAACACCACACCCAGGAGGTGTGTGGGTTACATACTCCCCCTAGCTAAGGAAGCGCATCCTGAGCTTCAGAGACTTCTCAGTTGAAATCCTGGACGCACCCCAACTTGTAATGCTGACAGACCCCAGTTGTCGGTGGGCAGGGGGGATTGAACCTGGGACCTCTGGTGCTTAGTACATGAGCCGCTACCGCATGAGCTAAAAGGTGTGTCTGTCTGTCTCTTTCCCCGCCCGCCAGCCAGCCTGCCACTAGATGGGACAGAACACCACACCCAGGAGGTGCGTGGGTTACACTTACACACATGGTGAATTCATGAATAATTCTGGGTTGACTGAAACTGGATTTTTATTGGGTGAATAAGCTATGTCCAAAAAAAACTTTTTCCAGCTGTACCCAGGAATCTTACCTTATTGAGTTTACTTCTCTCTTATTCTTTTGGAACTCAGAGGTAGACTTTCCAGAAAGATCACATACTTGTTCTTTTATTCACTTCCTGGCACATGTCTCTGAAGTCATTCTTGATCGCTTTAGTCTCGCTGTGCCTGCTGGCTATGTGTTTGGCTCTAACATGAGTGACAATAAGCTTCTTTTCTCCAATTGCTTTTAAGATATCAGCTAGTCACTGTGAAACATTATAGACTCCAGCTCTCATGATGAGATAAAAACAAAATATAGGACAGGCATGCATACATAATAAACTAATAAATTCTCAAAATCATCAAACTCATGCAGGCGCACAAACCATAACACTCACTGAAAATACTTATGTTGAATGTACTAACCCAAATTCCTATATATTCTATCTGGCATGCATTCTCTAAAGAAAATACTTTTCATTACCATTTCAGTCTGTTTCCTGAGGAGAGGCTAACTTTTTTTTCCCCTCTGACGTGAGATTTGACACATCCCAATATTTTTTCCTTTGGTTAATATCTTTCATTACCATATAACTGCAACATTGGCTATTAGATTAAAGAAAAACATTATAGAATTAATATTTACTTGCTTGTTTCTAGTTAATGCACTGGGTGCTGTAGAGAGGAAGAATACAAAAGAAGACAGGATCTCTGCCCTAAACGCATTAATCTGACTTTCCAAGGTCACCTTCTGTATGTAATCTTATCATCTTTGGAACTGCATTAAAAAGTTTTAACCTGATCTATAGCTTATGAATAAGAATTCCCACTTATCACTTTAGGGGTAGACAGGTTTTTGACACTGCACCCCATATTCTTCCCAGTGATATTATGATATAATTGTCATAATTATAATGTATTTTATGCAAGATAAGTCATGTGAGGTGTCATTGGAAAAGTTATGATTTGCTGAATATGATTATCCTATTTGTATGCATATATCATTTTTGTATCTGAAGTTATGAATATTGACTATGTATCTGTATTTCAAATGTAGTTACATCTGGGTAATGCCCACTAGACAAGATGCTTTCAGTCTAGATAGTGGGTGGGGAAGCGCCTATTCAGGGCAATGGGCCATTAGGAGAAAAAACAGTAGGTGTTGGGAGAAGCTGATCTCCCACCTGGGGAGACTTCCTGAAAATGCTACAGAAAGCCTCCAAGTAATGGCTGCTATGATTCTACAAGGACATGTGATGAGACCACACGTCTCTGGACTCCATCTTGGGAAGTCAGTATTTTTCCACAGACTGGTCTGGGGCCCAAGCTTTGAGAACAAAGGGTTCCCGCCATATGCAAAAGCTATATAAGGCAGGGAGTGACATCTGGTGTTCTTCACTCCCCACCCAAGAAGACTCCTGGAAACACCTCAGGAACAAAGACTGGACTGGGGGAAGTGCTGGACCCAGGCCAAAGGGGATTTCTAGCCTGTGAATGAAATAGCTGGGGATTCCAAGCCTAAAGCAAGTGCAGCTTGCCCCTTAAGAATGCTTGTATCATCTCTTAGGCTGGATATGAATAGCAGATTCTCACCCTATTTGGTATATTGAGCTTAGTTAATAAACTTGTTTTTGCTTTATCTAAACCAGTGAGCTGGAGTGAAGTGAAGTGTGTGGGAATCACGACTCAGGGGCAAAAACTGTTGCATAGTGCTCTCCACATTGAGGGAGGGGGTGAATTTTATGAGCTTATGCTGTGCAGTTCCCTGTGCAGCACAAGATGGCATAATTTTTGGTTTATACTCCAGAGGGGGTGCGTGCCCGAGGATTTGGGAGTTGCCTTAGCTGTAGCCTTCCTATGCAGGGGCTAGTCAGAGAACCTGCATGTAACTGCATCTGGGTGTTTTCCAAACTGTATTCATGCTGGTGAAAGTGCAGGCTGGAGGGCTTTGCAGTTTGTCACAGCAGTAATGTGAGAGGGAGCCCAGGCTGGTGGATCGGGGGATCAGTGATACCCCTGCTCCAGGTGGGACCCTGCGGTGGAACCCATCACAAGGTTCTTGTCCCAAGATGAGGTCCAGTATTAAAATTATTATATAGTTGGGAACCCCGATGTGCACAGGTGCAATACTCACACTATAGGAACTCTTATATTTACAAATAAATAATTTGCTAATACATTTAGCAAAGTCACACACACTCTAACTCAGTAAGGTAGATAGAGATAATACAGAAAGTACATCTGAACATCCATACTCACACCATCCCTTGCAGAACAACCTGAAATGTTAGCCATTATCTTCCTCATCACCATCACCTTCCTCATCTTCACCAGTGGGCCATCATTCTGTCCCCTCACAAGGGATACATCTCTCTCTCTCTCCCCCCCCCCCCACCGAGATGCCACTTTTATAATATATAATGCTGAAATTATCATGCCCTCTTTATTTGTATTTCCTCCCCTTACCAATTTTAAGATGTCCTTTTTCTATAGGTTATATATTTATGATTTCACCCCATTATCATATCAGTTCATTGCCATGGCACTCTTGCGGTTGGATGTTCTGTCCAAAACCTTCAAGAATCTGGTGTTCGTGTTTCTGTATTTGACTGATCGCTTTATGGACGAAATTTCCACTTACGTTCTAATTCCAGTTTCCCAAAACTTATGGGTTACCTAAATTTATTTATGGCAAAGGTTCATGCTAACTGCTGAAGCCAATGTCTTACAGGATACAGGCCTGTACGTTCCGTACGTTACTGCTGAATATAATAAAGCAGAATATAATGCAAAACAGTGAATATAATAGAGGTAAGTTCACTGGGCTACAAAGTGTCTCCTAAAACTGATGTAGTTGCAGTTAATAGCAGTTTGCAAGTTGCACTGCATTTTAGAGGGACAAAGATTCTTTTGGGAGGTTATGCAATGAACCTTTAAGTTTATTATGTTTTATTCTCTCTAAATGTATAAATATCAGTTTCTGCAGGAAAAAATACATTCTTTCATTTGACTTCTATAGGTCAAGTAATCTTTAAAGTCCAGTCTGGGAATTACATTATGCCTATCCAGGGTACGAATATAATTCTCTCCTTTGCTTTATGTATTTAATATCTAGCTATTAAATGTCAATTACTTCTCTGAACCTATATATGCTTTATACACTCTACAATCAATATAAGCACTGACTCTGAAGATAAAGTAACCCATACAAGCAATGGCACATACTGTCAAAAGAAATTTCAGGTTTTAGCTGTCCATCAAATCTGATTCTGCTGATCTTTAAAACTCGCATGAACTTCATTTGGACTTGCATATATATGAAGACTGTAGGAACAGTTTCAATATATAATTTATTCAGAGTTCAAAAACAGTATTAGTCATAAGTTCATGTTTTACCAGCTGAAATTATAAATTGTATACTGCAGTGACCCATTCATACTGATATAGATCCAATGTGATTGAGCCAACATATTCAAAAGTGTGCCTTAATTTTTGGTGCCTCTAACTTTGGATGACCAGTTTGGCTTGGTTTAAAGTATGTTCAGAAAGTGTTGAGCACCCAGCCTGGTAATTGAGCCCCTTGTGCTTGTGTTATGTGATACTGTCTTTAGTTACAGGATCATATACAATTGTTCCACAGGACCCCTGCCTCATTCGTGTTCTGATCCCAAGCCCTTTGAAATAAACAGGAAAGACTTCCCTCTGTGCACAGAATAGGATGTACAGGGAATCTTAATTCTGGCATTTCCTAACATTTTAGTGCTTGAATTTGCAATCTTAATATAACTTTACTGTATTTTCTTGTACATAATATATTAAGGCCTAATTATGCATTCCCCAATATTGCACATATGTCCCTGAAGTGGGGTTTTGATATAAAATTGTTAGATTGTGTTACTAATTTTATAACTTACCCATTTTAATCTCCAGATGCACGTTGCAGTGTGAGAATACTTGCTTCTTATCAAACTGTCTGTACTGGGCTATCTTGATTATCACTTCAAAAGTTTTTTTTCTCTTACTTAATTGGCCTCTCAGAGTTGGTAAGACAACTCCCACCTGTTCATGCTCTCTGTATGTGTGTATATATATCTCCTCAATATATTTCACTCTATATGCATCCGAAGAAGTGGGTTGTAGCCCACGAAAGCTTATGCTCTAATAAATTTGTTAGTCTCTAAGGTACCACAAGTACTCCTGTTATTTCAGTAGAAGACAGACAGACTTGTGTATCTTTTCCCTGGGTGCCTTGATATCTCTTCATTAGTATATCTCAGCACTTGATTGAGGGGCAAGTATGTTCACTATTTTTTTTCTCTTATGACAGCTGCATTAGTTTTTAGTTGTGCAAAGAGAGTTCTTGGTTTTGTGGTTGATAGATTTTAAATATTTTTTTATATTAAATACACAATCCTAAAACACTGGAATAATTTAAATTTGTAGATTCCATCCCATGTTGCAAGTCCTATATTATAAACCTTACAGCATCTGAAGTAGAATGAACCATCAACTCATCAACAGTGAAACAGTAAAAGGGGAGAGCAGAACTGAACTGTATGTATTAATGCTCAGCAACAGTTCATTGACTGATACTCAGGATACTTGGTGGCATAAAAATAGGGGGAAAAATACATTTTTTCCCCAATAAATCACTCTTATTCATAGAAATGTATGTCTGGAAGGGACCTCAAAGAGATCATCTAGTCCAGACACCTACACTGACGTCTCTTGAGTATGGGCAGAGTATCTTCAGCTCAACAGAGGTGGCTTTCTCTTTCCCTATAGCTTATTTGAAGAAAAGCCAATTACCAGCCAGACACTGATTGTTTTTGTTTTTTTTAATCTTGATTTTTTGCTTAATGGAAAAAAAAAGATAAAAAATGTGAGCATTTAGTCAGCTGTTGAGCTATCTTACTGGTGCATAGGTTTTGCTATTTCAGCTTTGTAAGTAAACAATGATTTCTATTCTATGAGGCAAGTAGTGTGTGTAAGCAGTGGTGAGTAGAGTGACTTATTAATCAGCTGGGGGAGTTAGCTTGAAGGGGAATAAAGAAAGAGTATTCGAACTGAAGTGAAAGAAATAAGAAGACTCCTTGGGATGCACGGTGTGATATCTTATTTTAGTGAATAATGCTGTTGGACAGCCTTTGTGTTTTTAAAGCATCTCAAGGTAACCGAATGTGGTCACATACAGCATACATATTGTCACAAGTGGCCTTTTGAATGAGTTTGCTAGGAATTTCCCTGGCTGTGATTCCAGGGCCTCTTTGAACTTTCTGCGTAGACTGTGTAGACTGTCGGTCCTTCATCAGTTAAGAGTGAACCAATCACAACACGTCTTCCAATCTTCTCTCGCTCTGGCCATCCTTCGCCATGTTTGTCCATATCTCCTTGTTAAGAAATCATCCCACCTCTTTGGAGGTCGACCACGTGTCCGTTTCAGTTCTTGCGGATACCACTCAGATATAGCTGCAGTCCATCTGTTGTCACTGAGTCGGGCCACATGTCTCGCCCACTGCATTTTGCTGAGCCTGCTTTCAACAACAACATCTCGGACTCCAGACTGCTGCCTAATTATTTCATTGGGGATGCGATCGCGGAGCGAAATGCCCAGAAATGTTGGTTCTATTGCCCTCTGTGTGACAGACAGTTGATGTTCTTCAGTCTTCGTCAGCGACCATGTTTCGCTGCCATATAGCATCGCTGGAAGCACAGTCGAGTTGAAAAGAGTCGCACGAGCTGTTTTGCTGATCTTTCCTTGGAGGATGTCCCTGATGTTGTTGAATGCGCACCATCCACCTTTTTTTCTGCGTGACAGTTCGCCTTTCTGATCGTGGTGCATGTTGACTTCCTGGCCCAAATAAACGTATTTGTCGACCTCTTGGATCTGCTCTCCTCCAAGTGTTATTTGGGTTCTTGGCAGAACATCCGATCTCATATTTCGTTTCGACTGGTTCATTTTTAATCCGACTTGACTACTTTTCGCATTCAGTTCTTTAAGCATTCTCTCAAGCTGGACTGTATTTTCAGCTATCAGCACTACATCATCTGCAAACCTGAGATGGTTTAGCCGCTCGCCGTTGATATTAATCCCGCCTTTCAGGTCTGCTCGTCGAAAGACCAATTCAAGACATGCTGTGAATAATTTTGGTGAAACTGTATCTCCTTGTTTCACACCTTTCTCAATGGGGATTTGGAGGGGAGTATCGAACAGCGATATATCCATGCTGCAGCCAGAGTTCGCTTCCTTTAATAATGTGATATATTTTGCGCTGATGCCCTGTTCTGAAAGAGCTTCAAGAACAGCGTTAGTCTCCACACTATCAAACGCCTTCTCGTAGTCCACGAAGGCAATGCACAAAGGGAACTTGTATTCCCTTGAACGCTCTAGTAGTTGGTTTAGAGTGAAGATGTGGTCTATCGTGCTGTAATTTCTTCAAAAATCGGCCTGCTCTCTAGGTTGCTGTTCATCCAGGTTTCGTGACAGTCAATTTGTTATTATTTTGGTGAACAACTTATAGACATGCGAAAGCAGGCAGATCGGGCGATAGTTCTTTAGATTTTCTCAATCACCTTTCTTATGCAGCAAGATGATATTGGACTCTTTCCAACTGGACGGTATCTTCTGGATTTCCAGGTAATGGCTGAACCTTTGGGCGAGAGCTTTCCAGAGTTCCTGACCTCCCGCCTTAAGCACTTCTGCTGTCAGACCGTCCTTGCCTGGAGCCTTCCCCTCTTTCATTTGATGGACTGTGTGACGGACTTCGCTAATGAGAACCGGGAATATGTGTTCATCGGTTTGTTGCAGTGATGGCATTGGGATGTCTATACAGGATGCAAAGAGCTGGGTATAGAAATCCCTGCAGATTGCCTCCATCTCTGTTCAATCGGTTACTGATTCTCCATCCTTGTTCTTCAAAGCCGATAATGATGACCTATACAACGCCAGTTCCCGTTTGCATTTTTTGAGACTTTTACAATCTTCAGCAGCCTTTAGGAGCTTTTCGGTTCGAAAATTCTCGAAGTCTTCCTTCAGCCTCATTCGTATGAGCTTGCAGAGAAAGGAGTACTCAAGCCTGTCACTGCCATTTCTTTTCATTTTCCTCCTCTTCTCCAATAAGGTCTTTGTATTCTCCAAGATGCTTCCACTAGCTCTTTTTGGTCTTTCACGCTCAGCTGATTTCACGCACCGTTCCAGTCTCTTGCTGAAGTTCTCATAATCGTCGTCGCAGTCATCCAGGAGGCTCCAGTCTTCCCTGGAAATGTTTTCCTTCAGGATTTCCTCATCAAAAGCTACTGGTTGGTGCCTTCTGTTTGCCATACACAGCGCCTTTTTCTCCACCTTCACAGTGAATGTGAGTCTGGTTCTCAGTAGGCGATGATCACTACCGATGTTAAATGATGGTACTACTGAAATATCCTGCACAATGCGTCGTCTATCGATCAGAAAGTAATCGATTTCATTCTTTGTCTTCATGTTCGGTGCGATCCAAGTCCATCTTCTGTTGGCCTTCTTTTGGAACCAGGTGTTACCAATGAACATTCTCCTCATCTCTGCCAATATAGCTAGTCGTTCTCGTGCGTTTTGTTCTCCAATACCGTACCTTCCTATGAACTTTTCGCCTTCTCTCCCTCTCCCAACCTTGGTGTTAAAATCTCCCATTGCAATCGTATATGTGGAACTCTGAGTGAGGGTTTCCTCCAGCTCCTGATAGAATTCTTCCACATCATCATCTTCACATGCGCTTGTGGGAGCGTAGATCTGGATGATTTTGAGAGTGCTGTTTCGGTTAAATCGGAGGTAAAGCACCCCGATACGTGATGACTTCAAATGGCATGAGATGATTTTCGAAGACCATTCCTTGTTTATGATGAATCCGACTCCTCCAACTGTCCTCGTGCCTTCTCCTTTCCCTAGAATGACCGTGCTTCCATCCCTCCAACTGACCTCCATCTCCGTCTTTTGTCGTGTTTCGCAAACACCCAGCACATCGCAGGCTGTCTTTGCCTTTTCCTCCATGAGATGGTTTATCGATTCCTCCCTCATCAGTGTTCTGCAGTTATAAGTGAACACTGAGAGAGTTGTCCAGTTTCCTTTTGGCAACCTGGCAACTGAGATTCTTTTTAGCCTCTTGTCGATCGAATGCATCACTGCCTCCGGAGTGGGGATCGAGGGATGTGCAGAGAACTGAGACTTGGTTTTCCGTGTTGTTTTAGCCATTATTTTAAGCCACCCGTTGGCTGGGCTGTCAGTGGCGCGTTTACCTCCTCAACTTAGCTATCTTACAGCCTCAGAAAGAGGGATTATATGCCCCTCCACAGAGGAAGCAACCTTCTTGCTGGGCTGACAGTCCGACACCTTAATAGTATGGTTAGACCTGCCGGAGAATACACTCCGCTACCATCGCTGTCGAACAGCCAGGGTCACCGCTGCGCCCATTGAGGCGTCGAGGTAGGATTTGCAGCAGATTTGAACTTTCTGATCAATCATAATCCAGCTTTGTCTGGCTGTGCCATTGGTTTCTCTAAGGAGCCCTAATATGGTCTAGGAGGGCACTCCTCCGTGCCTTCCGATGTTTAGAATAAACTTGGGAGGAGAAGGAGAGGGCTATTCGGGATCTCCTGGGCAATTTTTTGTTTTGTTTTCCAACCAATTCTTAATGCTTATGAAATTGAGTTATGAATACTATGGCCTAGAGCCAGGCATAGTGCAAATTTCTCCCCTTGTCTTTGCCAGTGAAACTCCATCTAACAATGTAACACTTTTCACTAAATAATCATAGGGCTCTTCTACGCACAGAGGTTGCTCCAGTTTAACTAAAGTTAATTTAAAAACAGATTTAGTGAAACTGATGCAAATCCCTGTGTGATCACACTTATAATGGTTTAAAACTGCTTATAGGGCTTGCCTACATGATGTGATAGTGCACACTATGGGGATATGATTTCTAAAGCTCACTAAGGTGTTGCACATTAATTGGTCCACGAAGACCCTGCTGATGTGCACTAAAGGTTCCCTAGTGTGCTGTATGTTAAAGCATATCAGGGAACCTAGACTGTGCACCAGCAGGGTCTTCATGGACCAATTAATTTGATACATGTTAGTTTAGTTTTAGAAATCACACCTCAATACTGGTTGAGTATCCACACAGTGGACTATAATGGGATTACTAAATTGGTTGAAAAGCACACCTTTACTTAAACCAGTGTACCTTTATGTACATCACCTCTTAAAGTTACATACTCATACAGATGTACAAACTCAGAGCAACAGTTTGAAAAGTCTTGATGCTATTTTATGAATTTTATTGAAACTTCCAGCAAAAGCTAGAACTCTTTTAGCAAAATATATAGGTGAACTATATAAAAAGCAAAAGTTTTTTGTTGTTGTTGGGACAGAAGAGACTCAGTTTTCCAAAAGTGCAACAGGGAATGAGGAATCAACTAATGAATTCACCCAGGATTATAGATTTAATATAAACTATTGCACACCTAATTTATAATGTATAAAGTTGTTCGTTTTTAAACTTGGAGCTTTTTTATATTAAATGATGGCATTGCACAATACATTTTAATATATTTAAGGTCTGTCAATGTTTTAAACATAAAATGGAAAACTTTTACATTACTATATTTTAATATACTAGTAAAATATATTTTACATACATAAGTAAATCATTTTTGTGAGGTGGCTATATAACCAATATTATGGGAAGCTGATTTCTAATGAAGGATAAGTATGGCTAAGTTTTTGAGGTTTTTTGTAGTATATCTACAAAGAATAGGCTCATTGTGTTGAGATGGTTTGGAATATGATGGAGTTCCTGATATAGATCATATTAAATACTACTGAATTCTACGACTGAGCTAGAAATGATTTTTTTATTATTTTATTTATTAATAGGACCCTATTCTGCAAGGACTGCTCTTGTAAGTAGGTCCATTTAAGTCAATTGGGCTACTCAGATGAGCAAAATTATGCCTGTTTTTTTTTTTTTTCCAGGATTGGCATTGTAGCTCCTTTTTTAGTAATAAATTGCTCATAAGTAGCTCCTGATTTAAGTGTGAGCTTTGATAACTTTAGCTTTATCCTAGGCAGTATAAAACTCTATTTTTATTCACATACATTAATGTGTTGTACCCTTGTTTGTTTGTTTGTTTGTATTAATAGTGTGAGTTCTGCAGGATAATTATATGTTGTATAAAGAAGCATATCCTTCTATTCATTATAAATCTGTTACCTCTCTATATTTAATCAAGTCTTTCTTTTTTGCAAGCTAGGCTTTAATGCTGATTTCCTAGTTTTATTTTTAATCTCTCTGCTAATTATCAGGGTTATGTATAAACAGTTGGTGGAAGATTCACTATCAACCTCTAATTGGGGTCAATTCTAGTGACAGTAAATTCTGGGTAGAGCTGGTCAGAAACTTTCTGACTGAACATTTCTGTCAGAAAATACCAATTACTGTAATTGAAATCAAAACATTTTTGCAGGAGCATGCTGATTTTGATTAATATTCCAACGGAGCATAGACAGGTTTCAAAACTTACCTGCCAAGCAGATCTTCATCAGAAACCTGCTTGGTTTCTTGTCAGCTTACCCACCCAGCTCCTCAGCAGCCTGACTCAAGTTGGGAACTCAGTGATTCCAGCGTCCCTGTTTCCAGGGCAGCCTGTCAGAAGACTTTCTCAGGATTGGGGACCCAGGGTTTCAGGAGCCTGAAATCTTCCAGGGTCCAGGTTTCCAGGTCTGCCACAGGGAGCCTGCCATGGAGTTGGGAGCCTGGGAGCTGCAGTGGAGCCAGGAGCCTTGGAGCCCCAAGGGGGAATTTCACTTTGAAATTTTTGAAAATGTTTTTGGAATTTCCCTTCCATGAGCAATTTCAGAATTTCTTTTTTTCATTCCAAAATGGAATCTCCCTCTTCTTGCTCCCCCCTTCCTCCTTCCCCCAAGTTTAGAACTTGCAGCAGAAGGGAAATTGTGACTTTCAACTAGCTGTAATTCTGGGTTCTGTCAAACCCCTCACAAAGTGAACTTAAACTTTCCTACCTGTCTACTTCAGACACAAAGCTTTGTCAATACCGTGAAGGTCAGCAGATTCAAACTCTATCAAACCAGTGAAGAGAGAATTCCAGAATCAAGAACTCAATTAATGAAAATTCTCAGTTAGCTCCCTCTCTGTTAAAACCTGGTTGCTGTTAGTATGAATGCTGCAGCCTATTTCACATTCCATAGCATCACAGAAAGAGAATTTGTCTCTATGGTAACTAGAATCCAAACCATAGAGTGCGTTATAGGCTGAGTTCAACACCCTGAATTGCATTCAGAAATGAATTGGAAGCCATTGTAGACTATTGCGAACAGATGTCATAATCTCCTTTATTTAATTTTCCCAGATAGCCCCATGTAGAGAAGCCTTAAATAACCAGGCAGCTATAAACTTTGCTAGCTGAACCTTTCTAGTGTTTTTCCAAATGAATACCCCTGTATACTCTGGAAGTGATGACAAAGGTATCATTCACTGTGATGTGATCTATATTGGAAAGGATAGGGTCATCACAATCTCCTACACTGGCATAATGTAAATGAGGGGTGGGAATCTTGACCATTGCTGATATTAGCCATGAATGCAGTAGAACCTTGATGTTGTGAAACTTAATGAAAAAAGGCAGGTAATACCCTCTCCCCATCTCCATCTCTATATTATAGCATCACCTGTGTCTCACTTGGATTGAACCTCAGATACACACAACAAAAACTGAAAGATTACTCAGGCAGATATGATGAAAGAGACCTCAAGAATATCATCTACATAGTGAAGGCTGCACAAGCTACCTCAAAGCACTATATGGCAAAATTAGCAGCACTAGGAGAGGACTTCCTGAGTAAGTTCCTACCACAACTTGCTTAAGATCTGCTGACATCCTATTCTCCTTCAGTGAAGCATGAACCATTTCCACTAAAACTGGGTGGGTCTCCCCAAACATGAAAGATTTTGGTCTAAATTGTAAATCATAGTCTGACATTTTTCCATTTTCTCCAGCACCTGAGTGAGTGGAATTGGCCACAATAAAGAGATGATGGTGTATTTGACCCACATGGACTCAGTTTTGTCTGAGGTATGTGCCAATCTCATTGGAAAACACTCAACTTTGCATCTGAGCAGAGATAGCCCAGACTCACTAAGCTATCAAATATGCAGATCAGTTTAGTTCTTCATTGTTCCCACCATATGAGAAAACTATC
>NW_020664389.1:2023333-2029876 GCF_002925995.2 Terrapene triunguis
ACACACACACACACACACACACACACACACACACACACACACACACAGCCTCTGAAAAGCTCAGCTCTTCAAGGCACAGTCCCCAATACTGCACATAACACATGATTTCAGAAAACGTTATGCTATGATCACAATCAGCTTGGTCATAACTTCTGCCACCACAACTCTAGCTTCCTCCCTTCTTGCTTCACCTATCAGAGGTCATCTGAACATAAAGGTTTATGGTCAGATTAACACAGAAGGAAAAGATATTTAGGGGCTGCTATATTGAGATGAGGGCAAAAGATATTCATAGTGCAATGCAAGAGAAGATATATTACTTACTAGGCCAACAGAGTGGTCCCTGGTTTGTATGCATTATGATACAATCCTTAATTACATGATCACATACTATTTTTCCCCCTACAAGATTCTTGCCTTATTTAATGGTGTGCATAGAGTGGTCATTTGTAACTTTTTAACAACGCAATCAATGCACCTCAGAATCTGCACCTAGCAGTTAAAATTTGTTTGTTTGTTTTCAGAATGTATGCATACTACCTATATTTATTGTATCTACTGCATCAGCGCCCTTAAACAGTTTACTCCAGTTCTAGAGATTATCCGGTCTAGTGATATTCCTCATTAAGTATAGGGAATATTGCTGAAACCAGAAACATTTAAAAATTGAGTGAACTTTTTCAGTTACCCACTGTATGTATGTATGTATGTATATGTATTAAATACTCTTCAGCTTTTTCCAGTTTCAAATTAAAAAAGTAATAGGGAAATTAACATATTCAAAGAATGAATTAAAAAAAGTTGAAAAATCCACCAAAAATTAAAATTACATTTCTCTTTTCATTTTAAAACTGTGATCTTATCCTTGGCCATGCAGTGACCCATTTGAACCACTCAGTTGGTGCTAAGGAGTTATAAAGCCAATTTAACTGGTTACCTAAGGATTAGGGGTATCCTCAGATAGAGTTGTGATAGCTAGTTATATCCTATGCCACCTCTTTACATGGCAATCCCAAATGCAGGGGACAAATAAGGGTATCCCAATGCTCAACTGCTCACAATTTAGAGAAACACCCAGGATCAGAGGAATGCATAGATGGTGTAATGCCACCTTTGACCCCTACTACTCAGGTCCTGTCTCAAGTGCAGCTCAGTCAGACCCCAAAATAGAGGCTTCCATATGTAGTGAATTTTGTGTTTGTAGATAACATAGATATAAAAGAACTAAATTCCACACATTGTGTAGCTGTTCCTATATTCTTCTTGGGCATCAGACGCTTACAGTTTAAAGTAGAGAACTTTTCTGCCAGATCTTTCTACTAGGAATGTCCTTGTAGCTGTTCAGCTGGAGCCAGCTTTTTTTTTAAGGAAATAGTCATGGTTTATTCCTTGGCATTATATAGATAGATAGCCAGTCAGACAACTGTTCAAAACACAGGGATAAGCTACTCATCTGTGGTATATAACAAGCTGAAGATATGGATGTCACACTTCCTACAGATTGCAAACAGATAATGAATTCAATGCTGTGTGCAACTTTGGTTGATCTTAGCTGTGCCTATTGATAAATGGAATATCCTCCAGTAGGCAAGGTAACAGATTGCAGTTTGCTTCCTGAGCAGGCGGGTCTCTCAAACAAGCTCTCCTTGGGGAAAATAATTCAATTCATAAAACATTCTCTGCTTGTGAGAGGCCTACGAAGGGAATAGAGGTCATACAGGTCAGAATTTAGGGGAAATGACAGAATGAGTGGTTTGGATAACACTTGTGGAACCTGGCTACAACCAGTCTCACTTCAATCAAATTGACATTAATTTTTAAAGAAGGGAAAATATTAAAATATTTCCTGTTCAGCAGAGAGTTTGAATTCAAGGCATACTTGACATATATATATTTTTGGCTGCTTAATTTAATCTTGATCATTGCCCTGCTGTAAAGGCCTACTGTAGTCTCTGTAAATTAATTTTGCTTACATTAGGTGAAAATTACCTATCAGTTCTTGAGTAGTTTTTATTTATAGGCAAATGCCACTCCCCTCCCCCCCTTCTTCCCTCTTGGAAGAAAAGGTGATGTGGGAATTTTGGAAAGAGAAGAATAAGTTAAAAGAAATCACAATAAGGAGCAAAAAGGTAAAGGACAAGGCGACTCCAGGGGGTGACAGAAAATAAAATGTACCAAAACCTCCAGTGTTCCATACAATCACTTCAGAGTCTGGGAATGTTATTCAGGTCTTTTGAATGTTCTCTTTCTGTCCCTGCAGAACTGAGACTTCTTTGTCAAATATTTCACACTGACTACTTGTGCTGAAGATAAACCCACATTTTCAGATCCATGAGTCATGTTTAGGGCCCTACCAAATTCACTGACCATTTTGGTCAATTTCACGGTCATAAGATTTTTAAAATGGTCAATTTCACTGTTTCAGATGTTCACATCTGAAATTCCATGCTGTTGTAACCCATTGGATCCTGTCCCCAAAGGGGGTGATGTGGGGGTGGGGGAGTTGCAAGACTATTGTAGGGGTGTTGTGGGGTTGCCACCCTTACTTCTGCACTGCTGCTGTCTGGGGCACTGCCTTCAGAGCTGGGCAGCCGGAAACCAACAGCTGCTGGCCAGGTGCAGAGCTCTAAAGCCACTGCCACTGCCAGCAGCAGCTCAAAAGTGAGAGTCACAGGGTATGGGGGGAGGGGTTACTATATGACTGGGTTTTCCCGGAAGCCTCCTGCCCGGGTCGGGGGCTGACAGCTGGGGCCGCAGCCTCTCCATGCTGGTCAGGGGCTAACAGTGCAGATGTGAGGGTGGCTGCCTTCAGAGCTGGCCTCCCAACCAGCTGCTGCAGAGCTACCTGTAGCCGGGGGAGGTTCCCGGTGGTGGATCTGACCTGGCTCTGGGAGTGGCCCTTGCAGGGGAAGAGGAAATTCCATCCCTTTCAGCCTGGGGTGAAATTAGCAGCTGGAGCCCAGTACATGGAAGGAGCCTCAGGCTGGGGAGCCCCCAACTCTGCCCCCCCTCTGCAATAACCGATTTCACAATCCATTACACGTTTTTTTCACAACCATGAATTTGATAGGGCCTTACTCATATTACTATAATGGAGCCATGTTGAGTCCATGACGTGTGCTCAACGGGGCTATTTGTTTAATGAACGTGCTGATTTGTGTGTACTCATGTCCCCTTTAGAGGCTGTCTTCAGTGAGGATAAAGGACTTACTAGTACTAATTCTAAGGAACATCTGAGTACTGTAGAAAGAGGTGTTGATGATTCAGTAGTTGGCACTCTTCTCTGAATCATTGCTGAACCATTGCCCCAGTCTTGTGCTAAGGAGCACTGTGGACTTGGTGATGCCACCAGTTGAATGACACACAAAATGGAAAATATGCCTCACATAGTCATTTAAGCTCTCATGGCTCTCTCTTAAGAGTATAGATGTTAGTTAACCCTTGGTAGCTTGGCCAAATTCAATTAGGGATAATTGGTTACTCCATTTTGTCTCCCTAAATACCCTGTGCCAGTTCAGCTGGATAAAGTGTTTTTTCACTTCCTCTAAATTGCTACCTTCTGTTTCTGTGAACAGCTGCTGAGTTACAGCTCTTCCTAGTGGAGTCTGCATTTCAATGCTGACTGAAGTGATCCCTTTACATAGTTATTTGTCTCAGAACCCTCCATGTTGGGATCTTTTACAGCCTGCATAGAAGGGGTAGTGCCACCACCGTAGTACTGTCCGCCCTTCTCCACATCACCCAATAGAGCTCAGGAGACATTCAGGAGGAGGAGACAGGTTGAGGTGGTTTAGGTCAATAAGCATCATCACCCCAACCCCTGGGAAATCTTCTCAGTAATTGATACGTTCTGAGGCTCTACTGAATTTTGAGTAGCATTTGTCCATGTTGTTTTACCCACTTTGGGGAAGGGGCTGCTGTAAGTTGTGTGTTTGTATCTAGCATAATGGTTTCTTGGTCTATAAGTGGGCATCCTGGGCACTATAGTCAAACAAATAATGAATAGTACCCCTTACTCTCCACACCTCTTATGGAGGATTTCAGGACATATAGAGAGGCCTTATTAGTAGAGCTGGCTGAAATTTTTTAGTGTTTAAAAAAAAAAGGGGGGGGAGTCCCCCAAAATCAGAATTTTTCACAAAAGTCTTGTTTCTTTCCAAATGTGTGGGTTTTTTTTTTCTTTTTTCTCTCTCTCCCTCTCCCTTTCTCTCTCCATGTTAAGGAGAAACCAAAAATTTAGACTGTGTTTAAGTTAATTGATTTTCCCCCTGCCCCCCTTCTCCTGGCTCCTTTTTTCAGTAGCAAAAGAAGGATGTGTGGAATCTAGGGGCAAGCATGTGGAGGGTGTGGGGGGAGAACTGGATTAGCAAAAATGTTCAAAATCTAAAATGTTTGATTAAAATTTATGTAAGTTTTTGAATGAATAAAAAAATCATTCATTTTTGAAATGCGTAGAATGAGAAGAACTTCAAAATATCTTGAGGTGTTGCCTTTTCACCTTCTATTCTTCCCACCCCCACCCATTTGTCAGCCCAGCTCTAGTTACCAGTATAGCTCCAGAGCCATACTGATAGGGAACTGAGGACAAGGATGGGAGAAAACATAGCTCCCCCTCTCTGCCAAAAGTAGAGCAAGAGTTCCCTCTATCTCTCTGGGCTAAGCAGCACTCTCCCACAGGTCCCCTTTCTACTTGGCCTGTGCAGTGAGTGCTCCCCGTCCTGTTTCAGTCTCCATTGGCTAGTTATTGAGGGAGCACGGGGTGGGAGTCAAATGGCAGCATGTAGGAGCATGGCCACCACACAGATGGCATAGTCTTGTCTCTGGAGGATTCCCTGAGATCATTGGGTTCCGGAGCCTGATTCTCTGTTTTTTTTCAATGGGAGACATCCTACCATGAATTGAAGAGTGTGTAGCAAAGTCCATATGTAGATGGAACCCCAGAAACTCCCCTCCTGCTCTGACTCTTTCTTGGAGGAGGAGGCAATATTGTGTGGTAAAACACTTTGAGATCCTTGGCAAAAGGCACTTTAGAAATGTAAAGTATAATCATTGTTGTTCGTTGCCTCCTGATTTCGAGTGATCCAACAGGATGCAGGACCCTGTGTTGCCTTTCATGTTGTATACCTGACATTTGTCAAATTCCCCCTCCCCTCCCCCAAAAAAAATAATAATATTGAGGGGTCGACCAAGGCCACAAATATGGTTGAAAATACCCCTGTGCCTGATGTACAGCTGCAGCCTGTTTTTAGGCCCCAGGCTTACATAACACAGCCATACTGGTCAGACCACTAGTTTGTCTAGCCCAGTATCTTGTTTTCTGACAGTGGCCAATACCAGATGCTTCAGAGGGAATGAACAGAATAGGGCAATTATCATGTGATCTATCCCCTGGCATCTATTCCTGGCATCTGACAAGTCAGAGGCTTAGGGACACAGAGAGCATGGGGTTGCATCCCTGAGCATCTTGGCTAATAGCCATTGATGGACCTATCCTCCAAGTACTTATCTAATTTTTTTTTTTAACCCAGCTATAGTTTTGGCCTTCACAGCATCCCCTGGAAACGAGTTCCACAGGTTGACTGTGTGTTGTGTAAAGATGTGCTTCCTTTTGTTTGTTAGTTTTAAACCTACTGCCTATTAATTTCCACTCTAGAAGTAGGCAAGTAAAGGTTTTCTGTTTGCCATTTTGTGAAAACTATTTTGCTGGATGCCCACTAGGATTCTAATTAAAACAAGGTTTTGATATTGGAGATTATAGTACTGGGGTGCCAGATCCTCAGAGTAACTACTCTTGTTAGTGAAACAGCTGAAATCAAGGTAGAGATCAGAATTAAAGATGTAGCTTCCCCATCCTGCTTTCCTCTCTTAGGGTACGTCTACACTACGGGATTAATCCAAATTTATATAATTCGAATTTGGGAAACAGATTGTATAAATTCGATTGTATGCGGCCACACTAAGCACATTAACTCGGCGGTGTGCGTCCATGTATCGGGGCTAGCGTAGATTTCTGGAGCGTTGCACTGTGGGTAGCTATCCCATAGCTATCCCATAGTTCCCGCAGTCTCCTCCGCCCATTGGAATTCTGGGTTGAGATCCCAATGCCTGATGGGGCCAAAAACATTGTCGCGGGTGGTTCTGGGTATATCCTCCCCCCTCTCCAGGCAGCAACGGCAGACAACCGTTTCGCGCCTTTTTCCTGGGTGAACAGTGCAGACGCCATACCACGGCAAGCATGGAGCCCGCTCAGCTCAAGACAGCAGTCATGAACATTGTAAATACCTCGCGCCTTATCGTGCAGTTTATGCTGAACAAGAACCTGGAAAACCAGGCGGCGAGGAGCAGGCTACAGCAGCGCGGCGACGAGAGTGATGAGGATATAGACATGGAATTCTATCGAACCGCAGGACCCGGTGCTTTGGAGATCATGCTGTTAATTGGACAGGTTATAGGCATGGAACGCCGATTCTGGGCCCGGGAAACAAGCACAGACTGGTGGGACCGCATAGTGTTGCAGGTGTGGGACGATTCCCAGTGGCTGCG
>NW_020664389.1:2029886-2101894 GCF_002925995.2 Terrapene triunguis
TGCTGCAAGCACTTGTGGATCACAAGGGACGTTTCACCAACATCAACGCGGGCTGGCCGGGAAGGGTTCATGATGCTCGCGTCTTCAGGAACACTACTCTGTTTAAAGGGCTGCAGCAAGGGACTTACTTCCCGGACCAGAAAATGACCATTGGGGATGTTGAAATGCCAATAGTTATTCTTGGAGACCCAACCTACCCCTTAATGCCATGGCTCATGAAGCCATACACAGGCAGCCTGGACAGGAGTCAGGAGCTGTTTAACTACAGGCTGAGCAAGTGCAGAATGGTGGTAGAATGTGCATTTGGCCGTTTAAAAGGTCGCTGGCGATCGCTACTGACTCGCTCTGACCTCAGCCAAAGAAATCTCCCCATTGTTATTTCTGCTTGCTGTGTGGTCCACAATCTCTGTGAAAGTAAGGGGGAGACCTTTACGGCAGAGTGGGAGGCAGAGGCAAATCGCCTGGCTGCTGATTACACGCAGCCAGACACCAGGGCGATTAGAAGAGCACACCAGGAAGCGCTATGCATCAGAGAAGCTTTGAAAACCAGTTTCATGACTGGCCAGGCTACAGTGTGAAATTTCTGTTTGTTTCTCCCTTCATGAAAACCAGCCCCCTTTATTGACTCATTCATTCTCTGTAAGGAAACCACCCTCCCCGTTCCCCCAGCTTTCTTTCAAAGGAAATAAAGTCAGTATCGTTTAAAAATCATGTATTCTTTATTAAGTGATTATAAACATAGGGAGAGAACCAAGAAGGTAATCTGGGTGAGGTTTGGGAGGAGGATAGGAGGGAAGTAAAAGGCCACTGAACAAATTCAATATAATGACAGCCTTTTGGTTGGGCTGTCCACTGGGGTGGAGTGGGAGGGTGCACAGAGCCTCCCCCCCCCGCCTTCTTACACGTCTGGGTGAGGAGGATATGGAACATGGTGAGGGAGGAGGGAGGTTATACAGCGGCTGCAGCGGCACCCTGTCATCCTGATGCCATTCCTGAAGCTCCACCAGACGCCGGAGCATGTCCGTTTGCTCACGCAGCAGCCCCAGCGTTGCAGCCTGCCACCTCTCATCTCGAGCGTCCCTCAAGACCTCACGTTCACTGGCATCTTTCCTAAATTTAGATACAGTGTCCTTCCACTCATTCAAATGAGCTCTTTCATTGCGGGTGGATTCCATTATTTCTGTGAACATGTCGTCTCGCGTCCTCTTTCTACGCCGCCTTATCTGAGATAGCCTTTGGGACGGAGGAGGGAGGCTTGAAAAATTTGCAGCTGCTGGAGGGAGGGTTGAAAGAAAGGAGAGAAGTTTTTAAAATGATACATTTTACAGAACAATGCTTATACTCTTTCATGGTGAAAAACACTATTCACATTACATAGCACAAGTGATTTCAGTACAAGGTCGCATTTTCCATCTTAATATTGAGTGCCTGTGGCTTTGGTGTTAGAGATCACAGACGCAGGTCCGGGCAACAGAATTCAGCTTGCAGGGAGCCATGGTAAGCCATTGTCTTTCGGCTTCTGCGCCCTCCTTTCCCACATACCAAGCAAAGCCTGTTGACTGCTGCGGTTTTCCTGTTAACCTTCAGCAGCAGAAAACAAACTAACTCCCCCCCCCAATTCTCTGGGATGATCGCTTTATCCCTCCCCCCACCGCGTGGCAGGTATCAGGGAAGATCCCTGCAGAAACCAAACTAACCCCCCTGCCCCCTCCGCCATGAATTCCCTGAGATGATCAATGTACCCCTCCCCCGACCGCGTGGCTGGTAACAGGGAAGATCCCTGCTAGCCAAACGCAAAAAGCTCAGGGCCAATTCCTCCCCCCACCCCGTGCTTGGCTAACTGCAAGGAAGGATTTCTTTTCAGCCACAGGCAAACAGCCCAGTAGGAACGACCACCTCTGTCCCCTTAATTAAGTTCCCGTATTTCAACCAGGTTACCATGAGCGATATCACTCTCCTGAGGATTACACAGCAAGATAAAGAACGGATGTTGCTTGAATGCCAGCAAACACCGGGACCATACGCTGCCAGGCTTTGTCAGGCAATGATACCAGATTACTTGCTGCAAGCATGGCGCGGTCAAGTGTCCTACCATGGAGGACGGAATAAGGCTGCACTGCCCAGAAACCTTGTGGCAAGGCTTTTGGAGTACCTCCAGGAGAGCTTCATGGAGATGTCCCTGGAGGATTTCCGCTCCATCCCCAGACACGTTAACAGACTTTTCCAGTAGCTGTACTGGCCGCGAATGCATCCCAAGTCCTCAGGGCAAATTAATCATTAAAAAATGCTTGCTTTTAAACCATGTTTTATATTTTAAACTCACCTGAGGTCCCTTCCATGGGGTCATGGTCTTGGCTACTGGCTTGGGAGGCTTGGGAGGGTACTTCAGTCAGGCTGAGAAAAAGATCCTGGCTGTTGGGGAGAACGGAGTGCTGGGTGCTCTCTGCAAGCTCGTCCTCCTCCTCCTCCTCCTCCTCTTCTCCATCCGCAGAATCCTCAGGTGTAGATGATGAGACTATCCCCGACCCGGAATCCACGGTCACAGGTGGGGTAGTGGTGGCGGCCCCCCACTAGAATTGCATGAAGCTCGGTGTAGAAGCGGCATGTCCACGGCTCTCACCCGGAGCGACCGTTTGCCTCCTTTGTTTTTTGATAGGCTTGTCTGAGCTCCTTGACTTTCACGCGGCACTGATCTGAGTCCCTATTGTGGCCTCTCTCCATCATGCCCTTGGAGATTTTTTCAAAAGTTTTGGCATTTCGTCTTTTCAAACGAAGTTCTGCTAGCACTGAATCCTCTCCCCATATAGCGATCAGATCTAGTACCTCCCGTGCGGTCCATGCTGGTGCTCTTTTTCGATTATCAGCCTGCATGGTTACCTGTGCTCTCCATGCTGGGCAAACAGGAAATGAAATTCAAATTTTCCTGGGGCTTTTCCTGTCTACCTGGCCAGTGCATGCGAGTTCAGATTGCTGTCCAGAGCGGTCACAATGGTGCACTCTGGGACAGCTCCCGGAGGCCAATACTATCGAATTGCGGCCACACTAACCCTAATTCGAAATGACAAAATCGATTTTGGCGATACTCTGCTCGTCGGGGTGGAGTACAGAAATCGATTTTAAGAGCCCTTTAATTCGAAATAAATGGCTCCGTTGTGTGGACGGGTGCAGGGTTAATTCGATTTAACGCTGCTAAATCCGAATTAAAGTCATAGTGTAGACCAGACCCAAGTACTATCTTCAGAAAGGTCCAGAACTAAGAGTAGAGGTCAGAATTAAGACAGCAGTTTTCCCGTCCCCTGCCTCAGTACTGTTAAGTTCCAATCTCAAAAATTTCTGTCACATCCTCTTCTGGTGTAAATTAGTGTAGCTCTGCCAGATGCAGATGTGGCAGAAGATTTTGTAATTGGATCCCTGGATTGGAATTTAACAGTACTAAGATGAGGGAGGGGAAATTTGTTGCTTTTAATTCTGACCTCTATGTTTTGAGCCTCTTAAGAGACATTTTTACAAATGACTTTTCTAATGGAAAAGAATCACATACTTACAAACTCTACCAGCTGGTTATCTGCATTCAGCTGCCAGTTGGAGGCTGGCACAGAAGGGAATCCATACTATTTCAGTCTCATTAATTAGGTGGAGAAGTGACTGGGGTGGATAGACCCATTTACTCAAAATCTTCACCTGCATTCAGCTTTCTGTGTTAGAACTTCACATCTAAGAGTTTGAGCAGCCTTACTGCTTTTGGGGATAAATAGGTTACGTGGGTTTGTAGCCAAGATCTGTGCCCTTCTGCAGTACAAATGACCATAATCATTCTGATGAAATCTAAGTGTTTTATAAAACACTGACATATTTTATTGGCGATTGAGTGATTCTTCACAAATTTGAAACTGCTGTCTGGCTCTCAGAGGGATTTGTGCCCTAATTGGTAATGATTTCAGGTTTAATTTTATTAACATAACTACATTTAGAAACCTAAATCCATATTTAATCACTAAATAGGTGGCTTAATTTCCAGAGGCGCAGAGCACACACAGCTCAGCACCTCTGGAATTAAGGTAATCTATTTATGCCTAATGATGGGTTTAGATGCTTAACTTTAGGCACTCCCCTCTGAAAATGTTGGTCTCACTCTTTCAAATGGCTGTTAATAAACACAGCAATGCCATAAAGCAAACAATCAAACAACATGTGTGTGTGCATGGGGGGGAGGGGGCGAGCAAGGGATCTAAAATTGCTGATAAAATTAGGTATTAACAGTTTCATCCTGCATTTACAATGCAGGGAGAGTCAAGTATGTAGTTGTGAACTTGGATTCCTTTTGTGTTTGCTGTGCTGCAAATCTAGATTTCTTGCACTCTTTCTGAGAGTAAAATTCAGCAGCCATTTTGTTAGTTGAACGCCAATACAGACTGCCAGAAAACAGATGTGTGTTTTCTATCTCTCTCTCTCTCTCATGGAGACTTTTATGCATTCTTTTAGATTAAAGAACAAAAAGAAATAATTCAAATTGAAGGCATATATGTGTGGGAAAATGTTTCACGTCAAATATGGTTTTAATACTAATCTGAGGGAATTTGATTTGGACCATGCTATTGAAGTAAGAAACTCTTTTTTCACTTTGAATACTAGTTGATAATTCACTTTCTTATGTGATGGCCACCACCTTGACTGACACTTTGAACTGCAGACCTTCAGAAATAAGAGCAGAAGTTAGTACAGTTTGAGTTAGAATTAAGCTTACAAGGTGAGAGCTGTAATAGACTGTCATCCTCTTTGGATCAATCTCCGTGCCAGACAGGTAACACACACTGACAAGTGGGTTACGTCATAATTGTTGCTTTTTAGTTTTTCAATAAACATGAACAATCAAATCAGTGCAGTAAAACAGAGTACTATATTTTAAATATAATATGGATGTCAGACAAAACAAGCAATATTTGCAATAGGCAAATTATCTCATTGTAATTCTTAATCAGATACTTGACCCGAGTAAATGCTAATGGAGTTATACATACAGTGGACACCTAGAGGAAAGCATACTGTATTTCATTGTTTACAGTAATCTGTGCAAGCCTCACTTTGCTTTCAGACTCACTAAGCGATTACCCTGTAACTCAGCTAATCTGCCAAAACCTAGCCACTAGGGTGCAGTTATGTAGCACAAGCAACCATATGGAATTTTTATAAATAGGTCTTGCTGTCTCAAGAGGCTTTTTATTTTTTTAATGTCACTAACATTTTGACAGTGGTTCAACCTTCTTAATAGTTATGTAGTAGTGCAGTGGGAAGCAAGGAATTCTGATTTCGTAAATAGAATAACTTGTCATCCTTTCTTCAGAGAGGCTTATAGAACCTGTTATAACTATTTATTATTTCTATAGCACCTGCAAAAGGGATGAGTGTCACATTAACAGAGCTCTGTAGTTCAAAGTAGGCTTTGGTTTAATACGTTTTTGTTTTTTTAAATCTAGATGCAGAATTTAAGGAATAAAGAGCTAGAGTAGTAGCTGGTGTAAACAGGTGTAGCACCATTGGATAAAACTGTGCTGGGGATCTGTGCTGAAGTAATGTGCTCAGAAGCCTGAACCCAGCTTCCATGGTAGCTCCCCCCCACATACCATGATAGAATTTGGTTCTAAGTACAATTGTTTCATGTTTAAAAGTGGTTGTTTTTGTCCATCCACACTGAAACACATTTGTTATCATGTTTACTTTAGTGTATTACTATTAGGGCAGGGACTTTATTTGTCGGTAAAGAGCCATCATTGATGCTATGTAAATAATAATTAGACAATGTGTGCTTATACAAACTACTAAACAGTGAACAAATACATTTTTGTTACTGCATTTTTGTTGTAGGTAATAAACACAGTCATTGGTAGCCAACATTTTTTCTTTTCCGCGAGCAGTCAACTGGCCAGGTTTCCAGTATATAGCGTACAAATGACTCGTACTGTGAATGGGAAATAACATGTCTGGTATTGAGATAAGAATACATATATTCATGGAATGATCCTTTTCGTCCATCCAATGCTCTCTTTTTTCAGTACACTGCCCATACTGTTACAGCTCCCTCTCTCTCAAAAAAATTAGTTATTGCAACACATTGTTATTCCGTATGTTTCACTATTTTCATTTTTACAAACTACAGCTGGATACTGCAACCCTTTCTCATGTGATTAGTCCTAACTCACATGACTGTCCAGTTGAAAGATGGTCACGCTTTTGTTGTTGCTGCTGCTGCAGATTGAGTGAATTGAATCAGTCAGGAGCTCCTTGCATTCCTCCATTCCATCTGCCCTTCCAAACAATCTCCCTGCATGCCACCCTCCCATTTCCCCCTATTTCAGGAGATGCAGAAACTCCCTGCAATCTCCCCCACCTCCTAGGATGCCCTATTTCTCCCCAATTGCAGGGCTTTGTGTGCCCCATCAGCCCACCCAGGCTCCCCCTTCCACCATATTCCATGGTCCCCCATATGCCCCACTTCCAGGGGTTGCTCCTTCTCATTCCTCACTTCCTCTCATCTCTACCATTCTTCCCTTCTCCATCATGTGTGCTCTTTGTCCCCCATACCATTCTTCCCTCATTCCAATGGCTCTGCTCCATAGGTGCCAACTCCATGGGTGCTCTAGGGCTCAAGGACCCACAGAAAAAAAATAGGGATGCTCAGCACCCATGAGCCATAGTGATTCCTGGCCTCCATCCCAAGTTGCCCTAGTCACAGACAGAGCTTGAGTGTGGAATGTGATAAGTTCTGTGCAGCTAACAGCTTCTGCCTTTGGGGCAGGGAGTTTGTTTATAAACAGAGGCAGGGTGATTAAGATAGCAGAAGTCTTGTCATTAAATTAAATTAAGGATGGTTAGATGATCCTGAAAGTATTGCCAGGCACTCCAGGGGAAAGATAGGAAACAAAGGGTAGGAATAACTGGTCCATTTTCAGAATGGAGATAAGTAAATAGTAGTGTCCCTTAGGGGCCTGTACTGGAACCACTGCTGTTCAACATTCATAAATATTTTTGAAAAAGGGGTAAAGAGTGAGGTGGCAAAATTTACAGATGATACAAAATTGTTTAAGATAGTTAAGTCCAAAGCTGACTGCACAATGTGACAAAGGGATCTCCTAAAACTGGGTGACTTGACAACAAAATGTCAGATGAAATTCAATGTTCAATGCAAAATAATGCACATAGCAAAATACAATCCCAACTATACATACAAAATGATGGGGTCTAAATTCGTTGTTACCCAGCAAGAAAGAGATCTTGGAGTCATTTGCGGTGTTCCAGAGTACTGCAAATTTATAAGACTCCTTCTCACTGTGCCTGTAGAATCCTGAACTGTGGAACACTCATTACTAAGGCTCTGTGTTTTCTCAAAGAAGTCACGGATTCTGTGACCTCTGTGACTTCTGCAGCAGCTCGTGCAGCTGGCCCGGGAGCAGCTCAGGCCGCCCCTGGGCCAGTCGCACTGGCTGCTGCTGGGGCAGTCTCAGGTCCTCCTACCCTCCCAGCAGCAGGAGTTTGGGTGTGTGGGGGGCTTAGGGCTGGGGATTGGGGTGTGGGGCGATGCTTACCTGGGGGGGCCTCCCTAGAAGGGCGACAGAGGCTCCCCTCCCTCAGCTCCTAACTCCATGTGCCGCCTCCACCTGCAGGTGCCGCCCCCGCAGCTCCCATTGGCCTTGGTTCCCAGCCAATGGGAGCTGCAGAACTGGGGCTTGGGGCAGAGTGGAGGCAGTAGGTGGAGCTAGGAGCTGGAGGTCACCACGTCCCAGGAGCCAGTAGGGACCCTGCCCCACCCCCACCACCCCACCCCTCACAAACAACACCTCAGCACCTCCACGGGCTGCCCCACCCCCAGTACCCATGGCACCCCCCTCCCCCAAGTTTTAATTAGGGGTATATTGTAAAAGTCACGGACAGGTCACGGGCCATAATTTTTTGTTTACTGCCCGTGACCTGTCCATGACTCTTACAAAAAATACCCACAACTAAAATGTAGCCTTACTCATTACTCCTGGAGGAATTCTCTGCCACTGCACATGCACAGAGTTTATGTCCCACGCAGATTTCTTTGCATCCCTGAAGAAAAAATACTTTCTGATGGGGAAGCAAAGGGAAGCCACAAGAGTGGTCATGTGACCCTCCCTGGCAGCAGTGGCTTCCCCAGGAATTGAAATGGTGGGGGGGGGTTGAATTTACAGGGGGGGTGTCAGGGCCGATGAGGGGCGAGACTGTGAGGGTGAAGGTGGGCTGTATGGCACCATAGTAAAAGCTGAAAAATGTTTCATGACCATTTTATTAGATTTAACTCATGTTTTAAAATCATCACACAAATTAAAGTTGGCTACTCAAGCCTTCTATGAAGCACTACGTCTACATCCTTCTTGGTTTCTTGTTATAATTTTGCATAACTCTGTTAATGAACTTCTTGAATGCAATGCGTTCATCTTTGGTGGCGTCTCATGTGTCCGGTACTTCCATTCTTTCAGTTGATATGCTCATTAGTTCATTCACATGATCAGGCAGAAGGTGACTTCTTTCAGAACACAAAATTCTATTCAATGATGAAAAAGAACGCTCAACTGTAGCTGTTGTGACTGGGAGTAGCAAGAGATGAATTCCTATTTCTTTCATCCCAGGACACAGAATACAAAGATCGGGTCGAGCCACTAGTGATGATAAAAAAGAAGTTGAAGTCAAATATTAATTCATTCGTCGTATGATATTCAAATTCTCTATTCTGTCCTAATCACATGGCAGCCCCATTGCTGGTAGTGCCTCACTCCACTCAACTGTTGGTGTTTTATAGGACAGACATCTGTAAAACCTATGTAGAGGTTGAGTAGAATCTAGAAGTCACTGTTGTAGATTTTAAAGAATCAAGTCTGTGTACTTTTTCAGTTGTCTTAACAAACACTCCTTCACTTAAGGATTAAATATAAATGCCTTCATTAGTCAACTTCTGGACTGAAGTGTTTGCTTCTTCCAGTACTTTTTCAAGGGATAGATCTCTGATTGATCCAAATGTAGCTTCTATTGCTGGACAAAGATCTACTACTGTTGTAGCAGATGCCTGGATGGCATTGTTTAATAACCCAAGTGGTTTCAACAGTAGACTTACGAGAGAGAGAATGGCAATAGTCTTCTCTGAACGTAGTAGCAAAAGTAATCCACCAGCCTCACTACTTAGATCCATCCCATCTTGGTAGATACTTTCCAAAGCCAGTAATAATGGCTGGAGTAATTTTAAGACAACAGCCAAGGATCACTCATGAGAAAGCCAGCGGGTTTTCCCAGGTTGGACTAATTTGAACTTCAGTCCCAGTGTATCTTCTAAATTTTCCAAGATATTCAGTCTTTTTGGACTCTTGCTGAAAAAAGAATATAATGATGACATTAAATTTATAGCTTTTTAAATGTCTTTTGAAGGTTCTGCTGCTCATACTAGTGCTAGTTGGAGTAGATGGCCTCTGCAGTGTGTATAGGAGAGATTAGAGTTACACTTTTCTCTGAGCAAAGCTTGTACTCCACCATGTCTTCCAGAGAAGTTTGCAGCTCCATCAAATGCACAAGCAGCCATCTGTTTGGGGTCCAATTGACAAGCATTTAACTCTTCTAAGATGTAGGTTGTCAAAGATGCAGCCGATGTGTCTTCTATAACTTGAACATCTAGAAATGCATCTACTGACCTACTCCTGACATCAAGATAACGTACACAATGACTTAATACTTGATGCCAATTTGCATCGGTGCATTCATCAGCCATGTATGCAAATTTTTTGAATGTGGTGAGAGTTCTTCACTTTTTCAACTGTTGAGTCTTTCACTGTTGCACCGCATGCTTCTAGCCAGTCAGCTGAGTTTCTTGCAGAAAGATAGTGAGGATTTGCTGGTCTTGTTCGGAACCAGTGGTCAACTTCAGGACCAACAAGTGACAATGCACTTAACATTGGCCTCCAGTTTGTAGTGTGTGGTATCTCTTGCTTAAATAGAAAGTTGGATGCCACAGCCGTGTTTGTTCGCATGAACTGTGTTGTGTCTCCAGCATTCTTAACAGCCTCATTAAGTACTTCTAAAATTGGCTTTGAAAGTGCGCTTATAAGGCTTTCTGCATATTGATACACTCCAGAGGCCTGGTGTTTTGCAGCCTTTTCATGTAGTTTGTCAGCATTGGCTTTGCTGATCGGTTTGACAAACCAAGCTCCTCCACTTTTACCAGTTATAGCATTGGGAAGCTTTCCTTCTGCGTAAGCTTTTTTGCAAGAGGTGCACCAGTAGCCATCTTTTGTAACTTCAATAAATGGGAACACTTTGACCGACAAACATCAGGAACTGCCTTTAAGTTTTGGAGACACTGTTTCTTCAGTAGGTAGCTGTATTTGTGCTTCGGGCTGGTTGGATGTAGATATACCACTTGAACCTTCAGATGACATGTTGATATATTCTTGGTTCTTGATATGTTCTTCACCTTGGTTAGTTTTTGAGGCCTTTGAGTGGAAAAATTATGGTATTGTTTTTTGTCTTTTCATTTTTACTTTGACCTGCAACATATAAAAGAGATATGAATAAAGTAAATGTTTTGTTAGGATAATGCAAATTTAACATAAGGATATAATGCAAGTTACACCAAAACACATAACAGGTCTAGATTTCTAAAAAAATATACATTTTTAAAAAAAATGTATTTAATTTAAATTGACTTTGGAAAAGTAAGCCCTCATGGGATAAGAGGGAAGTCCTCTCATGGATTAGTAACTGGTTAAAAGATGGAAAACAAAGGGTAGGAATAAACTATCAGTTTTCAGAATGGAGAGAGATAAATAGTGGTATCCCTGAGGGGTCAGTACTGGGACCATTACTGTTCAACATATTCATAAATGATCTGGAAAAATGGGTAAATAGTGAGGTGGCAAAATTTGCAGATGATACAAAACTATTCAAGATAGTTAAGTCCCAGGCAGACTGCGAAGAGTTACAAAAGGATCTCACAAAACTGGGTTACTGGGCAACAAAATGGCAGATGAAATTCAGTGTTGATAAATGCAAAGTAATGCACATTGGAAAACAATCTCAACTATACATACAAAATGATGGAGTCTGAATTAGCTGTTAACACTCAAGAAAGAGATCTTGGAGTCATTGTGGATAGTTCTCTGAAAACATCCACTCAATGTGCAGCAGCAGTCAAAAAAAGCAAACAGAATGTTGGGAATCATTAAGAAAGGGATAGATAATAAGACAGAAAATATCATATTGCCTCTATGTAAATCCATGATATGTGCACACCTTGAACACTGTGTGCAGCTCTGGTCACCCCATCCCAAAAAAAGATATATTGGAAAAGGTACAGAGATGGGCAACTAAAATGATTAGGGGTATGAAACAGGAGGAGAGATTAAAATGACTGGGAATTTTCAGCTTAGAAAAGAGACGACTAAGGGGGGATATGATAGAGGTCTATAAAATCTTGACTGGTGTGAAGAAAGTGAATAAGGAATGTTATTTAATCCTTCACATAACACAAGAACTAGCAGTCACCCAATGAAATTAATAGGCAGCAGGTTTTAAAAAACATAATGACCTCTCAAGATAGCAACGATGTGAGATAACAAATTGGCAAATAATGCATTTTAAAAATCTTAGCCTACTAGGAAACATATATAAGCTTCCATTCCCAGTCACAAATCTAGCATTCTGGAGCAAAGTCACTAAAATATAGTCCAACAAACAAATGTTTATTTAACGTGCCCCTCACTTTTCCCTCCACCGCACCCCACTCACCAGTGTTGTCCTTGGTCAGTGGAGACTCAGAGTTCAGAGGTGCTTTCACGTGAGTACACCTCCTAGGTGGGGGGCAAGAAGGCACCTTGCTCGTTCCTCCAGCTGCTCACTGTTCGCTCTGGCCACTGCTGTTTGTTGTGCCACCGTTCACTCCACCGCTCTGTTGCCAATGGCCCTGCACAGTTACCTTCTGCTGTCACTTGCCACTGTGACCTCTACGAGTTGGTCTCTTGAGGTTCCACCCAGCTGTCAGTGATTTCAGCTGAGCTCTCAGGGGGGAACCTCGCTGCTAGTGCAGTCTGGGCTGTCTCTTCCACAGAAACACTGTCCCCGTAGCAGGACTAAGCACTTAGACCTGATTATCAGTGATTTCAGCTGCAGTGGTCACTTAACAGAACAAAAAACTATCTATGGAGCCTAATCAGCTCTGTCTTTAAACAGTGGAGAGGGACAGGTCCCCACCCTCTCTCTTGATGCCCTCAATCAGCACAGGCTAAGTACAGTTCTATTGCCCTTAACTCATACAATAAGAACAACATTACATCCCTTCCACCCACCCCCCGCATTCAAGTGATTTGTAACCCAACCCCAACCAAAATCTATCACTTGGGCAACACAGCTCTGTTTGCTGGGTACCTAGGTAGATTAGTTGTGAATGTAAATACAATCTGGTCCTGAAGCCTTTCCCTCCAGCTCATCACTAGCTGTCAGGGAGAGCTCATTTAGACTTCGCTTACAAATCATAATTTGAAATTATTAGGTTGGCCAACATCACCGAAATGAATGCACTGACATGGTCATAAAAAACAGCAGCTGTATAAGGAAGTCTATGTTCATACTTTTCAAATCTATTATACTTTTTCAGATACATGTATTTTATCATACAATGTATATGCTTTTAAAGTGTGTATTAATGTTTCAATTTCAATTCAAATTTCTAAACAGTCACTAAAATTAGCATGTAACTAGTTCACAAAACTGGGGGGTGTTGGGAAAATTCAGGGGGGGTATAGGGAAATCACTGCCCGGCAGTATGTTTTGGGTGCCCAGGGCAGCCAACAGAGAGGTAAATCACTGTGGGGCGGGGGTGGAGGGGAGACTGGGGAAGACCCAGTTGGTGGCTTCTACTTTGCGCCATTACCATTGCACCCAGAACCCCCCAACAAGCCCCTGTGCATCCAGATTTCCCCACTGAGCCACCCACACCCAGATTGCCCCCAACAGAACCCTCTCAACCCACACCTGTATCCCCCCACACTAAGACCCTCCACATTTGGATCCTGCATGGCTGAGACTGCCTGCCCACACCTGGTGCACCTGGCACAGAGGGGCTGGGCCCTGGGGTATTTCTGGGGCAGGCCCACTCCTTGCACTGTGTCAGGGTTGGGTGCAGCCTCGCCGCTGAGTCCATGTCCCAGGAATGGGGGTGGGAGCTGCACAGTGATCTCCCACCTCTGTGCCCCCAGTGGCCTATGCTCCTCAGTGCCATGCTGGAGCCGCCACATTTATTTGACAAATAAATATTTGCAGAATTTTTTAATGTTTTGGTGCAGAATACCCTCAGGAGTAACTCATTCTCCAGGTTCAGAAGACTTAAAAATTATCTCCAGTCATCAATGGGACAGACACAACTGAATAATGTAGCTGTCCTTAACATGCATCAAGACCATACCAGGGAACTAGATGTAAATAAGATTGCTGACAGTTATCCAGAAAGCTACAGTGAGACGTAATGTCTTTAAACTGGACCGTTAGTGAAGACATAGGTGATTGCAATGATTTTAATATACTGTAATTCATGATAATGTATTTCTGTAGTTCATAACAATTTAATCATTATTAAAATAGTAAAGATACCAATGATAGACACACATTCAATAACTAGAATATGAAAGAAGTGTATAAATATGCTGAAAATAGTGTTCCCCCTAAAAAACTGGTGGAGTCTCCTTGCCCCCAAACACACACACCTCTTCAAAAGAACTCACTGGCAAAAACAAAAGTCAGTGCCTATGCTCTGCTCTCTCCCTTCCTTCTCTACCAGGGTCCCCATTCTCTACCCCATGCCTGGGGCTTTTTGTGCACACATTCTATCTCCTCCCTTTTCCCCCCCTTCCTTCTGTCTGGAGGACAAGTCACTCAGGGTGTTAACATTTTTAACTGTTTTAGGAGGATGGGCAGAGCTAAAATGAGGGGTATTGTTATGTTGGAAGATGTTAATGGCTGCCATCAGCTGGTTCTTTGATCTATAGAGGATTACAGAGGTGGCTGAAGTTACTCTTATGTGTTTCTCTACCCTCCTCCCCCCCGGCCATCCTTAGGATTTATGGGGCCCTATGCAGTATTATTAAACTGGTGGCCTATGCCCGATGGCAGCCCGGGCTCGCATGTGTATTTTAGATAAGGGTGGGCTTTTGAAGGATTTATTTTTAAAACGATATATGTGAAGATCCAAGCATTTAAGGCTAAAGAGGAATACTTAGATCAGGGATCGGCAACCTTCGGCACGCCAGGGTAAGCCCCCTGGTGGGCCGGGCTGGTTTGTTTACCTGCTGCGTCCGCAGGTTTGGCCGATCGCGGCTCCCACTGGCCGCGGTTTGCCGCTCCAGACCAATGGGGGCTGTGGGAAGTGGCGCGGGCCGAGGGATGTGCTGGCCGCCGCTTCCCACAGCCCCCATTGGCCTGGAGCGGCAAACCGCGGCCAGTGGGAGCCGCGATCGGCCTAACCTGCGGACGTGGTAGGTAAACAAACCAGCCCGGCCCGCCAGGGGGCTTACCCTGGCGGGTCGCATGCCGAACATTGCCGATCCCTGACTTAGATTGTGCATCTAAAAATCTATGCAAGGATTTTTTAGAGATGTGATTTTTATAATCTTCAGCAACACACTAATGAAATATTTTTAAAGCAAATTTTAAACTAAGGTCTTGTAGACTAACATGTTCTGAGTAAATATTACAGTAATGCACAACTGTTTTTGTCGGTAAATTCAGAAACTGACAGTATATACCTGGGGGTTGGCAAATGCCTGTTTAAATGGCTTTGTTACCACTTGAATGGCTCTTTAACAGTTTCAATGTTGTGCTAATAGGTCTGGAAGGCTTTTTCACTTTTAAGTACTAGATTTCTCCCCCGCCCCGTCCCCCCTCCAAGGAAGACTCCCCAGACTGCAGCAGCCAGCTGTGGTGGGAGCCTGCAGGAAGGGTCAGAACAGGGATAGGAAGAGACAGGATCATGGACATTAAGACCCAGGGGTGCCCCAAATTTCCGGGTGCCCTACGCAGCTGTGTATGCCTAAGAATGGCCCTACCACCCCCATTTCCTCCTTTCAGCTTGACTAATGGAGAAACAGAAATGTCATTTGGTTACGGAAGACCTCACTTAACTTGGCCAGTAAATGGGACTATCACATGAGCCTAGTATGATTTAATGGTTGTAGGACTGGGCACAACATTTCCAACATAAAAATACACAGCAGACTTGTTTGTAGCAGTTGTCATTATTTTAGACATTTCTATTTCCTTCAGTCTGTCAAGATACTTTCCTACTGTCATGTGGATGCAGAAGTGTGTAACTGATACATTTCAGTCATTTTCACTTGAATTTCCATCCAGAAATTCCATCCAGCTGAAACTATGACATCCCTAGAATATGAAAATAATTTCCTACTTGGTGGCTTGTCCTCCAACATCACTGTGCAGAAATCTCTCTTCACATTTTCCACTGACATTTTCTCCATGATTGGGTGGAGACCACGCAGTATGTAGAATATTATATTGAATGCAAACATTTATGTGGCCATCAGTCTATCACTTACTGCCTGTCGTCTTGTAGGTACTTACCTTTTTTTATTTCTCATGTGTGTTCTATGTTCCCTTTACACAGTATAGTTGAATTTGTGTCAGTCCCCAGATATTAGAAAGGGTGGGTGAGGTAATATCTTTATTGGACCAACTTCTGTTGGTGAGAGATACTAACATTGGAGCCACAGCAAGCTCTTTGTCAGGTCTGAGAAAGGTATGTGAAGCATCACAGATAAAGGTAAGGTGGAACAGATTGTTTACCATTAGTTAGCACATATTCTAAGGGACTATTCTAGGTAGAGTGGCCCATTAATGCCTCTGCAGACATAGGACAAGAAGCAGGGGTTAGTGGGTTACAGATTGTTGTAATAAGCCATGAATCCAATGTCTCTGTTCAGTCCATGATTTTTAGTGTCTAGCAGAGTTATTAGTTTAAGTTCCTGGACTCTGTCCTAAATTTTCCAATGTCTAGCAAATATAAAACCTCCCCATCAAGGCTTATGTTGGTCTCTAATTATTAAGGGGTAAGAGAAGATTCCCGTTTGAGACAGGTTCCTGGACTGATTAAACCACAGTCCTTAACCAATATGGTAATACTTATGTTCCTAATGTGTATATGTGATCTTCACAAAATACTTACCCTTCTGTTTTACCTGCTTTGAACAGTGAAATGGTTAACAATGTTGACTTTTAATATATCATAATTGGCAACTGATTCACCACCCATTGAAATAAATGAGGCAGTTCACATGTTTCATAGCTATTGTTTTAGGCTCTCTGAACACTCAGGCAAAAATCACTTCATCAGTTACACACTAGGGTCATGCTTCCAAGATTTTTTTTTTTAACAACCATAACAGCTGGAAAATTCCCTTTTTTTATCAAGAGCACACACCACACTTTAGAAAACCTCGACTTCCTCTGTGAGTGGTCTCACTGAACTAAATAGGACTATTGAGAGTAAAGTAGTACCCACAAAACTGGCTGGCACACACAAGCTTTAAATAAAACACACATAACAAAAGTGTACATTTTTATTAACAATTTAAAGAGATAGTAAACATATTTCAAAATATTTGGAGTTTTTTTAATATGTTGGCTTTTTATTGAGGTCTTTGGATATTTAATATGCTGTTTCCACTAGGAACATCTCATTTCATTATTTTTTAAAAAAGTAAAATTGGCATCTGTGATGGAATGCCAAATGGTAGAATTGCTTTTCCCTTCACCCCCAACTTTCTTTAAGTTGTACAAGATTTCAGATTCTCTGCAATGCATGGCAATTTTCTTCTTTGATGTAGGTTTGGTTGCTTGCTTTTAATATGTATTTCTTTTAATCTCAATCTCTCTCTCTTTGTGTGTGCAGTTTTTCTCCCTGTTTATAGTTGTAATGAAATGAACTGAGCTAGAATAGTGACATCTCTAGCAGGAGATTTGATTTTGTTTGGATGGTTTATTTAGATTTGCATATTGTTTCTTGATCTTGAGTTTGTTTTTTATTCTTTACTCTGTGGTGATCATTTTCATTACTAATGGCGTCTTCCCCCCCACCCCGAGCATCTGGTGGAGGGGAGGGTGTGAGTGAGAAAGAGATTTTCAGAACTTTGTTGCCTTGCAGTGGTTGTACATAGTTACACCTTGAGGGTGACATTTCAAATCACACATTTATATGATCACTGGAAGAAATTCTATGCAAATGTTGCTTTCTAACAACATATGGTGCTGGTCTGTGATTACCAACCCCATGGGTTAGGGGTTCTTGTAAAAAACAGTTGATTTAGGGAACATTTAGAGAAATTGGAGTAAAGTCCATACTCAGGAGTCAGGTTTGTCAGGAGAGAAGGTGTAATAATTTCAACTGCATAACTGTTTGGGTCATGCTTCTGGAATCATGTGATTCACACTGGGCATACACAGATGCTTACCTAAGGCCTGGTCTACACTATGACTTTAATTCAGATTTAGCAGCGTTAAATCAAATTAACCCTGCACCCGTCCACACAACGGAGCCATTTATTTCGAAATAAAGGGCTCTTAAAATCGATTTCTGTACTCCACCCCGACGAGCGGAGTAGCGCCAAAATTGATTTTATCATTTCGAATTAGGGTTAGTATGGCCGCAATTCGATGGTATTGGCCTCCGGGAGCTGTCCCAGAGTGCACCATTGTGACCGCTCTGGACAGCAATCTGAACTCGCATGCACTGGCCAGGTAGACAGGAAAAGCCCCAGGAAAATTTGAATTTCATTTCCTGTTTGCCCAGCGTGGAGAGCACCGGTGACCACAGATAGCTCAGCTCATCAGCACAGGTAACCATGCAGGCTGATAATCGAAAAAGAGCACCAGCATGGACCGTACGGGAGGTACTGGATCTGATCGCTATATGGGGAGAGGATTCAGTGCTAGGAGAACTTCGTTCGAAAAGACGAAATGCCAAAACTTTTGAAAAAATCTCCAAGGGCATGATGGAGAGAGGCCACAATAGGGACTCAGATCAGTGCCGCGTGAAAGTCAAGGAGCTCAGACAAGCCTATCAAAAAACAAAGGAGGCAAACGGTCGCTCCGGGTCAGAGCCGCGGACATGCCGCTTCTACGCCGAGCGGCATGCAATTCTAGGGGGGGCCCGCCACCACTACCCCACCTGTGACCGTGGATTCCGGGTCGGGGATAGTCTCATCAGCTACACCTGAGGATTCTGCGGATGGGGAAGAGGAGGAGGAGGATGAGCTTGCAGAGAGCACCCAGCACTCCGTTCTCCCCAACAGCCAGGATCTTTTTCTCAGCCTGACTGAAGTACCCTCCCAAGCCTCCCAAGCCAGTAGCCAAGACCATGACCCCATGGAAGGGACCTCAGGTGAGTTTAAAATATAAAACATGGTTTAAAAGCAAGCATTTTTTAATGATTAATTTGCCCTGAGGACTTGGGATGCATTCGCGGCCAGTACAGCTACTGGAAAAGTCTGTTAACGTGTCTGGGGATGGAGCGGAAATCCTCCAGGGACATCTCCATGAAGCTCTCCTGGAGGTACTCCAAAAGCCTTGCCACAAGGTTTCTGGGCAGTGCAGCCTTATTCCGTCCTCCATGGTAGGACACTTGACCACGCCATGCTTGCAGCAAGTAATCTGGTATCATTGTCTGACAAAGCCTGGCAGCGTATGGTCCCGGTGTTTGCTGGCATTCAAGCAACATCCGTTCTTTATCTTGCTGTGTAATCCTCAGGAGAGTGATATCGCTCATGGTAACCTGGTTGAAATACGGGAACTTAATTAAGGGGACAGAGGTGGTCGTTCCTACTGGGCTGTTTGCCTGTGGCTGAAAAGAAATCCTTCCTTGCAGTTAGCCAAGCACGGGGTGGGGGGAGGAATTGGCCCTGAGCTTTTTGCGTTTGGCTAGCAGGGATCTTCCCTGTTACCAGCCACGCGGTCGGGGGAGGGGTACATTGATCATCTCAGGGAATTCATGGCGGAGGGGGCAGGGGGGTTAGTTTGGTTTCTGCAGGGATCTTCCCTGATACCTGCCACGCGGTGGGGGGAGGGATAAAGCGATCATCCCAGAGAATTGGGGGGGGGAGTTAGTTTGTTTTCTGCTGCTGAAGGTTAACAGGAAAACCGCAGCAGTCAACAGGCTTTGCTTGGTATGTGGGAAAGGAGGGCGCAGAAGCCGAAAGACAATGGCTTACCATGGCTCCCTGCAAGCTGAATTCTGTTGCCCGGACCTGCGTCTGTGATCTCTAACACCAAAGCCACAGGCACTCAATATTAAGATGGAAAATGCGACCTTGTACTGAAATCACTTGTGCTATGTAATGTGAATAGTGTTTTTCACCATGAAAGAGTATAAGCATTGTTCTGTAAAATGTATCATTTTAAAAACTTCTCTCCTTTCTTTCAACCCTCCCTCCAGCAGCTGCAAATTTTTCAAGCCTCCCTCCTCCGTCCCAAAGGCTATCTCAGATAAGGCGGCGTAGAAAGAGGACGCGAGACGACATGTTCACAGAAATAATGGAATCCACCCGCAATGAAAGAGCTCATTTGAATGAGTGGAAGGACACTGTATCTAAATTTAGGAAAGATGCCAGTGAACGTGAGGTCTTGAGGGACGCTCGAGATGAGAGGTGGCAGGCTGCAACGCTGGGGCTGCTGCGTGAGCAAACGGACATGCTCCGGCGTCTGGTGGAGCTTCAGGAATGGCATCAGGATGACAGGGTGCCGCTGCAGCCGCTGTATAACCTCCCTCCTCCCTCACCATGTTCCATATCCTCCTCACCCAGACGTGTAAGAAGGCGGGGGGGGAGGCTCTGTGCACCCTCCCACTCCACCCCAGTGGACAGCCCAACCAAAAGGCTGTCATTATATTGAATTTGTTCAGTGGCCTTTTACTTCCCTCCTATCCTCCTCCCAAACCTCACCCAGATTACCTTCTTGGTTCTCTCCCTATGTTTATAATCACTTAATAAAGAATACATGATTTTTAAACGATACTGACTTTATTTCCTTTGAAAGAAAGCTGGGGGAACGGGGAGGGTGGTTTCCTTACAGAGAATGAATGAGTCAATAAAGGGGGCTGGTTTTCATGAAGGGAGAAACAAACAGAAATTTCACACTGTAGCCTGGCCAGTCATGAAACTGGTTTTCAAAGCTTCTCTGATGCATAGCGCTTCCTGGTGTGCTCTTCTAATCGCCCTGGTGTCTGGCTGCGTGTAATCAGCAGCCAGGCGATTTGCCTCTGCCTCCCACTCTGCCGTAAAGGTCTCCCCCTTACTTTCACAGAGATTGTGGACCACACAGCAAGCAGAAATAACAATGGGGAGATTTCTTTGGCTGAGGTCAGAGCGAGTCAGTAGCGATCGCCAGCGACCTTTTAAACGGCCAAATGCACATTCTACCACCATTCTGCACTTGCTCAGCCTGTAGTTAAACAGCTCCTGACTCCTGTCCACGCTGCCTGTGTATGGCTTCATGAGCCATGGCATTAAGGGGTAGGTTGGGTCTCCAAGAATAACTATTGGCATTTCAACATCCCCAATGGTCATTTTCTGGTCCGGGAAGTAAGTCCCTTGCTGCAGCCCTTTAAACAGAGTTGTGTTCCTGAAGACGCGAGCATCATGAACCCTTCCCGGCCAGCCCGCGTTGATGTTGGTGAAACGTCCCTTGTGATCCACAAGTGCTTGCAGCACCATTGAAAAGTACCCCTTGCGGTTTATGTACTGGGTACCCTGGTGCTCCGGTGTCAAGATAGGGATGTGGGTTCCATCTATCGCCCCACCACAGTTAGGGAATCCCATTGCAGCAAAGCCATCCACTATGACCTGCACATCTCCCAGAGTCACTAGCTTTTGTAGCAGCACTTCAGTGATTGCTTTGGGTACTTGCATCACAGCAGCCCCCACAGTAGATTTGCCCACTCCAAATTGATTCCCGACTGACCGGTAGCTGTCTGGCGTTGCAAGCTTCCACAGGGCTATTGTCACTCACTTCTCAACTGTGAGGGCTGCTCTCATCTTGGTATTCTGGCGCTTCTGGGCAGGGGAAAGCAAGTCACAAAGTTCCATGAAAGTGCCCTTATGCATGCGAAAGTTCCGCAGCCACTGGGAATCGTCCCACACCTGCAACACTATGCGGTCCCACCAGTCTGTGCTTGTTTCCCGGGCCCAGAATCGGCGTTCCATGCCTATAACCTGTCCAATTAACAGCATGATCTCCAAAGCACCGGGTCCTGCGGTTCGATAGAATTCCATGTCTATATCCTCATCACTCTCGTCGCCGCGCTGCTGTAGCCTGCTCCTCGCCGCCTGGTTTTCCAGGTTCTTGTTCAGCATAAACTGCACGATAAGGTGCGAGGTATTTACAATGTTCATGACTGCTGTCTTGAGCTGAGCGGGCTCCATGCTTGCCTTGGTATGGCGTCTGCACTGTTCACCCAGGAAAAAAGGCGCGAAACGGTTGTCTGCCGTTGCTTCCTGGAGAGGGGGGAGGATATACCCAGAACCACCCGCGACAATGTTTTTGGCCCCATCAGGCATTGGGATCTCAACCCAGAATTCCAATGGGCGGAGGAGACTGCGGGAACTATGGGATAGGTATGGGATAGCTACCCACAGTGCAACGCTCCAGAAATCGACGCTAGCCCCGGTACATGGACGCACACCGCCGAATTAATGTGCTTAGTGTGGCCGCATACAATCGAATTTATACAATCTGTTTCCCAAATTCGAATTATATAAATTCGGATTAATCCCATAGTGTAGACATACCCTAAGATATAGTCACTGCCATATTAATTGTATCCCATTTCCATAGCCACTCTCCTACCAGTACCTATCTTGGCAGCTGTGAGGCAGGACAAAGAGGACCTTTTACACTCACTTACCAGCTTCCTGATTCCTGGCACCTCCTATGTGCTCTAGTGTTCCTACTAACTGTGCTGATGGATTTTTGTCTTCATGAAGGGATGATATGGCACCATCAATAAGTGGGAATGGAGGATGAGAGGGATTTTTTTTGTGCATCATACAAACAGAGGAAAAAACACTTGAAAATTATGTGGAAATAATTCCTTGCTCCTATTTGTATATTAGCAGGGTACTGATAGCATGTGTTACTTTTTGAGGTTATTTGGTGTAATGTAATTAAGGAGCCAACACAATGAAGAACATACTGCATTCAGTGATTAAGAAGATACTCATTTCAGTCAGTCTAATGATCTGCTATAGTGAACTTACTTCGCAAACACTGCGGGGCCTGATTATCCACTGCCTTGCACCTTGCAAATATGCCTGTGCAAAGGGAGGGAGAAATGTCAAGTATAAATGTCTGTGTTTCGTACCACTTTGCTGGGGTATAACTGAGGTATTTATACCCCTACAAGGGTATAACAGGATTTTTCACACGTTGCCAGCTTTTCTGTTTGTCATGTCGCCAGATTTTTTCAGGTGACCTACATTAGAATATAGCAGAGAGGAAGTTTTAGAACTTTTTTCAATCTGCAGAGCCATTTCTTGCACATGATGGACTAGTTTCCCTAGGGCTTGTACAGGTTGGTGAAAGCTATACATCCCTACATCATGGAGGCTCTTTGTGCCCCATCGGGGATTTTCTGCAAGAAAAGTTTTGTTACCATCCTCTATAGAATTTTGTTTTGGGGGGCAGGTGGGGTAGAAGATTTCACTTACAGTGGGGACCCACAGCAATGCCACAGTAAAGGCTACAGAGGGAATGCACTGGACTACTATATTCCCCCACTGGTTCTGCCCTCTGTGTGTCTCGCATTACCAACTTTTGGACATGTACCTGTCTCCTCTAGAATGTTCCTCACAGCCAAGTGCAACTGACGCTGCAACTGCTTTGCCATGGCTCAAGCTTTCCCAGCTGGACTTTCTACCCCCGGGAGTCTGCATTGGCATATAAACAGTGAATCTGCCCATGTCTCTAAAAGGGTATGATTTTCATTTTCAGAGAACCACCCAATGGACATATCAATTACAAAACCAAATGGGTGATCTTTGTAAACAGTCTGAGTCCCTGTGCCAGGTCCATGAGAACTTTCAGACGTCGAGTTAGCTGCAGAATCACCCCCTTCATAGGTTGTGGCTTTATCGGTAACTCAAAAACTTGAACCTAAACACCTTCTCTGAGTTTAGCTGCTCTGAGTTTACCTACAGGGTCTCCTCTGAAGCTCCTTAATTTCCTCTGGGCCTAAGAGAGATTCCCTCTTCACTATGTCCTTATTGCAGCCATGTACAGGCAGTCATTATAGTATGTGTGTGTTGGGGGGCGAGAGACTTGCTTCCAAGCCTGGAGTGACTCCCATATTCCCCTCCAGGTACTTTGATGCTGCCACCCCATTAGTCTTGCTATAAAACCTTTTTATATGCTCAACTGCCTATGTGCTCCCAAGATGCATGTTGTGAGAGCAGATACTCAAAACTGGTTAGAGTTGCAGCCTGTAGCCCTTATATGCATGGCTTCTCCTATGGTCAGCTGTACTAGTGACCGCAAGAGAGGCTGCTGGATTTCTACAAACTGCTCACAGGAGCATGGGTGTTGGGGGTGCTGCTGCACCACCTGGCTTAAAGTGGTTTCCATTATATATAGGGTTTACACAACATTGGTTCAATGGCTCTTAGCACCCCCACTATACAAATTGTTCCAGCGACCAGCACCCCTGCACAGGAGTACATTTGCAGTAGGGAATAGTAGCATGCTGCTCATCCCATTCTCATTGTTTTTCTTCCCCCAGACTAGTCTGGCACTGTCAGATTCAGAAACACTGGTCTAAGGAGTAGAGTCACAAAAAGTGTGTGGGGGAGGCATTTTCAAAGGCACAAATGGAATTTGATTACCTAATTCACTTTGAGCGTCAATGGTGTGGTGTTGGGGGCTGTGCCTTTAAGAGCTGAGCTTTCCAGCAAGAAAATATCCGTGGGAAGGTGAAGCTCTTGTTGTTAGGCATAGCTATGTGGAACCAGATACTAAATAAAATAGATCTCTTGCAAGCGCCTTAGTCACTGAGTAGTCACAGAACACTGCATGGCACCAGGAACAAGAAGAACTGGAGAAAAATACCCCAAGCAGAAGAATAGAGAAGTTAAGAGCTCCAAGAGCTGCAACTCTCTGGAAATGTAGAAGATAACTGGAGGAAGTTCAAACAGTGCTTTATTCTGAAACTTTATGCAATGTGTGCCAGTAAAAGAGTAAGACCTTCAGAAGGTGGTCTTTTTTGGATAGTGGCTGGTTTTGAAGCACTTGATGTGTTTAATAGTTTTTGGTTAATTCATGCGGAGGAGGCTAACTATGAAACTATTACAGAAATTTTGAGGAGTACAGCGCTCCATGTAAAAATTAGACTCCTGAAAAATGTGTGTTTTAATTGTAGGGTACAAAAGGAATGTGAAACGGTAAAAGAGATTGTAACAGAGCCAGAGGTGAGACTGAACAGCCAGTCTTGCAATTTTGGGAGCAAGTTCCTGATGATGACCCAGATCACTATGGAACAAGTAATGGAAGTCACCCAGTCCAGAATGAAGCTTATGGAGGGTTAGGGTTGCCAACCCCCCAAGAATGCCCTGGAATCTCCAGGAATTAAGATTAATCTTTAATTAAAGATTGTCATGTGATGAAACCTCCAGGAATACGCCCACCTAAAATTGGCAACCCTAAGAAGGGTAGACAGTGCTTTTATACTGGAGACATGATAGAGAAGCCAAAATAGTACAAGAAAAGAGACCTGAGGCAGAAAGGCCTATTGAGCTCAAAGTCAGAGTCCAGCAAAAACAGCACCTGGAGCTGCACTTGCTGTGGCAGCCAGCACAAGCTAAGACAATGCCCAGCATGTGAGAAAAGATATAAGAATTGCCTTTTGCAAGACTATGCAACCACTAGCAGAGTGTGGACAAAGAGGAAGACGACAGCACCACAAGCTCAGATTACTTTTTCATTAGTGCAATGGATATGATTTCAGCACAAGGTGAATGGAGTATCAATCTGAAAGCCAATGGAACATCTGTTCCTTTAAATGGGACACAGGTGCACAAGTACACATGTTGCCAGAAACACTGTTAGTAACACTAAAAGAAAAGCCACAGGTAGAAAGTAAATAGGTAAAACTCAGGGTTTACAGTGGTGAGTTAATCCCTACTAAGGAAGCATGTGAACTAAATGTAGGGGGTGAAACTATTGGAAAAGAAATAATTTTGTAAAAGAAAAAGAGTGCCCATTATTGTGTTTAAAAAAGTGTGTCAAGTCCTTCATCCCATCAGGAAGATGCACTCACTGGAGGGACAGGGAACCAAAGCAACTGAGAGAGTTTGAGGATGACTTTCAGGAGATAGGGAAACTCACAGTGCAGAATAGAACTGAGAGAGCCCAACTATCCCACAATTCACACCTCTAGGAAACTTGCCCTGAGGCAGAGACTAAAATTGGAGCTAGATAGACCCATTGCTCTAGGAATCCTAGTGAGTGAGTAGAAAAACTGACAAAGTGGATACACTTGGACAGTGTAGGAAAAAAAGATGGAAACCTTTGCTTATGTATAGACCCATAAAATTAAATCTATAAAAAGGGAACACTTTCTACTACCTATAGGGGAGACATTTTTTGGGAGATGGCAGATGGCAAATATTTTTCTATTTTTGAAGCATCAGTAGAGTTCTGGCAGGCACCCTTACAAAAACAGACCACACTACCGTGCACATTCAACAACCTCTTTTGGGAGACACTTGATTTGCAGACTGCCATTTGAGTTGTGTTCAGATCCTGAAATGTTTCACTGGAAAATGCAACAAATGTTTGATGGTCTAGAGGGTACTAAGGTTTAGATTTGACTTCTACTTCTCCCCCCCCACACACACACCAGCTCAAGAAGAGCGTGACCAGGGGCTCCAAGGAATTTTGGAAAGAACCAAAGCTGCTGGGTTAAAGCTAAATGAAAATTATGTGCAATGGAAATAACATATCTGACAGATAAGTTTAACACAGAAAGGTATATAGATAGATCACAGGAACGGTGAAACCATCACCAGTGTACCTGCCTCAACAGACAAGGAAGAGATTCAAAAAGTCCTTGGAATGGTGAATTATGTAGAGAAATCTGTGCCTAATCTAGCTGTCTGAACGAGCACCCAGAGAACATTACAGTTAAAAGATGTCCAATGGACATGTTGTAAATCTTAGTGAAGAATTTGGGAAACTGAAATAGTTAATTAAGAGCAGGGGTGGTGAAAGCATCCAACAGTGGGGGAGCCACCATGGCCCTGCCCCTGCACCATCCCTTCCCCCAAGGCCCCGCTCCCACACTGACTCTTCCCTCCCACTCTCCCTGTCACTCGTCCTTATGGCCGGTAAAAGGTGGCCTCCCTGTTCTGACACCCCTGATTAAGAGACCATTGTCCTGAAGTACTATGACAGTAAGCACACAACTAAGTTGTCCACAGATGCCTCCAAGGACTTCTCACTTCCTTGAGACCCTTCCTAGAAGATGATACAGCTAAGCAGATGATTGTGCATAGTAAATCCAGGGATCGGCAACCTTTGGCCCGTGGCTCTCTAGGGTAAGCACCCTGGCGGGCCGGGCCGGTTTGTTTACCTGCCACGTCCACAGGTTTGGCCGATTGTGGCTCCCACTGTCCGCGGTTCGCCGCTCCAGGCCAATGGGAGCTGCGGGAAGCGGCGCAGGCCAAGGGATGTGCTGGCCACCGCTTCCCGCAGCCCCCATTGGCCTGGAGCGGTGAACCGCATCCAATGGGAGCCGCAATCAGCTGAACCTGCAGATGCAGCAGGTAAACAAACTGGCCCGGCCTACCAGGGGGCTTACCCTGGCAGGCCGCGGGCCAAAGGTTGCCGATCCCTGGTAATGTTTTCTAGACAAGGTATACCTGGCATAGTAATGTTTGACAATAGGTCACAGTTTCAGTAGTTTACAGTGAAGAATAGGTTTAGACATGTAACCTCTAGTCTCCGTTATCCCCAATCCAATGGGTTAGTGAAAGATTGTGTCGGACTAATAAGCGCCTACTGAAAGTCTGTAAAGTCAGACTCTGATCTGTATTTAGCATTGTTAAATTACAGAATGGCAATAGTGAAGCATGGGTTGTCAGCTACTGCTGCTGTGTTCCATGGAATACAAGAATGCCAGCACTGCTAGAAACTCATGTCAGTCACTTGGGGGGATTTTCAGATGTATCAAATTGGAACAAGATTCAGAATAAACCACATCTCTGGCAAGAACCTTAATTACTGAGTGATTGCTGAACACTACAAATGGGAACTGGGTTCCTAACTACCCTTTGTTCTTTTGACAATCTCCCTCTTTAAAATCTTTGAATTATAACATTGGGGTTAAATGGCTATAATTTTCCAATAATTCTTATTTGGAAAGTAGCAACTTAGATTTCTCATCCTATGACTGATGTTTTAACTGACACACTGGTAAAGAGTTCAGATATCAACACTGAAATCTGAGCTGCTGTTTGACGTCGCAGAGACTGTTTCAACATAATTTTCCTTGCTAGTTACAGAACCATGCAGATGCACATTTGGTGCCGGAAACTGCAAGAAAAGTGATTTAGGGGCTACTTTTATAGACAGTTGTTCAGCTGCTGATGCACAGGTGCTGGTCAGTGTCAAAATACTTCCATTTAGCTTTTGCTGCACTCCATGGAGTGAGTCTAAATCCACATTCTATGCAAGCATGCAGAGAACCACATGCACCATTTGCACAATTCCCAAAGTTTATCCATGCCCAGGAAACAAAGCGATGTTCTGAGGTAAAAAGTGCATGCCCTTGCTCTGTGACTGCTGTTCCTTATTCTGTAGAAGCTTCATTGTCTGTGTAGCAGGTCAGAGGGTGCAGAAAAATTGCTTCAGACTCTGAGATGGAGTAACCTACACTGTAAACCAAGGTGCCTGCAAGGGAAAGGGAAAACAAACAAAAAATCCACCTGCATCACAATAAGACCCATCATGCATTCTCGCCACCTGCACCCGCCCGCTTTAGACCTAGTGGTCATTGTCAGAGGTGTGCATGGTAAAGGGCATTGTGCACGTATGTCTACATTGTTTAAAAATTATAGTGTATGTACACTTCCATGCGGATCTGGAAAATAATCTAAATATCTTTCACAATCCATTGACAGAGAAGTCACTGTCAGGAAGAGGGTGAAAATGCATGAGAAAAATTACCCAGTTCTAGTTTTGGCTGCCTTTTAATAATATGATGAAAACAAAAGAAATATTCTATTAAAAGAGGCCCACCTTGTTGATATACTGACTAATAGTCCAATGTGGATTGTTCAGAAAAGGGCCCATAGTTTATCTTTTCCCCAAGCTAATGCATTCATTTACTTTACATTAAGGACTGAGGGGGAGCAGAAAAGCTTGTGTTGAGTGAGAGTCAATTTTCTTAAAAGGATAACATATATGGAGGGAGGGAGAGAGATATGACATAGCAGGGGTCAGCAACGTTCGGCACGCGGCTCACCAGGGTAAGCACCCTGGCGGGCCGGGCCAGTTTATTTACCTGCTGATGCGGCAGGTTTGGCCGATCGCGGCCCTCACTGGCCGCGGTTTGCCATCCCGGGCCAATGGGGGCGGCGAGAAGCGGCGCGGGCGAGGGATGTGCTGGCCGCGGCTTCTCGCCGCCCTCATTGGCCCGGGATGGCGAACCGCGGCCAGTGGGGGCCGCGATCGGCCGAACCTGCTGTGTCAGCAGGTAAATAAACTGGCCCGGCCCGCCAGGGTGCTTACCCTGGCAAGTCGCTTGCCGAACGTTGCCGACCCCTGTGATATAGCACGAAACACTCTGACCATGATTATACCTGCTCTTAAGAGTGCACATGTGCGTGCGCTCTCTCTCCAGACTGTCTTAATGATTGATGTACCTGACTCAGATAATCACCAATAAGAACATTATCATTTTTACTAATGCTACTCCATAGTTTTCATAAATCAGGTAACTCACCCAGTAAAGAGATTTAAAATCTAAGGTTGTTAGTTATACCCATAATGGATTATTTCTTCCACACATTGTTAGAACCACTTAAGCTCCACCTTCAAGCGTAGGAAGTTTAATATTTATATTATTAAAGTACTATTAAAAGGTAAAGTTTGAAGAAACATAAGACACTTTTGGATTACTATTTAGAACACGTGAAAACTACTTGTTTAATACCATAGTTTCGCACTGCAAATAAATGTTTAACTCCTTTTTTATTTTACCTTTAAATTACATTATTTTCTCTGTACACTTTGTCATTAAGATCTCGCTGGGCAAAAAGCAGGAATACATAGTTGTGTTGGTTGAACCTTTTTATGGGCTGAGTTAAAACTTCATTGAAATTGGTGTGTGTGAATGTGCCCTTCACTTAAGATAGTTGTGAGACCATTAAGTGGCCATACCTAAAGTAAGGCCTAATAGAGACTGCCCAGGAGTTTTGCACTGTGTGGAGGAAGGGTCTTTTTTCTGAGTATTGTTTTAGGTAAAGCGTGTGAGGGAAGAAAGAACAGACAGAAGGTGAGAACAGACAAGAACAGAGAGGGAAGCAGAGGTAAAATACCAAGAAAGCCAGTGAGCACAGTGTGTCCCTGGAAAAAGTTTGTGAGCGCACTTTCGGATTTGCTGGCTAAGGAGTCTTGTGGCTGTGACTCAAGAAACTGCTTCCTTTTTTTCCTGGCTCTTGATACATTCAGAGAAGCAGGAAGTGGCTATTCCTTGTAAATACTCAAGACTGCATCAAAGAAAATACCAGACTGGAATATTCCTGGAGTCTCACACTTTCACTAGCTGCTCACTTCACAAAAGGGCAACAGTACAATATGTACACATAGTTCCATCAACTTAGAGGAAAAGAAACTCTCCAACTTTTGTGTGTGCTATGTTTTTCCCAAGTATAAATTCAACTTTCGGCCAACATTTTCAAAAGTGGCTACTGATTTTGGGAGCCCAACTCAAGACTCCTTAAAATGGGCCCAAGCTGTAGAGGGAGGGCACTCCACTCTTTTAGAAAATCAAGTTCCTTTAAGATATCTCAAGTTGGGCACTCAAAAAAGGAGGATTGCCATTGCATTTAGAACTTGGAAAACATGGAATGTTTTCATGAATGTAGCTACAGTGAATCCTGTGGGGGAAAAGAATTGGGGGGCCTTCTTTTTAATGACCAAAGTAATCCTAAAGACCCAAATTCTGACCCTCTGACAGAGGTCTGTTATGTTGACAGCCCTTACAGAAAGCAGTACAGGCCAGGGCCTGAACTAGACTAGACTGCGCAATTCCCTGCCAAACTCGGTCAAGGGTCATGACCAGAGGGGGGGGGGCAAGGAGGGAAAGAATAAAAAGCCCCAGCAGCAGCACTAATGAAATATGTTCATGGCTGATGAAATATAATAACCACTTGTGTGAAGCAATAGGTAACTTTAGCTAAATGCAACTCTTCCTGTTGTTCCAGCTATCTGCAAAACCAGCCAATCATATACCCTCTTTGAGCGTCCTATGTTAACCCCCTTGTGCCTATAACCGTAAAACCCCGAAAAATAACATGTACCTTGCCGAGAAATGTACCCAAAAACTGGTGCCAAGTACCACCCCTGGGGAAAACCACCAAGTGCCCCCGTACCCAAATAAAACACCCAATTCTCGGAAAATAATAAGGAAGGTGCCGGGAAGAGGGGACTGACCCCAACCCCAATTTCTTAACTCATGACGTATTGTTTGTACTTTGCTTGCGGTTTAATGAAATAAAAGCCGCCTGTGAGCGGTCCTCGGGGTGTCAGTCTTCGGACTGCACCCCAGTGCACTGGTATGTATGTCAATAAACTGGCCTCAGGCTTGAGTCTGTAAACTAAAATCAATGCGTGGGTGTCTTTGACCACGACAATCCCATATTGAGGATTTTGATTATCGGGATAGAGACTCTGAGCTAAACTCTATATTCAGTGCACTGTTGGAGTAGGGCCACCACAGTGATGGGTCCATTCTGACCTGTGTTGCTAAGCACACAGTTGGCTGAGTTTTCTTCCAATGTGAGTTTTTCAGTGGGCAGAGGGAGGTTGTTTACCAGAATAACAAGTGCTGTCTTGGTATCATGCTTTGGCTTGAAGCCTGAGTGAGCAGAATCCATGATGTGGCAGCTGACCAGTAGTGACATCCTTTTTTTGTTTTTTGTTTTTTGTGTGTGGTTAACTCCGTGATTAGCTTGCTTAGAAAAAGGAAGTTAAACTGTGGTTGTTAGTTTATGCCAATTGTAGCATTAAGTGGTCAATTTTTTAGTGTTGCTCAGATTGAGTTCTTTCAGATGGGTGTAAGGTGTCCCTCAAGAAAGTAGATCTGACAATCTGTGTTAATTGGGGTCCTAAACATCCTCTGCTCTTTTACAACCATGAAATGGCAGGAGGAAAAATCATAGACAATGGACATGATTGCAGTCAATTCTTCCATGAATTCTTGTGGGATTGAACCTTGTGCTGCAGGGTTAAAACCAATCTCTAACTATTAGAGATTGGAGGGTGGGGAGATTATCCCACATCTGCCTACTGTAGAGTTTTTATACCTTCCTCTGAAGCATCTTCTTCTGGCTACTGTTAGAGATGGGATACTGGACTAAATGTACCTTGGGTTTGATCCAGTATGGCAATTGCTATGTTCCTATGATTGGATTGAATTCATGAAAGTAGGTCATTGTATTTCTGGGCCTTCTCTTGGCTCCTTTTGATGGTGTATAGGGCCATCCGAGCTGTAGGTGATCATCTTGCTGAATTATGATGATGATTCCTCACAGTGAAAATTAAATGTCTGAAGGATATTAGAACCAGATGAAATCCAGGTGTGATGATGTAACACATTTCTGATACACAAAAAAATCACCTCACAATAGCACACATGAATACTCAAAATAGTCATTCCTGAATCCAGTGTGAGATTGGAAATTTATCAGGAAATTCTGCTATTACTGTTTTATCATGTGATTGCAATTGATGAGATCTGATATGATGTACTAAAAATAAAAAAAAAAGATGTAGCTTTCTGAGAAGCGTCACTCTAGCTGAGTGCAATTGGCAGAAAGGTGTAATCATATAGCAGGGCAGTTTTGTGCTGAAGAAATGACTCTCCTCCCCATTTAAAAAAAACAAAAAACAAATCTGCATTTTGGCACACAATAAAGATTTGGGAAATCTCTTGGTGACAGATTTCTGTTTTTCTCCTATAGATGAATACTGTAAATCAGAAGATGCAATGTGCTTTAACTGAGTCATTTAAAAAGCCCTTAGAACTTCAATCTAATTTTATTTACACCAGTTTTACTCTAGTGTAAAGCGTTGATTTCAGTGGAGTGACTCCTCAATTACACACTTGTCAGAGAGCAGAATCAGGCTCATAAAGATTTGCAGCTTTTTCCTGCTCTTTTTTTAATACAGACTTTGCATTCATAAGGAAAAGATAAGTTTAGGAGATACATTAAACAGATGTCATTATCAAGGCTTGGAAAAAGCTGAGCTACTACTTATAACCATTCATATTAAAAGCTGTTCTTCAGAAACCCAAGCATTTGATAATTTATTATTGTTATGATGGTTGTCTTAGAATACTCATTTCCTAGCTCTTAATATGTAGTGATGTTCTGAAAAATTAAAAAGGCAAAAACATTTTTAAAATTGATATTTAGAGTTGAAGTTAAGGGAAATAAGTGTGGAATTAATGATGAGCCTGTTCTCACTTCCTAGCAAACATTTTTTTCCATTTAGATCTTAAATTTAACACTTCCTACCAACTGCTCATAGATTTTTTTCATATTGATATTCACAATATTTTAAAAACATATGTATATTCAAAAAGTAGAGTTTCCAGATTAATAATTAGAAATCTGACAGAACATGCCCTACTTAAACACGTTTATTTAAAAGAAACAAAGACCAAAGTGAACTTGTTAAAACTGGGAGCAGTCCAGAATTGGATGTGAAGCATTACAGTACAATACATGCTGGAAATGGAATTTGCCACTAATTAATAAATCCTTTTATGTAATTCCAAATTATTATTCAACATTGGCACTAAGACACCATCTGCACCTGATAATGCTAGAAATAAATCAGAATTATAGGCAGTGTGTGCATATAGTTAAGGTTGTCCACCACTTTCTGTTATCAGACCCTACTTTTGGTTGTCTAGAACATTGTCAAACTCTAACACAGGGATCGGCAACCTTTGGCCCGCAGCCCGCCACGGTAAGCCCCCTGGTGGGCCGGACCGGTTTGTTTACCTGCCGCATCCACAGGTTCGGCTGATCGCAGCTCCCACTGGCTGCGGTTCGCCGCTCTATGCCAATGGGGCATGTGGGAAGTGGCGGCCAGCACATCCCTCGGCCCGCGCCGCTTCCCACGGCCCCCATTGGCCAGGAGCGGCAAACCGTGGCCAATGGGAGCCGCAATTGGCCAAACCTGTGGACATGGCAGGTAAACATGGCAGGGGGCTTACCCTGGCGGGCCGCGGGCCGAAAGTTGCCGATCCCCGCTTAATAGTTTGGGCTGAAATTTTCCACAATGGGTATGTTCCTCAGGCTGATTTTTCTTTTTAAAATTTCAGCAAAAATGGTTCAGCCAGTTCTCAGAATGAGATTAGGGAAAAATACACTGTTTTGTTTGTTGTTTAAAAAAAATGTACAGCCATCTTATTGAGAAACGCTGGCATTGCTATACTTTGAACCAGGAACTTGAAATTTGTCAGAGGAGTGGTCCTGTCAAGGATGCGCCTTTCGCCATTCCTGTGAAAATCTGATCAAATGTAGCCAAGTCATTAGCCTCTGAAAAATCTCAGTTCACATATGCACAATAAAACCTTGCCAGACTGTTCCATCTGCATTGAGGATACTCCATCTCTTCACAGCACCTAAGTGCCAGCCAGACTGCATATGTACCATCCCCACAGAGTAACTGTGCACACTCCATTCTGGGGCTGAGCAGGACTTCCCCTGCAATTGCTGCTCCTGGCTGCCAGGGGCTGCTGTGGGAAAGATCTGAGAATACAAAGACTCCAATGTTCTCAGTACTCCCCCTCTTGGAGCCCAGGTAGTAAAGGGGTGGGGGAGGAAGCCTGACTGGTATGCAGAGGAGTGAGGAGCTGTGACAGTGCCCCCCACCCCATAAGGCTTTATGGAAATATGCTTATGAATGTATATATGACATAACTGGAATCTGTTTTATGCTACATATGCCATGTAACATATCTCTGTAAAGGTTATGATCTACTGAATACTTTCCACCTATTTGCATGCATGTATCATTTTTGTACTTGAAGTTATGAATATTGGCTGTATACTTGTTTGATTTCTAAGTAAGCTTTGCAAGGCATTTGGTCAGCTTCTTTAGAAAGGAATTTGCAAAGTTAAGTGCCCAATCAAGAAGCACTTAAGGAACAATGAATCTTGGAATGCTCCAATCCACATGAGGACGTTCAAGGAAGCATGTGAACCATGGCTGCTACCCTGTAAGTTCTGAGTCATGCATGGAAATGTGACTTGTCCATGTGACTCCAAAACTCCATCTTGGAGCTGGACTTTGCATAAGAGAGAGGCGGGGGTACGGTTCTGGAGTGCGTGCGTGTTGAGCTGGGGTTTATCTTGGCTGTAACCTCTCTATTGTTGGTTCATGCAATGGCTGGTCAGAGAGCCTGCATGTAAAGCCTGCCGCTGGCTGTGTTCCTACCTGTGTAAATGCTGGTGGAAGTGTAGGACTGGGAGCGGGTCTGCAGCTTGTCACACCAGCGCTGTGTGAGAGGGAGCCCAGGCTGGCGAGTCAGAGGGCTCAGTGGTACCCCAGTTCCTGGTGACACCTTGGGGGAAACCATCACAACCATGTCATCCACTCTGAGGCACAGTGACTCCCAGAGCTGCTCCTGAGGTAGTGAAGTTATGCACAATCCCTTACTCAGGGATGCACAAAAAATGCATAATCTAACCATTAATTAATTAATTTTTTCCCTCCTCTTTTTCGTGTGGAGAGAGGCAGGCAGAGCACTAGTGCCCCACTCTCTGCACTGGCTCACTGAAATCTCTAGCAATGTATTCAAAGCCTTCCATGGAACTTTCTGTAGCTACCTGAGAATCATCTTTTCCTCTTCTACCAGGACTTCTCACAACAACTGTATTTCACTGAAAAAATGAATCTCAACCAATATGAGAGAAACTGTCACAGGAACTAGATCTGAGCTATGGATCTCAGTCTTGCAAGAGATAAGAATGACCATGGAACTAACTAGTTTCTGAATTAATTTCAAAACACCACTTCTTTGACTTAACTTTCTCTCAATAAGTTCTGTGTGCCCGCATACAAAAGAAACATACAAAAAATATAAACCAATCCAAGTTAGTCTTTCGACAAACTGGGAAGAAAGTACAAGAGACGTTGTTGTTTGTGTTTTTCAGTATTTGATAGGTGCTTACAAGCTGTGATGATGTTGGTGGGCCAAATATGTATCTAGATAGATTTGGTGATAAGGCCCTAACCAGAGTCTATTAAGGCTGGCACTAAAGTGCTTGGAAAATTTTCTGACAGAACAATTTTTTGTTGGAAAATCGTGATTTATCAAAATTGAAATGTTCTGTGGGAATATTTCCATTTTGACAAAATTTAATTTAGAAAAAGAAAACAAAATGACTGTCAGAATTAAACATCAAAAGTCAAAATTGAATTAAATGTTTTTTTAATTAAAATGTTTTCAAAATTAAATGTTTTTTTAATTAAATGTTTTGATTGACCTCAAATTAAATCTTTTGAAAAGTTAATTTCATGGGAAATTTCAAATTTTTTTCATTCTGATTTTGAATGAAAACAAATTTCAAATCTGCAAAATTTATCTGTGCAGCAGCTAGAGAGGATGTGCCAAAAGGCCCCAACTGTATGGACAGCCATATTCTTAATATTAGTTTGTGAGGCAGGGAAGGGGAATGCGCGTACACACACATGTGGACATGAAGAAGTAAAATAAATAATGCCTTAATGTTTTAGGGTAAACTTTCAGGTCAGAAAGAACTGTAGTAAGCAGAATAGATTACTCCCAAAGTCAATGTACCATATTGTTCATGTCTAATAAAAATGCAGTGCATAGAAAATCTGTGCTTTCAGATATGAAAATTAATGTTCCCATATCGTGCACTGTACTTTCATGCATTTCCTTTGGCGATTTGTTCAGGTTTATATATTTTTAATAGAGGCTCTCAAATGACTAATGTAGAGAGTGTACCATTTGTACTAATCAATTGGGAATATTCTTCCAAGTAAATGGATTTATTTTCTCTATATAATTTGCGGACTTTCTTGATAAATTCTGATAACTGTTATCATGGTCCCGCAGTAGGCTACACCTTCTGACACCCTTTTCCTGTCCTTCCAGTGCACCTCTTTAAAATGACAGGCCCATGCCTCCACTTCTCTGTGGGATGGAATTAATTCAGAACACATGACTTAGCCTTGGTGCCTTCCATTCTCTTGGGGGTGGAAAGTTGTAGCCTGCTTTCTGCAGACCATGCCTCTCTGTTAACCTGCAGCTGCTGACAACTTTCCCCTTCCCTTTCTACAGGGCGGATCTTTTAACTGATCAGTTTCTTCTGATCTCACATTCTCAGACTTGACAAAACAGCTATGTGACCAGGGTTCCAACAGAGAAGTTCCCTCATCACAGCTATTAATATGTGTTACCAGATTTGCCTGTTACTTTGGGGTATGCTCATTTATTAGGGTAACTCTTCTGGGGAGGGGGAGGGTTCTGTAATTCTATCAATGTACTGCTTGTGTCACTTGTGTGTTCATACGGAGCTCTTCTCTCTTCTGCAAGTCCCCTCCCAATGGAGGGGACTTGGAGGGGACCTAGGTTCCCCAGGGCTGGGTTCCCCCAGACCCAGAATCAGATGTGCGTGCTCTCTCTCTCTCTCTCTCACACACACACACACACACACACACACACACACACACACACACAGCAAGTCTGAGTGGACCGGGTCAATCAGCATTCTCAAGCTGACCCCTTATATGTCCCTGGACTCAGTGGTCTGGGTCAAGCAGTATTTCCAAGCTGCCACACTTGTATGCCACAGGTACCGCACCGGAATAGAGTAAGCCTGAGCAGGCTGGGTCAAACAGCACCTCTGGGCTGCCACCCTTATATGCCCCACGGACTCAGCAGACTGGGTCAACCACCACTACCAAGCTGTCACGCTCGTATGTCATAGGTTCAGCATGTCCCTATTCCCACTTTCACGCTACAATTGTTTGTAGTAACCCACTTGAAAAACCCCCCAGTAGTTTGGTCGTTACAGGGATCTTTAGCTTAGGTAAGAGGAGTGTTGCTGCAGAGTAAATGGGGAAACCAAAAACACAAAAAAGTAAAGTTCAGAAAGGGAGGGAGGGAAGCAACCAGCTTAACCATAAAAGTTATTTATTGAATAATAGTGATAACCACACAAGGAGAGCCTAAACCAACATAAGTGACATTATTAAAGGTTACAAAAGTCATATGTAGAAAACGATACCTTATCAAACAAGTCAGGGTTAGAAAGTTATACCTGAGGTAGAAAAGAAAACAGAGAGAGAGCGAGAGAGAGAGAGCTGGGGTCTCACCACTCCATGAAGCTTGAACTGGTTGGGATTCCCAGGTGATGGTGGTAGCTCAGGGTCCTGAGTGCTGCAGACCCCCCAGCATGATCAGTCAGGAGAAGATGGAGTCCCAGTGGAACTGATGCAGAGTTTGGATCCATGCATCAGAACACTTACTTGTGCATGGGTAGGGTTTTTTTGTAGGGAAACAATGATGGTTCAAGGGAGAACACTAGATTTGTTTATGGGTAAACTGATGATTCAAGGGTTTTCTTTAGGCTAGACAATAGGAACTGATCATTCAATAGTTCCTTCAAGGGAGCTCACAATGGAATTAGGCAGCTTCAGTATTTTGCATACCAATCAAGGATTCATTACTAGAATTGGTCTGATAACTGCTGAGCTGGGTGTGTGCAGGCATAGTTTCATTAACATCTGGAGCAGAGATCCTGTCATGCAGTGCTTCCCTGCTTTTCTGGTCCCAGAGTCCAATGTGGTTCTTGCCTTGGAATCTCTGTTCTCCATTCTGTATGCTAATGGAGATGCCTCCCTGTCCCATCTTTGATGCACATGAGGCTAGGGGAGTTGCCTTAATCCTGTCACCCTTGTCCGGAGGGGTCTAGGTGTCTCCCACTACCTTTTCATTGCTTTCTGTAAGTCTTTCTTCTGATTGGTTTTGGTTCAATCAGAGGCTGGGGGGGGGAGGGGGTGTTTCCTTCATGAGTCGGACAGGCTGGATACTGTGCCCTGGTTCCCCAAGAACACAGAGCTGACTGGTATCATATCTCTATTAACTTGTGATGAGTTTTTTGGAATTCTCCTTATCTAGTCAATTGTGTTGCTTCTCCTATTTTGTTCCATTAGTTCCTCCTACTTGGTTCCCCTTTTGAGCTAATAACACCTTAGCAAATAGTCAACCGTAAACACATAGAGACATGAACAATATTCATAAATAATAATAAAGATATTTCCTGGTTCATCATCACTTTTTTCTTCATTTTTAACTGCTAAAACTCTTCTAGACATCATGCTAGTGACTATCCATTGGCATGTTACTTGTTAAGGCACTAGAAGAAACAGAGCAAGGTGATAAGTACACTGTTAAATCAGGGCAAATCTCTTATTAAAACTTGTTTAGCATCTTACTTCACAAAAATCCCAAAGTAAAAACATACTTATTTTTGAGATGTTAATGGGTTTCTTTCCATTGATTTCAGAAGGATTTTGAGTTGGACTCTTAATGAAGTTAACATTGTAAGAATTTGGTCCTTGGTGTTTAAAGGATGTTTGGATTTAGGGAGATTTCTTTATGCAGGAGATACAGAGAAAATGGCTTCTCTCACACACTTCCTGTGGGTCTGTATCCAATTGCAAAGCCAGGCTATTATCGCAATGAACTCAGGCATCTGCTAGAACAGCTAGTATTCTAAAATGTGGAAATATATAAAAAAAGATTTGGCATAAGCCTTTTCAGAAAATAACCTTATGATTACCCTATTCACCAGCGCAAATGTCATTTTTCTGAATTTTTAAGAAAAAGGGGCCCATGATTTTGGATCTGTTGCTGTTCTGACAGTGTTCTGATTGTCAGTTACCTAAGGTAAACTAGTAGTAATTTCAGTACAAAAGCACTTGATGTTAATTTTTCTTCAGTATAATAACTTTATTTATCTGGACATAAAAAGTGACATCAGACACTTGTGACTCTGACTCTGCTTCAAGCCCAGCTACTGTAATTTCCAGCAGCAAATAAACAATTTGTGGACAATTGATGAGCACAAAATCATGTAACTGGATAAAATCCTATCCATCTCACTTCCAATTTATTTCCTGTTAAAATTCTTCCAGACTTCAGTTGAAGCCAATTAGATTCCATATAGACCGACTATTTTGGTGGTAGTGGTGGGGAGAAGAAAGTGTTATGTCCAAATTTACATTACAATGAATTTAAAAGCAATTCAGAAGATTGACTTTTGGCAGGATTTTACTTATGGTAACAGAAGAATGGTAGCTGTCTATGAAATGATGACATTGAAAAAGCTTTTGCCAAGTACAGGATGTACATCACTAAAATGTGAGTATTATGAACCTTGCACAGAATGTTTTCTCAAATAAAAATAAGCCCTATCAGAACTGTCAATTTTAATATAAAATACATTATTTGTTTAAAAATCAATGAGTTTTAGTATAATTCATGAAAATGGATAGCACATTTTGTTCTGGTCTGGCAGAATTCTTTTTAGCAGTATCTGAAGATGTGACTAACACACTTCATTTGTCTTTGGCGAATTGGGATCTGATCATTAGATGTTCCCAGATATTTGCAAAGAATATATTCTTCTGAAACCACAAATTCTTGTGCTTCAACAACAATTCACAGTGGTCTACCATTATTTAGCTGTGAACAGCAAAAGACATTTTTAGAGGGTATCATAAAACATCTGAACAGCAAAAGCAGCTAAATGAAAACCAGAATCATCTTAATAAAGGTTTGATCCTTCTGTCCTTACTCAGATAAAATTATGGAAAATCTAATGTGTAAAGAATGCAGGGTCTGCTCTAAATGCTAGTCAAATCCTCTTGCCTTACTCATGAAAGTAATTTCTTTGATGACGAAGAGCTCACTTCTGGAAATAAAGAGAGCAGGACTTGATCCTGTATTATAATTTCTGTGGCAAAATATATGGCTTTCCACCTACGCTGCCATTAAGTTACATATCAAAAATGCACCTACAGCAACTGGACAAACTCAGAGCACATCACTAACTGGGGATATGTGAACAATGTGTGAACTAGATTCCACAAGGAGGAAAGATTGGACAAAATTTACCCTAGTTGTAACAACACTGAAATTAGGCCAAATCTGAATTTGGTATGTTTTCTTTCAAAGGATAGTCAATGGAATATAACAAGCCTTCAGTGTAGTGAAGTCTTGTAACATTCCTTAATAAATCCCAGTCCCACCCCCCCTTTATATCAGACAAAGTGTACACACTTCCTGCCAAAATGAAAACAAACTGTTAGAGAATTTGTGCAGTGGAAGTAGTGTTGAATTGCTCTTTGTAATTCAGCTGTTCTTCATACCTAGAGAGTCAATGGCATTGATGCCTAAAAAGGACAAGTGGCTTTTTTTTTTCCTTTTGCTTTTTCTTCCCATTTAGGGAGAGGGCCTTTCATGGAATCATAGAATATCAGGGTTGGAAGGGACCTCAGGAGGTCATCTAATCCAACCCCCTGCTCAAAGCAGGACCAATCCCCAACTAAATCATCCCAGCCAGGGCTTTGTCAAGCCTGACCTTAAAAACCTCTAAGGAAGGAGATTCAACCACCTCCTCAGGTAATCCATTCCAGTGCTTCATCACCCTCCTAGTGAAAAAGTTTTTCGTAATATCCAACCTAAACCTCCCTTGTTCTGTCATCTGGTACCACTGAGAACAGTCTAGATCCATCCTCTTTGGAACCCCCTTTCAGGTAGTTGAAAGCCGCTATCAAATCTGGGGGGATTTGGGGGGAGGGAGAGCTCAGTAGTTTGAGTATTGGCCTGCTAAACCCAAGGCTATGAGTTCAAACCATGAGGGGGCCACTTAGGGATCTGGGGCAAAAATCAGTACTTGGTCCTGCTAGTAAAGGCAGGGGGCTGAACTCAATGACCTTTCAAGATCCCTTCCAGTTCTAGGAGATAGGATATCAACATTTTTTTTTTAAAATCCCCCCTCATTCTTCTCTTCTGCAGACTAAACAATCCCAGTTCCCTCAGCTTCTCCTCATAAGTCATGTGCTCCAGCCCTCTAATAATTTTTGTTGCCCTCCACTGGACTCTTTCCAATTTTTCCACATCCTTATTGTAGTGTGGGGCCCAAAACTGGACACAGTACTCCAGATGAGGCCTCACCAATGTCGAATAGAGGGGAATGATTACGTCCCTCGATCTGCTGGTAATGCCTCTACTTATACAGCCCAAAATGCCATCAACATTCTTGGCAACAAAGGCACACTGTCGACTCATATCCAGCTTCTCGTCCACTATAACGTCTAGGTCCTTTTCTGCAGAACTGCTGTCTAGCCATTCGGTCCCAGTTTGTAGCAGTGCATGGGATTCTTCCATCCTAAGTGCAGGACTCTGCACTTGTCCTTGTTGAACCTCATCGGGTTTCTTTTGGCCCAGTCCTCTAATATGTCTAGGTCCCTCTGTATCCTATCCCTACCCTCCAGCATATCTACCACTCCTCCCAGTTTAGTGTCATCCTCAAACTTACGGAGGGTGCAGTCCACACCATCCTCCAGATCATTAATGAAGATATTGAACAAAACCGGCTCCAGGACCGACCCTTGGGGCATTCCGCTTGATACTGGCTGCTAACTAGACATGGAGCCATTGATCACTATCCGTTGAGCCTGACGATCTAGCCAGCTTTCTATCCACCTTATAGTCCATTCATCCAGCCCATACTTCTTTAACTTGTCGTCAAGAATACTGTGGGAGACCGTATCAAAAGGTTTGCTAAAGTCAAGGAATAACACTTCCACTGCTTTCCCCTCATCCACAGAGCCAGTTATCTCATTATAGAAGGCAATTAGGTTACTAAGGCATGACTTGCCCTTGGTGAATCCATGCTGACTGTTCCTGATCACTTTCCTCTCCTCTAAGTGCTTCAAAATTGATTCCCTGCTCCATGATTTTTCCAGGGACTGAGGTGAGGCTGAATGGTCTGTAGTTCCCCAGATATTCCTTCTTCCCTTTTTTAAAGATGGGCACTACATTAGCCTTTTTCCAGTCATCCAGGACCTCCCCGATCACCATGAGTTTTCAAAGATAATGGCCAAGGGCTCTACAATCACATCCGCCAACTCCTTTAGCACCCTCGGATACAGCGCATCCGGCCCCATGGACTTGTGCTCGTCCAACTTTTCTAAATAGTCCTGAACCACTTCTTTCTTCAGAGAGGGCTGTTCACCTCCTCCCCATGCTGTGCTGCCCAGTGCAGTAGTCTGGGAGCTGACCTTGTTCGTGAAGACAGAGGCAAAAAAAGCATTGAGTACATTAGCTTTTTCTACATCCTCTGTCACTAGGTTGCCTTCCTCATTCAGTAAGGGGCCCACACTTTCCTTGACTTTCTTCTTGTTCCTAACATACCTGAAGAAACCCTTCTTGTTATTCTAAACATCTCTTGCTAGCAAAGTATGATTTGGCCTTCCTGATTTCACTCCTGCATGCCTGAGCAATATTTTTATACTCCTCCCTGGTCATTTGTCCAATCTTCCACTTCTTGTAATCTTCTTTTTTGTGTTTACGATCAGCAATGGTTTCACCGTTAAGCCAAGCTGGTCGCCTGCCATATTTACTATTCTTTCTACACATAGGGATGGTTTGTTCCTGCAACCTCAATAAGGATTCTTTAAAATACAGCCACTCTCCTGCACTCCTTTCCCCATCATGTTATTCTCCCAGGGGATCCTGCCCATCAATTCCCTGAGGGCGTCGGTCTGCTTTTCTGAAGTCCGGGGTCCGTATTCCTTTATCTTCCTTGGGACCATTGCAATGTCTTTTGATATGTGTTGTCCTGTACCAAGTGCTCTCTTGGCACCTAAGAAATAATTATGAATTGTGACAGTTTTGTCTTATTGAATAAGTTTCATTTTCAATCCTATTTTAGTAATGACCAGAATTGGCATCTTTTGAGACACAGGACTTTCATTATACACTGTGGGCATGTAGTGTGTGTGTGTGTGTGTGTGTGTTTTCAGCAATGCACCTCATACCATTCTTCCTTAATTTTTGTAAATACCTGGGACAGGTAGAAGTACTACTCTGTAGTGTAACAGCAACTTCTAATTGAGAAAACTACAGCACAGCATCCCCTGGCTTAGCCGGAGTGAGACTTAGCTCATCTCTCTGCCATCTGCATACTACCAGTACAAGTTTCCCATTTCAAAAGCTGGTGGCTATGATAAAGTGCATGCCCCAGGCCCACAGAATAATGGGGAACTCTGCTAATTGCCTGAATCTGTTTGGAGCTGCTGAGCAGAGCTTGTCTGACACAACTCCTTAGCTTCTTCCTTGTGATAAGGGGTGTTTTATTGGGAAAAAAATGTTGAAAAAAATGCATAGAGCAGTTTGAAAATTAATTTAAGAGAAATATTTTCCAGTCAGAAACATTGGAGGATGTGCAGGGCTTGATAAACGGTAACCTAGTTGTGCTACAATGGGATTTGCAAGCATGTACATAAGGGCAGAATTTGACCCTGTGACTATACTGGGGATTTTATTGGTGGTGAATAAATATAAATTGAAACAACAAAACTCTTATATGGTCCTATAAGAATCACAAATAATGGAAAGTTAAATTTCTCAGCCTAGATTCTCAGGTCCACTAAGGCCATTTTACTCTGTTCGTATGCAGAACAAAGTGGCTTTAGAGTGGGTGGAGATGCCAGTGGATAATTCCCCCTGCAGAGGGAAATTCTTCACTGGTAGAAAGCAGGCAGAGGATGCACTATTGCCTCCTGGGCCAGCTGCCCTCACATCTCTGCTGTAAGGAGAAAGAGGGAGTTTGTGTTTCTTGTGCACTGAGTGGTCTCTTTAACACTTTACTTAGAGTACTGCAGGCTGTGACTGTGGTGCTTTATTCAATTTTACACAAATGGATGTGTGTGGGGGACACACATGGTTACTAAAACAGAAAGTAAGGGAGGGGTGGAGCATGGCTGTAACCCAGAATACCCTGAGTAACTCAGATAACCCCTTGGTGACCACTTTACTATGGGGAGTTGTGAGAGAAAGCATCCCTATATTCGCACCCTACACATCATTTTAATAATCATTGTACAAAATGTGTCTTGTGAGGTATCTTTTGAAAACCAATAATTTGCTGATCAAATATATCCTGCAGAAATGTATGTAGCAACATTATATGTAAAGTTATGAATTCATCCTTTAATATGTTAGCACATGTTCAAACCCACACAGCCTTTTCTGGGCAAAAGTTGTGAAACAGATCTGTCCTAAACAAAGGAATGTATGTTTACATATAAGTAGTAAACAGGGAACTTGGGTCAGCAAGAGGGGGAAGGGGCTGGAGATAAGGCAAACCTGCTTTTCAGCATACAAATGGGAGAAGAAAGTGTGTGGAGCCACCTTCACCACCAGACTCCATGTTGCCTTCTTTACTGATTGAATAAACTTTGCTTTGAGGGGTAATCCTCAGAAGAATCCACTTCGAAGGGTGACTGGACTATACAGGTGAGGATCAAAACACTCCAAGGTACCTATCTCTTTCACCTGGAGAAGAAAAAGGAACAAGCCTTTTGACTTTTGTAGGGATCCTGACATACAAATTTGGTTAGTCATATTGCTGGGAACATGTGGTAAGGATTTTACTTTGAACCAAGTCTACTTTAAGTTTTAGCTACTAGAAAAAGTTTTATCTTTTTCTCTTGTAGCCATTTCTGTGTATTTGTACTGACTTAAAATCTATAAAATCTATTAATCTAGTTAAATAAACATGTTTTATTTTTTAATCTAAACTAATCCAGTGTTGTGTTTTTTAAACTGAGCTGTTTGGTAACTCCATTTAAAGTAGCACGCTGTTGGCTATTGAGCCCTCAAAGGGGCAACAGACATGTAATATCTGAACTATCCAGGGGAGGACTGGGCAGGGCAGGACACACTTTTGAGGGGAAAATTTGGGACTAGGAGTGCCCTGGGGTCAGCCTGCAATTAGTAACCAAGGCTGTGTGTTGCAGACAGGCTGCTGGGGTCAGAGTTGCTGGACCAGGACCACAGATATATTCAGACACTGAAGGTGTGAACTGCTTGCTGTTTATGAACAGTCCAGGTTGAGAGCTACAACAGCAAAGAATTGTGAGGCACCCCAGCTTGCAGGACAGGTGGTGACAACATAACCCCTCACTGATCTGGGTTGTACTCTGGAATGTGCCAGGAGTGTATCATGATATCCTGGAGGAATGTGGTGATGTAAGTTGGAACTATTGTATTGCCCTGCAGCTTTAACTGATGACAAGGTGGGGTACGTGACACCCTGCAGCCTTCAGCTGCACATGAGCAGATTTTGGGCAGGATGGAGAATCTGCCTCATTTTATCTAGAGCTTAGTTAGAGATTATTGCAGCAGGTCTTTGTAAGAATTCGCAAATATAATTTGTTTCCTTTTAAAAACCTTTAAAAGGCCTTCCCATCTGAAATACACTTGACAATAACCTTTTCAGGCTAAATTAGCATGAGTTCATTTGGGTAATTTTTTATATCACTGGTAATGTGCTGTTTAGTCACCAGATAATGGTGCTTTTCATAGATGATGAGAACTCATTATCCCAGTCTTGTAATAGGAATGTGTCTTATCACAGGTGCATGACCGCTATTCTTAATTTCATCTGAGATCATGTCTGACTAAAGATAGAACATAGGATGCCTTGGTTGTCTGGGGGGTAGCTTGCTAATAGGTAACTGTCCAAATCACTCATTGTGAAGTCTAGATGTGTTCTGTTTGCCCTTTACAGAGAACATAACTGTTAATAGTCCTAGTGTACATTCAGAAACTGAAAACAAGAGGCCAGATCTGTCTTATCATTTCTATCCCTCCCTCTGTCTTATTGTTTCTATCCCTCATGGACTATGGTATCATAGAACCTTACAAAAACCCCAAACAGGTAATTTGTTGGCAGTCACTCCTTTCTACCCTGTGGCAGGTAAGGTGCTGTGTTTAGCTATGAAGGTTTTTGTGTATGTTTACCTACTGTTCTGGGAAAGCTAAGATGAAGACATGGGTCTTGCACTTTCATCTGCAGGTGGCAAGATTTGAGGTCATGCTGATCTCTTGAAGAGAGTTACATAGCCTTGTGACTATTTTTGAAAGACCTCTGTTGCCAGCTTCCATGAGTCTGAGTTTTTAGATGTGGTTAGCTCCACTGCTCCTGAGGATGGCAGTTGTCATGGTCATGAAAAGGCAGTCCCTAAAGTAGCTCATGTCTTGATCGGTGAAGGCTTTGAAGATTGGCACCGTGGTCTTGTACAGGACTTGATGTTCCACAAAGAGCCAGAGTAAGTACTAAAATACATGTTTCTGCCTGTGAGTGTTACTTATCATGCTGGTGGTTGCATTCTGGACTAGATGGAGCAATGTGAGAGACTATGAAAGCATGGATCACAGCAGCCAGGTCTATAATGGTCAGCACTGGTTGCAGCATCCTAGCCAGCAAAACATTTCTACTGGCTGCCACTATCTACTTGTGCTTCTAGTAGCTGCAAGAACTTCATAGAACTAGTTGTCTGAAAACAACTTCGTCACTTGGCTCTTTCCCAGGCTGAGTTTCAGCCAGCTCCCCTTCCTTGATGATGAGTGACCGTGCTTGATTGAAGTGATGAGACTGCGTGGAAGCCTCACTAATTTCAATGAGCCACCATGTATTGACAATGAGTTGCAGCAGTCTGTCTGTATGCCATCAGTTGCAGGATTGGGACCTTACATATTTTGTCACAACTCTTTGGATAATTTTGCTATAGCTCTTTTTCCAAGATCAAACAATAGATTTTTTTGCAATTGGTAAATGCTAACATTAAAATTGGTCACATGTGAAACAGGGTTACAAAGGGGAAAAATATTTTTGATTATCCACTTAATTATATATTTTTAAGTTTCAGCAACTGTAATTGTTTCACTCAGAAAATTACTTTGTCTGGTTCACTTACAGTACATTATACAGCAATACTTTTTACTTTCATTTTGCCTCTGCCACTCTTTCTCAATATAGTATTTCTGCCTTAATATATATAGTTCTTCAATTATAAAGTCACCTTTACTTTATCTTCAGTGGAACTGGATAATGTATATAGCTGTCAATCCCTAGCTAAGCTCCCTGTCACAATAAATATATGATAGGTGATGGACTGTTCATAGTAGTTTTCAGATATCCCTCTTGATTTCATTATCAATACGTGATGCCTTTTTAGTCCTAAGCAAGACTGATGTAGTAACAAAAAGGAAGGTAGAGCCACACTCCAAACCAAATCTCTAGAGAGCTATGCATACTATTGCAGTATAAAAGTGTGTTAATCTTTGTTGGCAGTATTGTGCATGCAAAATTAGTGCAAAATATCAATGATGCTTCACTAGCATAGACACTGCTATATCATGACCTGTTGCCAAAAGTCTGTGTACAGTTGAGGTAATAGTACAGAGTGTGATTGATATTTGGAGCAGGAGACCTATGTATTTGTAGTGTGATACTGGTCTAGGAGCCCCCATCAGGGATCACGGCCCCACACTGCAAGGCACTATACAGCCTAGTAACAAAAAGATGATCCCCGTCCCAAGGAGCTTATAGGGTAAGTGCAGCTTTTGCTGCCATAAAAGCAGAAGCTGCACACTGGAATTTGGGTCAGTCATTTCTCTCTTTCCAGAAAGCCACACACTCCTTTGCTATGTTTTAGGATGACATAGCTTACCTGGGCAGTTCTTGCACCAAAGCAGGAGGCCATTTGATCACTCACAATACTGCTTGTAAACCAATGTGCAGCTTTTCCCTACATGTGCAAATCCACCTACTGGATTTAGCTAATAACATGTGCTGGCGGCTCTCGACATCACTTGTGTTTTATGAGCAGGAATTTCCTCAGGCAAGAATCTCTTCTATATTTAACTCCCCACAGATTTAAGCTGCTTCATGTTTCTACAATCCTTGCAAGTTTCTTATAATTTTTCTTCAAAAACAAATCTAAAGGTTGATTTGGTGATGAGTGACTTACTTTGCGTTTTCTATGTGTAGTGGGGCTTAATTGTTACAGAATCTAAAGCATTTTTGGTAAGTTGGATCAGATGGGAAGATTTCAGTAGCCTCTTACTGAAACGGCAGTATTTTTTGAATGACAGATTGTGACAGTGAGTAGGACCCACAGTAGAGATCCTGAATTTGCTGCAGAATGATGAAATCACATTAAAGGAGTTTATTTTACCAAGTTAAACAAATTAATTCCCAGCGAGTTTTAAGAACTGTATCTATTTTTCACTGCACTGTATGTCAATGATGCTTCACTAGCATAGTCATCTCAGTATGAAGAGAGGCATATGTAATCCTGGCCTATATTTAATTGAAAGAACATCCTAAATAGATGAGGATTTGTATAACACTAATATTTAACTTGTGTTCTGCTGCCAATGACATGACTCAGCATGTTAGAAGAATCCTCAGCTTCCGCTTTTAGGCAATGTCATGGGGTGTATGTACCCCATGTTGGCCCAGTGACCAAAGGGCTAATACAGGCACTGCCAGCCACTGCTGATTGAAAGCTTAACAGCAGCTGGGAGGATAAAAGAGTTGAGAGGCAGACGGTGGGGTGGCTACCAGAGGAGTGAGCAGGCTGGAGAAAAGAGCTCCTGCCAGCAAGCTACTAAAGAGCTGCCCAAAGACAACAGCCCAGGAGGTGACAAACTGACCGATAGGCTTTAGAGCCTGCAGCGGTCCAGGGGAATCTCAGGGCATTGTCAGAGTTGTAGAATTCTGATCCTGCTTATCGAGCTCGAGGGCCCTGAGCTGGAATCCAGTGGCCTGGGTTCCCCTACTAAGCCCCTGACGGACATGGGAGTGAAGAAAGGGTTTTCAGAATCCTGGGCACCAGGAAGAGACTGACAGTCCCACTAGGCTATGTGAGCCCTAGGGGTTGTGCCACACTTGGCCAGAGGGGGTGCCATTGCACTGATGCATTGCCTCACAGACAACTTTAAATATGCTTTGTGTCTCTGGAGCAGCACAAGGGGGATTTGAGAAGGGTCAGGAATCTAGTTAAATATATTTTGCATTGGACTATTGCTATAAAATGAGTACTATGGCATCATATAAATTTAATATTTTCCTTCTAATTAAAACCTTTCAATCTAGGAGGTGACAAAGTTTTCAAATAAAAAATTCAGAAAGCCTCTCTTTGATTAAGTCTGTTAATTCTATCTCATCTATTTGATCTAAAAATATTAGCTCTCCATCAGTGGTGTTTCTTTTTTAATAGAATCTATAAAATGCCTCACAACTGGTGATTTTATACCTCCTTCCTAATCACAGTTTGTTCAGTAATTTCTAGAGTCAAAGGCTGGTGAACTCTTCCACATGTAATAAAGGATGTGGACATTTCAACATGTGAACCACATAATCCATCTCGCATGCTATCTTGCTACTATTATAGAGATAATACTAGTCAGTGCAGCTACAACATGCACAAAATCAAATTCTGATTTCCATATTAAAAAAATCATCTGTATAATGGAACTATTTAAACACAGGTTTTAAACATAATTATATAGGATAAACAATTCTATTATAAATAATCCCTAAATAGATTAGAACATGAAAGTGCTATGCTGGAGCTCATAGCAGTACCTCTTTCTGAAGATAAATGCCAGAAATCATTATATTCAGCATCATTTGGATGAATTAAGTTAGGTATTCAAGATATGGAGTAGCACAGTGCTTATTATTTAAAAAAAAAAGATTAATCACATTAATGCCATCAGAATGAAGTAGTTTGGGTGTAAGGAGTCTTTATGCCTAAGTAAACAAATAACATTAATCAAGAATATCAGTAATACTACAGATCACTGAGAAGCTATGGTAAATGATACCCCAGTTGTCTTAAAAATAACCAGTTGGTTAGAAAATAACCGGATTATTGGTTATTTTCTAAAAACATGTATGGAAGAATGAGTCTATTACAGGGCTCCCTGGTGGAATAGTCAATGATTTTGTGTATTTTAGGTAATATATATACAATGGATTGTCTCAGAAATTCCCGAATAAAAAAAAGTTCTCATTGACCCCCAACCACTTGATAATATCCCTGTAGCGGGGTGGTCACCCGCTCCAGCCCTGAAAGGATTACAGCCAGCCCTGGGAGAAGGGTGGGGCTGAGAGGAAAAAACCTAGGCTGATTGAGGAAACAGTCTCAACTGGGGACACGCCCCAATCAGGCCACAGCTGGCCCTATAAAAGGCTGTGGACCTGGAGCTCAGATAGAGTCTCTCTCTAGCTGTAGAGCAGGGGTCGGCAACATTTGGCACGTGGCTCGCCAGCGTAAGCACCCTGATGGGCCGGGCCAGTTTATTTACCTGCTGACGCGGTAGGTTCGGTCGATCGCAGCCCCCACTGGCCGCGGTTCGCCGTCCCGGGCCAATGGGGGCGGGGAGAAGCGACGCGGGCGAGGGATGTGCTGGCTGCGGCTTCCCGCCACCCCCATTGGCCCGGGATGGTGAACCGCGGCGAGTGGGGGCTGCGATCGGCCGATCCTGCCACATCAGCAGGTAAATAAACTGGCCCGGCCCGCCAGGGTGCCAAACGTTGCCGACCCCTGCTGTAGAGAGAGAAGGGCCTGACTGCTTGGGAGCTGAACACGGTACCTGAGTGGAGCAGGGCTGGGGAAAGGCTAGAGGAGCTGGGGAGCTCCAGCCTGGAAACTCCCCAGGGTGCAGGCCTTGATAAAGGCCAGAAAGGTACTGCGGTTGCAGAGGGGCAGCCCAAGGGTAGGCAGAGACAGCAGGTCCAAACCCTCCTTGCCAATGATGAGTGGCAATTATACTGCAGTCCGCCCCAGTGAGTGGGGACTAGACGGTAACTGGCAGTAGCCAAAGACTGAGGCGAGGTGGGGATAGGAGTTCGGGGGTTCCCTGGGGAGGGGAGTCCCAGCGAGACTGCGGGATATTGCAGGGGGCAGACACCCAAGAGAAGGGGCACCAGGGTCCAGGAGGGACACCGGGGCCAGCAGCAAGGGGAGACACTGGCCTTCAGAGGGTGCTCCGGAGGCTGGTGAGCTAATTCCCTGGATGACCAGCAGGAGGTGCTGCGCCGATGAGTCGTCGCCCTGTGACAGTCTCGAGTATGTTTTTTATAAGCTTTCTAATGATTAAAAGTAGAATCCATATTTAATTTCTAGTAATAATTCTGATTATTCTTTGAAGAATCTCACCTCTGTATTTATCATAGTCCATAATCAATGAAACTCCTTTATGTGCAGCTTGAATTATAATCTTACAATTAGCAAGGTTCTGTATCCTTCCTCTTTAATATTGGGCCAGACTTTGATACTCTTATTCTCACTGAGTAGCACTTAACTATCTAGGGATGTGATGGTTTCTCAATCATTTGAAGTCTTTAAATTAAGATTGGATTTTTTTCCCCCCACAAAATCTCTGCTATAGCTCAACCAGAAGCTCCAGGATTGATGAAGGCTGGAGGTCAGACTAGAAGATCATAATGGTCCCTTTTAGCTTTAAATCCTATGAATCTACACCTCAAGTGTTTTCACAGACTCTCACAAGTATGGATATTAGAATCCAACCCATTATCATGTCATACGACATCTATATGCAAATCTTGTCATTAAGAAAGTCTTACTAGAAATTCCTCTGTCCTTGTATCCATTATTATATCTGACCTTCCTTCCAGCAGTGGAGGGTTCACTACACCAGTTAGCTGTCTGCTACTTAGGCCCTTTAGGCTAGCGGTGAAATTTACCAAAGGATATAGATGTCATTTTCAATTGATTTTAATACTGCTTGTTCATTTAATAAATAATATTTAAAAAGCAGTGTTTGAATAGGAATTGTTATGCTGGATCTATGATTCTATTTTAGGTACTTAGGTTCAGATCTGTGGTCCATCTAACTCAGTATCTGGTCTCTGACAGAGGCCAGAACCAGATATTTCAGAGGAAGGTGAAAGATACTCATCAACAGCCAGATGTGGGATAATCCCCTCCTCCTTCTCCTCCCTGTCCCCGCCCCCTCGGACATTTCCTCATAATCTCTAATAGTCAGAGATTGGCTTAAACCCTGAAGTATCAGACAAGTTCAAGGCATCACAACCCATCAACTTGTTACTACACCTTTTTGCTTAGTGTTGATAGGGCCTAGATTTTTCTTTAAGTGGAATAATGGAGGGGGGGAAGCTCTCTTTACTTATTCTTCTAACTTGATGATTATAGATGTGTAAAAGATCTGGCAAAACATCAATAAACATGAAAGCATAGTAAGCACTGAAAGCGTCATAACTGTTAATTAAATGGTTGCATTAATTTTTGTTCCCAATCACTTTGTTATTGATTTGTAAAATGTTTTATATTCAATTAAGTCTTGAACTTTTTGAAAGTTATATTACTGGATCCAGCTGTGTTATAAGTGTGAAACCAAAGCTAAAAATAGAATTTTTAAATGAATAAAGGATTTTACCAGGGAAATTAATACTTTAAAATATAATCAGAGATTCCTTAACTAAGTTGCAAAGTATTGCTGACCTGTCCTACCTTGAGAAAGATGTCAAATGTAGGGGGGTTGCCACCTGACCCAAAATTATGGATCTTTGACAGGTCCCCAGCATTTCACATCCCTACAGATATTACTAGTCTCACTGTAACCATAAAATACAGTATACGAAAATTTATCAACTTCAATGAGCTGCTTACCTTGAACTGCTCCCCACAAACTCTGCTCCTCAGGAACAAGGAAATTGACTATTCCAAGGATAAAATCATGGGAAGGATATTATGCATGTGCTCCAGTCCCTATATCCCCCATTCTGATGTCATAGAGGGGCTGTACACTGCCCACAAAGGGCTTCGGGGGAAATATCCCCAGATCCAGGGCCGGTGCAAAGAAGTTTCGCGCCCTAGGCGAAACTTCCACCTTCCACCCCCCGCTCCCAGCCCTGCGGCAGCTCCCCGCTCTGAGGCACCCCCCCCACGGCAGCTCCCCATCCCCCCGGCCCAGAGAGCCGTGCGGCAGCTCCCCACCCCAGCTCACCTCTGCTCCGCCTCCTCCCCGAGCATGCCGCCCCCACTCTAATTCTCCTCCCCTCCCAGGCTTGCGGTGCCAAACAGCTGATTGGCGCTGCAAGCCTGGGAGGCGGGAGAAGTGGAGTGGCGACCGCACGCAGGGAGGGGGCGTAGGAACGCTGTAAAATAAAAAATTGGGGGCACCGCTTTTTTGCGCCCCCAAATCTTGGCGCCATAGGCAACCGCCTAGTTTGCCTTAATGGTAGCACCAGCCCTGCCCAGATCAGGCACTGTATTGGGCAGCCATAAACTGCTCCACAAGCTGTGCCATGGGGAACGTGCAGGGGATGGGAGGGATCAGGATCACTACCTGCTGCTGTGGCCATCCTGATGTGTGCTGCAAGCCACAGGTGGCAACTAGGAGGCTGCCATATCATAGAGTAGCATCTTGGGTTGTCTAATTTTTACACTGGAGTCCTTTTCAGTCCCTGCAACAGCCTGGAATCAAGATGGTGATAGGATGGCCTAAAACCTTCTTTGCGACCCATCCAATACACACCATAAAATGGGTTATGCCTCCACAATGCAAAGCACTGATTCTGATGCCATAAATGCAGAAGACAGTACTTTCTTTGGGGCTGGGACAAAATTATGGAATCGGTTTCTTCCCGCTAGGGCTATGAAAGACCAATAACATCACTACCTTCTAATCCAAAGGCAAAATGCACTTCAAACTTGCTTTCTCCTAATATTTTAGTCTTACTCATTTTAAAAACAAAAGCAAGAAATATCACTGTCTCCTTTTGAGTGAAGAAGGGAAAGGAAACCCTACTACTTGTCTGATATTAATCTTTATTTAATTTTAACTTTGAAAGGTGCTCAGGTACCACTTTACAGAGAAAGTATTTTAGATCTGTGGCCCCACTATAGGGGAGATTGCAAACTTGTTTGCATAAGAACCGCCATACTGAATCAGAACAAAGGTCCATCTAGCCCGGTATCCTGTCTTCCGACAGTGGCCAATGCCCGGTGCCCAGAGGAATGAACAGAACAGGTAATTATCAAGTGATCCACTCCCTGTCTCCCATTCCTAGCTTCTGGCAAAAAGCTTACACATTTACTGAATGTTAAGATTTATCTACAAGTATGTTGCAGCCAGGATGCTTGGCAATATAACAATATATATGTTTAGTTAGTTATGTTACAAAATGTTAAAGTTAAACAAAGAAATTCCAGAAGGTTTCTGTGTCTATTTCCCAAGGACATGCAAGCATCAAGAAGACAGACCATGTAAAACATTCATGTTTTAGGAGAGGTCTGATTTCTTGGATCTCCCTCCAAGACCTTTCCCACTTAGCTTATCCAGAACACCTTGTCCAGTTCTTTGGGATCCAAAAAACCTCGGTTCAACTCTAGATTTTGTCTCTCAGGTTCCTTTATTTGGCATACATCAAAATGACGCTGAATTGATCAGACTCAAATATAGGGGGTGGTTATAGGGTGTACCACATATCCAAAGTTACGCAGGAAACTTGTTCCTTTATATGTATTTACACATTACATTGCATTTACTATACATTGCATCACACATTTTTGGAATGGCTTGGTTACTTTGCAGGAACCAATCCCTAGGCATCATGCTCTGTCCATGCTGGACCTACTCTTTACTTCATCTCTACATTCCCAACTTATCTTAGCTATTGTTCGTAAGTGCTTCCCAGAGTGTTCTCCCTCTTATTTTAAGTGGCTCAGACATTGTCTTTTAGCCTACTGACCTATTTACTTATCTTATTTAGCACAAATGTTTTGTTTTCAGCCTAATCTGTTTACCTCCCTAATTCTATCCTCCAAGAAATGAGGTCTCCCTTTAATTACACATGTCATGCTGGGCCACAGCTACATGATTGTGTAAGGACTCTAGAGTGTGTTATCAGAGCAATAAATCTTGGTAAAGTGGGCTTTCCCAACCCCTACACTCTTGCAAAAAAAAAACCTGCTTGTGTTCTTAAACTTTAGAGGAGAACATGTAGTTGGAAGTGTGTTAAATTTTGTCTTAAATTTTAAAATGACAAAAGCCTTGCGAAATGCATACTTGCAAATTTTATCTAAATGCAAGTCTCCTTACATCATTGCTATGTAAATGTTAAAATGTTTTGAGTACCAATGAGAACTCTAATAATCTTTCTAAAGTAATGTAAGAATCCATTTAAGAATAGAATATTTATATTAAGGGGGAGTTTATTACTGGCAGTGCACAAGCAAACTCTCACCCAACTCAGGAAGAAAACAAAAATCAGCTTTCCAAAGATTTTCATGTAGAATCAACAACTTAAAATTAAATAACTTTCTAAAAGTGTAGATCAATCTATGAATAGTGTATTAATTATACTGATTACTTAAAAATTCCCAATTATCACTCTGAGGTTTGACAGGTTCTTGTGCCAAGATCAGACCCAGTATTATTAAAATTACTGCTTGGTAGGGAACTCCGATGTGCACAGTTGCAACACTCACACTTTACAAATCCTCATGTATTTGTAATAATTTATTACAGAACTACATTTAGCAAAGTCACAAACACTCTAACTCAGAAGGTAGATGGAGATAATACAGAATGTACATTTGAACATCATATATTCACACCATTCCTTGCAGAACAACCTGAAATGTTAGCCATTTTCTTCCTCATCATCATCACCTTTCTCAATGTGATGAATCCCCGCTGGGGTGCAATCTGGAACTGGGGTACCACTGAGCTCTCTGATTTACCAATCTGGCTTCCCCCTCACACCGTGCTGCTGTGACAAGCTGCAGACCACTCCCGGTTCTACAATCCCACCAGCATTCACACAGGCAGCCGGTCACTGCAGGAACCAACAATAGAGAATCTAGAGCCAAAATATCCCCAGTTTAGGACCCCAGAGCTGTACCATCCTGCCCTGGCCAAAAACCTGACCAGAATGAATTCATTACCCAGTTCGCCCTTCCCTCGATGTGGAAAGGACAATGCACACCAGCCCTTGTTAACTGAGCTGAGATTTTCCCAGACACTTCATTCAAAAATCCACTGATTAAGATAAAACAAGTTTATTAACTACAGAAAGATAGATTTTAAATGATTATAAGTGATAGCAAACAGATCACCTAGGAAATTAAACAAAAATGCAAACTAAGCCTAATATACTAGATAGGATTTGAATCAGCAATATATCACCCTGACTGATGATACAAGCAGTCCACCAAGTTTCCATACACAGGCTAGAAATCCCTTTAGCCTGGGACCACCACTTCCCCCAGTTCAGTCTTTGTTACTCAGGTGTTTCCAGGTGTTCTCTTGTGTGGGGAGTGAGGCTAAGAGATGATGTCACTCTCCATCTTTTATAGTCTCTCCAGCTGGTGAGAACCCCTTTGTTTCAAGCCAGGTTTCCAGCCCAGTTTGTGGAAAAATACAGGTACCAAAATGGAATTCACTATCGTGATCTGGTCACATGCCCTTGCATGCCTTGCTGAGTCAGAGCAGCCATTATTCATATGCTGTCTGAAGCATTTCCAGGTGTGGGATAAGGTTCTCCTAAGGCCTATTGTTTTCCTTAATGGCCCATTACCTTGAATAGCCCCCTTCACAGTCAGCTGTTTAGACTGGAAGCATCTTGACTAGTGGTTGTCACCAGGTTCTACCACATTAGAAATACAGATACATAGTCAATATTCATAACTCCATATACAAAAATGATACATACATACAAATTGGATAACTGTATTCAGCAAATCAGAACTTTTCCAATGACAACTCACATGACACATTCTGTACAAGGTGCATCATGATTATGTCATAATTACATGATAATCATACCATTATTATGAATATGGGATACAGAGTGTCACACTCATCATCCTGGCATCTCCAAAGGGTTACATCTCTCTCTCTCCTCCCCCTATATCCCAGCCTGGGATACAACTTTTATAATATATTATGCTGATGCCACTATGTTTAATGCATATTCATTAGGGGTTTCTCCCCTCTTCCTTATTTGTATTTCCTCCTCATACTAATGTTCAGGTGTCTTTCTTCTATAGGTTGGTATATTAATATAATGATCTCAACGTATTATCATATACGTCAATTCATTGCTATGGCTCTCTTGTGGTCAGACATCTGCAGATGTTCCCATCATAAAATATCCAAAAGCTGGTGTTAGCTCATGTTCCTGTGGTTGGTTGGTGTATTATGGACAGACTTCCCCCTTAAACACTCTATTCCCAGTTCCCCAAAACTTAGGTGTGACTGTTTAGGCCATTTATCTGTGCCAAAGTTCATAGGCCTCAAGCCTTATCCTGACTGCTGAAGCCAATGTCTTATAGGATACAGGCCTGTAGGTTCTTTGCATTACTGCTGAATAAAATAAATGCTAAAGCTAGCTCTCTATGGGCTACAAAAATCTTTAGCTTAAAAAACTTTTGAGAACTAAAAAATTTTATAAGAACAACATTAGTGTTTGGACTTCTTGAAAACAGAATTTCATTTCCTGTCATGCTATCAAAATTGAAAGAATATCTCAGAGAATAGGCTGAATAAAAATAAAGTTAAAACTAGTTTTGAAAGTTCTGATCCTTTCCTGCTAGAAGAACAAAAACAAACAAAGAAATTTTTCATAAGATAAAGATGCTTCTACAGATGACCACCAAGGCCCGGAGCCAGTGAAAGAATGACAGCAACCAACTTGAATATAAACAAGCCTAAAGGAGGTGTATTTTCCTATAATTTCATGAAAATAGGAAGAATGGTATAAAAGACTTTTAAGTGAGCACATCCACCCCCAACCACGCACCCTGCTACTTTGCTTAGACAGCAAGCACACCACAACTCACCCTGTCCCTCTCTACATGCAAACAGCCACAGATAGACAGAGAAGGCCCAAGAAATCACCAACCTTCTCAAAACTTAAACATGGATTGGTGAGAGAAAGTTAACTAAGATGCTGCCGAGAGATTAGATTTAAACTCTTGTAATGATTTTATTGAGATATGAAAATGCTGTTGTAACTTAAATGATTAACTGTTTCTCCTGTTAATCACCAGACAGTTAGACCATGTATTCCTAGAGAGGGGACAGGGACTAACCATTGGTAAACAGAGAAATCGTGGGATTTAATTGGCTTTAAGATTTTTAATATTTAGTATTGGCTTGCATTAAGAGAGGTCTCTAAATGGCTTCTTCTAAGTAATTAATTTAAATATTTTCAATTTCATAGGATTTAGTTAAGAATGCTTATTTTAATCAATTATAAACTGTTTAGATTATTAATAACTAAACAGGTTTCACTTAACCTAAACAAATATATTTTTCCCATGCATAAACCACTTTAAATATCCATGTGATACTAAAACTGAATTCTCAATTTTGGCAAATAAATTTTGGTCTTAATTTGCAAAGAGGAAAGTGTCCCCGGGGGTGATTCACTCTCAGAGGTATCATCTCGGTTAGACGCTCTCCACAAAGAAACATGCAGAAGAGAGAGTAATAGAAATAATGAGTTTATCATTTGTGTTCAGTCATTTATGCTGTTTTATTTAAATGTTTTATTTTTCTTTCTTCAATAATAAAATAGCCATGGCTAATATTTGGGATTATTTTGCTTGTTCTTGACTTTGCTTGCACCAAACATATGTAAAAGAACCGCTGTGACTAAACAGTGGGAGCCATGTCCCTGAGTTAGCAGCAAGAGAAACAATTAGAAAGTGCTGGCTTACCATTTCTTGTTTTTCATGCCAGTAAATGCAATAGGGGTCCTAGTATTTTTACAAGCTTACATTTGAAGGTCTCCAGTGGTTTTTATTAAAGTGTTTGTATTATTAGGGGAATCAATGCCTCGAAAGAAACAAGGGATAAAAGTAAAAAAGTTACAGATTATGAGATGGATTTACAAATGTGTAAGAGAAACAAACAATGAATATTGATTAGTACATTGTTCAAATCCTGCTGTTTCCTTCTGTCTCTGTAGTTACATTCAAGGGTATTTCCATGGAGCATGAAAATCAAATGCCTATTACATGAATGGAAGTTTGTGGGCGAGTTATTCTTGGTCAAGTCTGGATGTTGCATTGCCAACATTTTGTTGGAATAGTTTAAAGAAATTCAGGCATTTTGTTGTCCTAGCCATATCTTTTCCCTATCTATATAATGCCCCACATTGGCTTTTATATAATATAACTAATTTAGCTGAGATTAAGAAAGTAGAGGTCAATAAAAAGTTAATTAGTGGTAAGTAATTGACTGTGAAAATTGAATTAGCATCTGGATCTTTTACATGCAATGGTGGGTATTATTGCAATAAATGCCCTGTGAACATATGAAGTTTTCTAAAAAGACTCATGATGTTTAAGTGTTCAGTAGCAAACATGAATTTCTAAATTAACTTGGCCTCCAGCAGCCATTAAAAATTAGTATTAGGTTTTCACTAGTACTGGGAGAATCCTAATAGATTAAAAGGGCAATTGACTGGGACAGTCCTTCTGGAGATAACCCTTTTGTGCTAGAGCCAATGAATCCTATGTTGGCAATAGCACTGGGTCATTTGCTCCCCAGTTTAGCTCCCCAGTTTAGCACTGGGTCATTTGCTCCCCAGGCATCACATAAGTAACATATTCATCTTTGGAGTGAGGGTGGGAACTCTAGAAGTGTGATGCTGTCTTGCAAGGTACAAGAGCATTTCATGCAAGATCTGTGAGATGACATCAGTCTAATGTTCAGCTGCCTCTCTACCAAGAGGAAGATAATTTTAAACATAGCCTTCAGAGGAGCAGAACCTAAAGTAGCAGGAAAAAATAGTGTGCTCATACTAAATGTGTAGATGCATATGACCCTTTTGGTCTCATTTGGACTAGACAGAGGTATAGAGAGAACCTGTATCAGAATTATGTGTGTAAAGTAATGTGTGTGTCATTGTAGCTATATAACTGCAATAAATATTTCATGCTTTCCTCTATTTAATAACAGTATTTTAGAATTCAATCAGCAATTGGTTTATAGTATGTCTTTATCCATTGTGCATATGTCCACCTGTGTTAATATTAGCTATTTGCATTGCAGTAGTGTCTACAGACTCCAACCAAGACCAGGACCCCATTGTGCTAGGTGCTGTACACATATATAGTATGTATCCCAGAGAGTTTACCATATAAGCCGACAAAGGAAGTATCTCTAAGATGAGGAACTGAAGTATTGAGAGACTGTGACTTGTCTAAAGTCACTGTCACAGGGTGAACCTGCCCTATAGCAATCCCTACTGGCCAAATATTTCATAGTTGTGTAGGTAGGTATAGTGCATAGAAAAAAGAACAACAAAGGCAGTGCCTGAGATGAATGATTCAACACTGGGGGCATGAGGAAGGCCTCATTCTTGGGAGATGGGATTAGGGAGGTACATGAACCATCAGGCTGAAAACAGAACATTTGTGCTAAGTAAGATAAGTAAGTAGGTCAGTAGACTAAAATGGCAATGTCTGAGCCAGTAAAGATAGGAGGGAGAACACTCAGGGAACCATTTACTACAAACAAGATAAACATGGATAAAATAAATTAGGAATGTAGAGATGAGATAAACAGTAGGTAGAGCATGGACAGAGCATGCTGCACAGGAATTGGTTCCTGCAAAGTAACCAATGAAATCCAAAAATGCAATGTATATTAAATGCAATGAGATTAATGTGTATAAATGGAAAGGGTTGCTGTGTAACTTTGGAGCTGTGATATATACTGCATCCATACTCCCCTATGTTTGAGTCTGATCAACTCACCATAGTGTTGCTATATGCCAAATAAAAATACCTGAGTAACAAAGTCTGGAGCCAAACTCAGTTCTTGGGAAACTGAGTGGGAAAAAAAACAAGGAGTTCTTGTGGCACCTTAGAGACTAACAGATTTATTTGGGCATAAGCTTTCATGGGATAGATGTATGAAGTAAAAGATAGATACAGGAGCAGGTATAAATACAGGAAAGGATGGGGGTTGCTTTAACAAGTGTTAGGTCAGTCTAACGAGATAAAACAATTAACAGCAGGATACCAAGGGAGGAAAAATAACTTTTAAAGTGGTAAGAGAGTGGCCCATTACAGACAGTTGACAAGAAGGTGTGAGTAACAGTAGGGAGAAATTAGTATTGGGGAAATTAAGTTTAGATTTTGTAATGACCCAACCACTCCTAGATACCATCAAATTATTCAGGCCTAATTTGATGGTATCTAGTTTGCAAATTAATTCCAGTTCTGCAGCTTCACGTTGGAGTCTGTTTTTGAAGTTTTTGTTCTTGAAGAATTGCCCCTTTGAAGTCTGTTATTGAATGACCAGAGAGATTGAAGTGTTCTCCTACTGGTTTTTGAATGTTATGATTCCTGATGTCAGATTAGTGTCCATTTATTATTTTGTGTAGAGATTGTCCAGTTTGGCCAATGTACATGGCAGAGGGGCATTGCTGGCACATGATGGCATATATCACATTGGTAGATGTGCAGGTGAATGAGCCCTAGATGGTGTGGCTGATGTGGTTAGGTCCTATGATGGTGTCCCTTGAATAGATATGTGGACAGAGTTGGCACTGGGGTTTCTAGCAGGGTTTGGTCCTGGGTTGGTGTTTTTGTTGTGTGGTGTGTAGTTGCTGGTGAGTATTTGCTTCAGGTTGGGGGGCTGTCTGTAAGTGAGGACTGGCGTGTCTCCCAAGGTCTGTGAAAGTGAGGGATCGTCCTTTGGGATAGGTTGTAGATCCTTGATGATGTGCTGGAGAGGTTTTAGTTGGGGGCTGTAGGTGACGGCTAGTGGCGTTCTGTTACTTTCTTTGTTGGGTCTGTCTTGTAGTAGGTGACTTCTCGGTACCCTTTTGGCTCTGTCAATCTGTTTCTTCACTTCAGCAGGTGGGTATTGCAGTTTTAAGAGATCTTGATAGAGATTCTGTAGGTGTTCCTCTCTGTCTGAGGGTTCAGAGCAAATGCAGTTATATCTTAGAGCTTGGCTATAGACAATGGATCGTGTGATGTGGTCTGGATGAAAGCTGGAGGCATGTAGGTAAGTATAGCAGTCAGTAGGTTTCTGGTATAGGGTGGTTTATGTGACCATCACTTATTAGCACTGTAGTGTCTAGGAAGTGGACCTCTTGTGTGGACTGGTCCAGGCTGAGGTTGATGGTAGGGTGGAAATCATTGAAATCTTGGTGGAATTCCTCAAGGGCCTCCTTCCCATGGGTCCAGATGATGAAGATGTCATCAATGTAGCGCAAGAAGAGTAGGGGCATAAGGGGAGGAAAGCTGAGGAAGTGTTGTTCTAAGTCAGCCATAAAAATGTTGGCATATTGAGGGGCCATCCGGGTACACATAGCAGTCCCGCTGACTTGAAGGTATAAATTGTCCCCAAATCTGAAATTGTTCTGAGTGAGGACAAAGTCACAAAATTCAGCCACCAGGTTTGCTGTGATGGTATCGGGGATGCTATTCCTGATGGCTTGTAGTCCATCTTTGTGTGGAACGTTGGTGTAGAGGGCTTCTACATCCATAGTGGCTAGGATGGTGTTTTCTGGAAGATCATCAAAGGATTGTAGTTTCCTCAGGAAGTCAGTGGTATCTTGAAGATAACTGGGAGTGCTGGTAGCATAGGGCCTGAGGAGAGAGTCTACATAGCCAGATAATCCTGCTGTCAGGGTGCCAATGCCAAATTCATCCCACCATGGTCCACCAATCCCTCCAACAGGTTGGCATCAGGCCTCTTGCCACTAGCTGGTGAGAATCCTTTCCCAGAGTCACAGGATTGCCAACCCTCAAGGATTGTCCTGGAGTCTCCAGAAAAATTAAAGATTAGTCTTTAATTTAAATTTATGTCATGTGAATGATGAAACCTCAGAGTATTCTTGCTACCACCTCCCTTGCTCTGGTGAGCTCTCCTGAGAACTCCTCTCCCCGGGAACTTCCTGTCTCTAGGAGCCACCACTTCAACTGAGTCCTGTTAATCCTTTATCAGGGCTCATTCGCTGCCAACCAGCCACCTAGGGATTTTATTACTACCAGGAGGGGGGAGTGTCTGAGTTGGTTCATTCTCCTTTACAGGAGTTTGCCACAGGTAGGCTGAGAGAGCCAGCCCCTGTGACAATTAAATATGAAGTCTGTGGCACAGCCTGAGATTGAATGCAGACCTTTAGAGTTCCATACCAGTGCCTTGACCACAAGACCAGCCTTCTTCCTTTTAGTTCAGACATCAGTTCTCAAATTCAGTCTGTCTGTACCTTAGTTTCTCTTCTGTAAAATGGAGGTAATATTTCTCTTACATTTTGTCTTATCTACTGACTATATTGAAAGCTCTTTGGGGTGGGGACTGTTTCTTCTTATGCCTTACGACAGTATCTAACATAGTGGTCACCCCATCTCAGATGGGTGTCGTTGGAGCACAGATAGTAATAATAATAAACCCTGATTAAAAATGCAGAATTTTGGGTGGTTCAGAATCCAGAACCAAATTTTGCAGCTCAGGTCCCTCTCTAGTTTACGGCTAACAATCTTAGGCCTGGTCTCCTCTTTAAACTCACCTATTGTGTTCAGGGTGCGAAAAATCCATAACCTTGAGTGCTGCATCTATGCCAAGCTAAGCCTCTGGTGTAGGTGTGGTGGAGGTGATGGAAGCATTCTTCCATTGACTTAGTGACCATTGCTCGCAGTGGTGAAATGGCTACAGTGACAAAATAATCTCTTCCATTGCTGTAGTGTACATCTATGCTATGGGGTTACAGTAGCATAGCTGTGGTGCCATAGCTATGCTGCAGTAACCCCGTAGCATAAGCCAAGCCTTTTAATGTCTCTTTCATAGTGCTTTGCTGGCACACTAAGATATTTGGAAATGATACAATGTAATGATAATCGTTCCAATTCTATCATTAGTTACACCCATGCAATCCCAGGAAGTCATATCTCATCGACTTCAAGGGGGTTGCACAGCAGTAATAAATGACAGAATAGTTTTTAGCTATTTAGCTACTGCTTGACTGATATTCTTCAGATATTTGTCTAGGTTTGATAAGATTACCTACCACTGTAATAAGTAGAAGTAAACGCAGATATTTTAATGGTTTCACATTTAAGAACATAAGAACGGCCATTCGGGGTCAGACCAAAGGTCCATTTAGCCCAGTATCCTGACTTCCGACAGTGGCCAATGCCATGTGCCCCAGAGGGAATGAACAGAACAGGTAATTATCAAGTGATCCATCCCTTGTCGCCCATTTCTAGACAAGATGATAGTCTCTAGGAACCAGGTTCAGTGCCATGATTTCAAAGGTGAAAATCAGTGTAGCATTTCCCCACCTCTTCTTACAGTAAGGCTTGGAATTCTCTCTTAGTTCCTTAATCTCCCTTGAGCTTCAAGCTGTGTTTCTTTAACCTTAACCCGTTCTTTCCATCTGATTCAAATAGTACTAGATATTGTAGAAACATGTTTGAGTGAAAAGCAGTCCTAGTAGGCTATTTATTGCTCTTTTGTCCTATGTATCAGTTGCTTCAATCATTTCTGATAGTTTTCCTTTTATACCTCTACATTCCAAAAAGAGTAAATTATCAATCTACCAGCAAGACTTGTGGTGTTATGACCACTGACTCAGACCACTTAGATCATCTGGCTCAGCTCAGGTAATCTTTCTTCAATTTAAGATTTTCATCAGAAACCATCATGCCTTTCTGAAAGTGACACAAGCACTTTTCAAAATAAATATGGTATGGTCAATATAATTGAAAAAAATACTTAATCTAGAGGGTCAAAACTTGACTTTGTGTGATATTCTGCTCCTTGTACTTATGAATTGGTGTCCTGTTCAAATTCAAACTGATCTTCAGGTCTTAGATTAATATAATTTAAGGGCTTGTCTACACTGTCCCTCAGTTCAGACTACAGGGGTGTGAACAGAAGTGCGCACCAAAGTGCTGTGCTGTAACTCTCCCATGTGAATGCTGTGGGTACAAACTGAAAGTTGCCTACTTTGCATTAATGTAGTTCTTTTTTGAAGTGGACCTACGTATCTACTTTCTGCCCCTTTCCTGATGGACTTTCCAGATTGCTTCACCCAGACTTCCCCAGAAGGCCCCAAGTAACTTCTCTTTATAGCATAGTTAGGGTCAGCTGACCTGGCACAGGTGCACTGGCCCTGTTCTTTCTTAAAGGGCCAGTATCAATATGTGACATGGTTTTTTTTCTTCACCCTCTCCATTTTTTCATCATCCTCTTTAAAATATGGAAACCAGAACTGTATGCAGTGTATCTCACCAATGCTGTATACAGAGGTAAAAATTCCCTCCCTACTCCTACTCACTAGTCCCCTGTTTATACATTCAAGGATCACATTAGCTATATTGGCTACCGCATTGCACTGAGAGCTCATGTTGATTTGTTTGTCCATTATAACCCAAAAATCCTTTGCAGAGTCATTGCTTTTCAGGATACAATTCCTCATTCTGTAGGTATGGCCTGCATTCCTTGTTCCTAGATGTATTACTTTGCACTTGGCAGTATAAAAGCACTTTTTTTTTTAATGGACCCGTCTTACCAAGTGATTCAGATCACTCTATATGACTGTCCTGTCCTCATCATTATTTACCACCCCACTTATCTGTGTCATCTGCAAATTTTATGAGTAATGATTTTATATTTTCTTCAAATATTTGAAGAAAATGTTGAATAGCATTGGGTCTAGTACTGATCCCCATGGAATCCCAGTAGAAACATGGCTATTCAATGAAGATTGTCCATTGACAACTACTTTTTGAGATCTCTCACTTAGTCAGTTCTTAATCCATTTAACATATGCTTTATTGATATTGTACACTGCTATTTTTTAATCAAAATGGTGTGTGGTACTAAGCCAAATACCTTATAAAAAAGTACATTACATCTATGCAGTTACTTTTATCAACCAAATTTGTAATTTCATTAAAGAATGATGCCATGTTTGTCTGGCAGAACCTATATCCAATAATACCATGTTGACTGGCATTAACTATATTCCTATCCTTTTCTTCTTTTCTATTATTTTCCCCAGGGTTGATGCTAGGCTAAGCAGCCTATAGGTATTCAAGTCATTCCTTTTGCCCTTTTTAAAATATTGGCACAACACAAATGCTCTTCCATTCCCCTGGTGTTTCAAGATGTATTAAAAATAAAACAACATTGGTGAGCCAGAGATGATCTCAGCCAACTCTTTTAGGATTCTTGGGTTGGACTGAAAAATACATAATCATCCTCATGTGATATGAATATATCATCTGGCTTCTTTCCACATACAAGTTTGTTTGGATCCAAGCTAGTTCATATTTTCAAGGATTTGTTTGTCATTTTGTTTTTTCCTCTAGGCTGACCCCCTATCACAATGCAGGAGGCTCTAAACTGGTTATAATATCACAGTTCCAGATGAAGTGTTCTCAGAGCTTCTGCAAGACAGCCATTGCAAAAACTGAAGTAAAAACTATTTTTGCCTTCCTCTGTTTTCTCATATGACACAAGGGACATGAATGAACTGAGTGTGTCCACTCGTTTGCAGGCCTATAATAAGTATAAGTGCCCCACATGTCTTGTCAGAGAAAATATTATGCAGTTTTGGATTAGGGGATGCTCGACTATATATGAACTGACATTTTCTCCCATTCATTTTATTTTATTTGTATATCAGCTTTCCAAAAACTTAAGTGAGGGCTTGAACCTTCAAACAAGTCTCAAGCTGTTCATTCATCTGTTTCCAGGGGTTTATAGATTTTTTATTCCCCTCCCCCCCCCCAATCCCTATAGCAATGAGATTGTCAGCCTGACTAAAAGGTATTTTGATGGTTGGCAGCATTGCTTAAAATGACAATTTATTTTAAAATGCAAGGGAACATAAATTTACTCTGCATCTATGAATTAAGCCTATTTCACTCAATAATTGATGTGGAATCTTTGCACCACTCAATTCCATCTTCTCACCTGAAAGAGTCTTATGCTCTACTGTACACCTTAGTATTCATATACCTTTCTGTACTCAAATAATTTTCTGTATGGTATCTATCGAGAAAAAATTTTGACATGAAATCGCTTTAAAGGAAGGCAACAGCTGAAAATATCTAACACCTAAAACTTTCTTTAGCCATTCAGGAAAACCATGTACAACTAAACTGTACTAATTCACATTTATGGGGGAAACCCACTGTGAATTCTGTCAAATTACTGCTTAATCAAGAACAATGAAAAAGACCTAGTGTTTGATCTACTCTTTGTGTGGGTGAGGGGGAGAGGGGTATAAAAAAAACAATGTTGGCTCTCAGTTACATATTTTTTTTGTTTGTTTTTATTAAAGGTAAACAGAATTATTGTCTATATTAGTTAATTCCTTAAATAAACTGAGCACCTCGAGCTTCATTGAAATCAGTGGAAGTTGATGATACTTTGCCTCTTGTAGCATCAAGCCCTAAAAGCTAGGGCATCTGATATATAAAAGAAAAAGCACGCTGTAGAGATGAAGTCATGTATGTAATGGGTTAATGTATACATACAGTCATTCTACAAGGTACATCAATGATTTCTTTCATCAGTTCATTGCACTTGCTCCATATTTCAGTTGTCAAACTAGCAGAGGCAGTAAAGGGAAGATCCTAAGCTGGTGTAAATGGTCATAGCGCCAGTGAAATCAAACTGTATTTTTTACATTTCTTTTAATTCCTTTATTCTTGTTGTCATGGTTGCAGGGCTATATGCATCTCTGCCACCTTTCAGGTCCATCTGAGTGCATACATAGACTCCCTTATGTGTTCGACCGCTTGCCCTTTCCAGTCTTGGGTGAAGTTTGCAATTTTTTCCACCCTTAAACCGGAACCCACACTCATTGCCCCATGTATACTAACTGCTTATCACCCTGCATGTTTGGCTTTTTTGGGCACCTCTGTTTCCTCCCTTCAGGAACCAGAGACCAGTGATAGAATGACCAGCAGCCTTCTCAGAACAAAGTATTTTATTTAACAGCTGGAATAAAACATTACAGAAAAAAGGATTTTAATTTTTAAACACCAATCTGCATGGTATTACCGTCCCATAATGGCAAGCCAGGAAGGCTTAGCTTCTTCAGATACTCTCCTGGGTTCCTGTGTCTAAGTGTGTCTCTCATTCTCTCTCTCTGATAGTCTGTGTCCTTACATCAAACACACACCCCTCCTTTTTTCCTCCAGTCCTGACTACTATCCTACAGTTCAGACTGGTTTGGGGGCTGCCCAGGAGAGTGGGCTAGAGCTATGGCATTGTCTCTTAATGACCCTTTAAGTATAAGTTGTTAGGTGACTATTAGAAAGGGTCTCCTCCATCTTGCTTTTGTTGGGTAGGCTCTGCTATCCAGAAAGCCCCAATGCTAATGACAGATCCAGATACACAACTAATAATTATAAAAGGGAACCACCAAATTTGTCACTTGTGTGAACGTTTGTATACTGAGCATCTGAATTTGCAGCTAAAGTAATGGGAAAAATAATACTGGCAGCAGTCAAAAGAATCTGAATAGGTTACCAGAATGAACAATTATGATAAGAGATTTTTACATACCAGTCTTATAAACCAAAACACAAACAGAAATCACAATAGCATGCAAGAGGGCATGCCATGGTAGAGCGAAACCTCTTCTGATCTTTAGGAGCATTCCCAATGTAAAGACCTGTTGCCTCGTGTCAATATTGACAGAATAGTTATTTCAGGAATTTCTGACCCCCCCCCCCAATCCCAATTACTATACCGTTAGGGAAATGTCCTGATTTTTGTACAGTAGGTGCCATTAAAAAGAGACCTTTGACCATTAGGTAAAGTATGATGTATTCATTTCAAGGATCTAAAGAGTTAAAGGTGTTTATAAACTTTCACTGTCCAACATTAAACAATGATAGATAGGTTTGGGGTTAGTTTTAATCAGAGGCCTTGGTTTTACTAGGTTATTTGGCAAACACCCAAAATAATTCATTCAAGTTGAAAGTTTATTGATTAAACACAAAAAAGAACAAGATATTAAATCAAGCATTTATATTGAAACTGTGGTTGAGTGATTATGCAAAACAAACTTCAGATCATATCAAAGTCTCTCTCCTTTTGTAGTCAAAGTATCAGAGTCTCTTATTTTCAGAACAACCCTTCTTTGATGTAAAGAAAAAAGGTTAATTTTACTCTCAGTCCTGATGTGAAGAACATTCACTTATCCTGTTCTTAAAAGGCAGATGAAAGGTGGAGGAGAAACAGGATAGAAAAGGTGGGTGAAATATGGCTTTTGTTGATGCCTTTGGAATACTGGAATGCTGGTTAGTTACAAGTGGATGCTTTGGCTTGCAAATTGACCACAACTCCTGCTGCTTGGAACATGGTTAGTTACTATCTGTTCAGGGCCATCATCTGGTTGGATCCTTTCTCTTTGGATAAGGCAGATTTGGATGAATGCAGTATTGTTGACTTCAAGATTTGATGGAAAACCAAGAGAGTGAGATGAGATAGGAGGACAGAGTGTGGAACAGAAAATAACACAGCAATGGAAGGGAATACAAAACAGGATCATACATGATTTTACAGTGCTGGTAATTAGATATCCCCAACTAGTGAGCTTGAGGACTGGATGCCATGATAATGGGATGACTTTCAGCACTCACCGGTGAAAACAAAGTTCTTTAAACAAGAGTAAGGCCAGCTGGCCTTCATCTTACGAAGGAAGTTCCTTAGATGAGTTGAGAGGAGTTGCAGTGCTGGCAAACTGGGGGATGAGCTGGGGGAAAATGATTCTTTTTATTTTTGTAATTTTTTTTTTAAAGACTCCCAAAGGAGTAAAAGTCGGTGGCAAATCTTACCATCATTATTTTGTCCACCAATTAAATTCCTTTCTGTAAGGCCAAATTTGTCATAGGTAACCTTGTTCTCACATTTTCTTGTTTACAAAATATGATTTCTCCACAGTCCTTGACTTATATCAGTAGCCTGTTTTGTTTGAACTAATACAGTTTCTCTGTATGGTTTTCCTGCACCTATCCATAACATTCATCGTTGTAAACAACTTGACCTATTTTTCATAGTTATTGTAACAACTTATGAACTTTCCCATACTTTTCACAACTGAGCTTAGGATAATATTTTAGGTTCAGTAATCACAACAGATATTACCGGTATGAGCACGCATTCTCTATAGTTAAAAAGGGGAATACCACTAGTATTAACTTTACTTAATAGTAAAAGATTAAAAGGAAACCTAGGGAATCCATATTTAATGTATGGCAGTGCATTTTTCATAGATATTTTAATACATTAGCTTCTCTAATATATGATATGATTAATGTAATACAGTTGTTTGAGTAATGTTCTGTTATTATATCACAATTATCTTTCTATACAGCATGGGCCACATCCTTAGCTATTGTGAACTGGCATAGCTCCATCTAAGTCAATGTAGATTGATAGTTCATGAGAGCTGAAGATCTGTTCCTGTGTCTTCAAAATAAGACAAGTGGTACCCATCCATAATTAAGGTTATAATAGACTTTCCATTATACAAAGAAATGATACTGTCCCTCTGCAATTCTTTAGGAAAAACAAACCAGTTTGCAGATGATGTCAGAGTTGATATTTGTGGTTGAATCAAGTTGAAATAACCAACCACATTTACAGATGACAGGATTAAAAAAATCATCGTTTTCTTCTTTGTGAAATATGGGATAAAATTCATCCAGATAGAGAACACCACTGCTAGAGGTGGCTGGTGCCCCAAATAATTGATTAGGTTTCAAATAGCAAGCTCCTCCCCACCCACACATCACCTCTCTTCTTCTGCATGTTTCTTATATTGTGGAACTGAAAAACCATCAATGTGAGGGGAAGTGTCACAGAATAGGTTTTTTTTTTTTTTTTGCGGTGGGGGAGGGGAGATAAGGAATGTTTTTTTGTGGAAAAGGGGAATACAAAAAAGAGTATTCTCCTGTCTCACACGCCCTCTTCACCTTTCAGAATGTAAACTGAAACATCTTATAGGACAGGGCACAATAAAATAATATTTATCCCTCTTTCATCTCCTTACTGTTCTCTCCTAGTCCTGACATCTTCCCCTCCAATAGAGCCCTTAGCCTATAATCCCCATACTGTTTCAATGTCCTTCCCTCATTCTCCACATACACCAATAATTTGTCCACACACTCATTCCCAACTGGCTCCATGCCCTGCTTCACTCCAACTGCTGTGCACGTGTATACACACACACACACACACACACACACACACACACACACACCCTATGCCTTTAGTCTGAAAAACTCCTCCGCTCCTTACCTAACCCCTCCATAGCTCAGAACAACCCCTCTACTCAACTCTGAAACTTCTTCCTCCCAATACCTGGAGGCTCAACTTCCCCCTCAATTCAGGTTCAGAAATCCCTTCACTCCCCAAAAAGCAACAAAGAGTCCTGTGGCACCTTATAGACTAACAGAAATATTGGAGCATAAGCTTTTGTGGGTGAATACTCACTTCATCAGGTGCATGTAATGGAAATTTCCAGAGGCAGGTATAAATATGCAGGAAAGAATCA
>NW_020664389.1:2106894-2144027 GCF_002925995.2 Terrapene triunguis
TTTTTCCAGCCTGACCCCTGAGCAATATAGCATAGAATTATTTCATATGGACTTTCTGCTGCCTTGCCCCTCATACAGTGGTAACCTAGTGCTTCCACTGCACTTTGAGGTCTGGCACAGCCAGGTATGGGATCACAGGGTTTGTTACAAATGCTTAATATAGAGGGTGTTGAAAATTTTAAAGCAGATTTTGATCTTAAAGACTCAACTAGTGGCAGACTATACCCAACACTTACTATTGATAACTTTTCTGTGGTTTTACAGTTCTAATTTCTCATTGTCTTAAATGTGATCTGAAAGGCTTTTCCCTTGCCTAGATCAGATTTCCAAGTTCTGTGTTTCTCCTGAAATGCTTACACTCTTTCAAGGACAAGAATTTTTAAAAGTGACTAGTAACATTGTATGCCTTAATATTTGGTTGCCCATCTTGAGACCCTTGAAATGGACCTGATTTTCAGAGTGTGGAGCTCTCCACCTCTGAAATTCATAAAAGATGGGCATTCAAAGATGAGGCACTCAAAATAGCTAGTCACTTTTGAAAATCTTGGCCTCAGAGCAAACCAAGGATCTACATTACTGCTTTACTAGAGGAAAGTGATATCACCAACTACTTAACTGTTTCAAAATGCAACTCATAACTCAGGTTTTGATGGAGAAACAAATGGAGTGAAAGGGCAAAATAGGAAGCAATGAGTATATAGCTGTTATAGTATGATGATGTTATTCAGGGCTCTGAAAGTGAGGGAGAGAAGCTTATATATGCTACAGAGAGACTGGAAACCAAGTGAAGAGATTTGGAGTGGTATAGTTGGCACAGCAGGATTGAAATTACTTCTGTTAGGGGCATTGTCAGCAGGGAGAAGAGAGAAAAGCTAAGATGTGGGGAGACCAATAAAGAAGGAACATTGAGAATGAGTTTCTACTTTTACCTAAATAAAAAGGAGTAAAACTTGCTTTTTTGCGGGCTTTGCAACTGTGTAGAAAGTATCTGGAGTTTATTTTGGTTGGTTTCGTTAATTTCACAATAAGCAAAAAGTGTGTTTTGTCAACAAAAACAGTCTTGTCACAAAACAAAACTAACACAGCTCACAAAAATGCACACAGGAGACTAGCAGAAATAATGCAGAGAAAAGGAATTTTATAGTTGTATTACTAATGGTTTTTGTTAGCATTTCAAATTTACTCAGGATTTCTCTGTCATGTAATGAGTTACAAACAATAGATGTTGCCCTGGGTATAATTTTAATATTTCTTCATTTTTTTTCTTTAGTGCAATGCAGCTTAGCTCAGGGAACTGACTCACTTCTGATCAGCTACAGAGGTTATAGGAGTTATTCACCATGTTAGTTTATTTAGAATATAACGTGCCCAGAAAATCTCAATACAATATTCCTATATATTATTTCCATTACCATCTTGGTGGTCAACTATATTATCCAATTAGTATGATAACCTGGGAGTCGAGAGAATATTAGAAATAATATTTTACATATGTTGACATACATATTAAACTTCAACAAAACTGTGAAACAGAAGCAAGTACATCATATATTAATAAACATTAACAGTTAAAAGGAGGCTATCTAGTCTCAGAGTTTATATATGTATACATATGCATAGTCTGGTCCTAATAAATTTAATAATGAATATGAAATATAATTTGTTTAACTAATGAAAAAGTAACTACTATGCTTAATTTAGTTGGCGAACAGGTACCATCTGAGGCTTTCTAAGAGGACATCCTGTGTTTTTGAGGAAAGCGTCTCTGTATGACAACATTGTGACGTTATTGACATGAACTGTGACCGTATAGATCATTGTTGCAACCAGGGTCCTATGGTTGCACCAGGTCTTGTACAGAGGAGGTCAAGTGGGGTGTCTATGGAAAGGTTGTAGTTTGCTGGTTATGATTATGCTGTCTGTATGTGTGTATCATTTTTGTATTTGAAGTTATGAATATTGGCTATGTACTTGTATCTCAATGTGTTTGATTCTAAGTAGCCTCAGTGAAGCATTTGATCAGCTTCTAGAGAAAGGACTATTCTCAGTAAGTGCCAATCAAGAAACACTTAACTGACAATGGACTTTGGAAGACGCCAATCCACGTCTGAACTTTCCTGGGAACGTTCAAACGAACATGTAAACAATGGCATTGGCCTGAAAAAACCTGAATAATTCATGGACATGTGACTTGCCCAGGTGGCTACAAACTCCATCTTGTTGCTGTGACTTTGCTCAGAAGAACAAAGGGGTTTCTGCTCACGAGAGAGAGAGAGAATATAAAAGGCCCTGGAAGCCTCTCCATTTTGTCTTTAGCTGGCTCAAAAGATGGCCTTTCCACCCCCAAGAGATGCCTGAAAGAAACTGGAACAAAGGACAGTAACTACAGGGGTGTGAGTGATTGCTGGACCCAGACTAGGAAGGAGTCCAATCTGTGAAATAAGTTTATTGGAACATGTCTGGGGGTGAGATTTCATCTGTAATCAGTTTCTGAATGTATTAGGCTTAGACTTCCATGTTTTGTTTTATTTTGCTTGGTAATTTACTTTGTTCTGTCTGTTATTACTTGGAACCACTTAAATCCTACTTTTTATATTTAATAAAATCACTTTTGCTTATTAATTAACCCAGAGTAAGTAAGTAATACCTGGGGGAGCAAACAGCTGTGCATATCTCTCTATCAGTGCTATAAAGTTTATGCGTTTACGCTATATAAGCTTTATACAGAGTAAAACAGATTTATTTGGGGTTTGGATCCCATTGGGAGCTGGGTATCTGGGTGCTAGAGACAGGAGCACTTGCTAAGCTGTTTTCAGTTAAGTCTGCAGCTTTGGGGCGCGTGGTTCAGACCCTGGGTCTGTGTTAGAGCAGACTGGCGTGTCTGGCTCAACAAGGCAGGGTTCTGGAGTCCCAAAATGGCAGCGAAAACTGGCTCAGAGGTAGTCTCATCACATCAGGTGACAGTCCCAAGGGGGTTTCTGTGACTCAATCCATCACAAACATTATTACTAGTCATGGATAAGGAGCAAGAGTCTTGGTCTCTGCTCCCAAAGGGTGAAATTTACCCCTGTGCAGAGAACTAGCATAAAGTCTATGCCGCACTTAATCTCACCTAAACCCTATTTTGTGGGTTTAAGTGGTGCATAGATCTTATGCTCTTTGCACAGGAGTAGATTTCAGCCAAAGTTGCTATTAGGAAAACACTTTATCAGAAAATGTGGAGGGGGGGGGGGCAGAGGGGCAGAAGTCATGGAAAATGTTGACATCTTATCTTACAAGAAGTGGAAGATTGGACAAATGATCAGGAAGGAGTATAAAAATATTGCTCAGGCATGCAGGAGTGAAATCAGGAAGACCAAATCACACGTGGAGTTGCACCTAGCAAGAGATGTTAAGAATAACAAGAAGGGTTTCTTCAGGTATGTTAGCAACAAGAAGAAAGTCAAGGAAAGTGTGTGCCTCTTATTGAATGAGGGAGGCAACCTAGTGAGAGGATGTGAAAAAAAGCTAATGTACTCAATGCTTTTTTTGCCTCTGTCTTCACGAACAAGGTCAGCTCTCAGACTGCTGCACTGGGCAGAACAGCATGAGGAGGAGGTGACCAGCCCTCTGGGGAGAGAGAAGTGATTTGGGACTATTTAGAAAAGCTGAATGAGCACAAATCCCTGGGGCCGGATGCGCTGCATCAGAGGGTGCTAAAGGAGTTGGCGGATGTGATTGCAAGAGCCATTGGCCATTATCTTTGAAAACTCATGGTGATCGGGAGAGGTCCCGGATGACTGGAAAAAGGCTAATGTAGTGCCCATCTTTAAAAAAGGGAAGAAGGAGGATCCAGGGAACTACAGGCCAGTCAGCCTCACCTCAATCCCTGGAAAAATAATGGAGCACGTCCTCAAGGAATCAATTCTGAAGCACTTAGAGGAGAGGAAAGTGATCAGAAACAGTCAGCATGGATTCACCAAGGGCAAGTCATGCCTGACTAACCTAATTGCCTTCTATGACGAGATAACTGGGTGTGTGGATGAGGGGAAAGCAGTGCATGTGTTATTCCTTGACTTTAGCAAAGCTTTTGATACGGTCTCCCACAGTATATTTGCCAGCATGTTAAAGAAGTATGGGCTGGATGAATGGACTATAAGGTGTATAGAAAGCTGGCTAGATCGTCAGGCTCAATGGGTAGTGATCAATGGCTCCATGTCTAGTTAGCAGCCGATATCAAGCGGAGTGCCCCAAGGGTCGGTCCTGCGGCTGGTTTTGTTCAATACCTTCATTAATGATCTGGAGAATGGCGAGGACTGCACTCTCAGCAAGTTTGCAGGTGACGCTAAAATGGGAGGAGTGGTATATACACTGGAGGGTAGGGATAGGATACAGAGGGACCTAGACAAATTAGAGGATTGGGCCAAAAGAAACCCGATGAGGTTCAACTAGGACAAGTGCAGAGTCCTGCACTTAGGACGGAAGAATCCCATGCACTGCTACAGACTAGGGACCGAGTGGCTAGGCAGCAGTTCTGCAGAAAAGGACCTAGGTGTTACAGTGGACGAGAAGCTGGATATGAGTCGACAGTGTGCCCTTGTTGCCAAGAAGGCTAACAACATTTTGGGCTGTATAAGTAGGGGCATTGCTAGCAGATCGAGGGACGTGATCATTCCCCTGTATTCGACATTGGTGAGGGCTCATCTGGAGTACCGTGTCCAATTTTGGGCCCCACTGCAAGAAGGATGTGGAAAAATTGGAAAGAGTCCAGCGGAGGGCAACAAAAATTATTAGGGGGCTGGAGCACATGACTTATGAGGAGAGGCTGAGGGAACTAGGATTGTTTAGTCTGCAGAAGAGAAGAATGAGGGGAGATTTGATAGCTGCTTTCAACTACCTGAAAAGGGGTTCCAAAGAGGATGGATCTAGACTGTTCTCAATGGTAGCAGATGACAGAACAAGGAGTAATGATCTCAAGTTGCAGTGGGGGAGGTTTAGGTTGGATATTAGGGAAAAACTTTTTCACTAGGAGGGTGGTGAAGCACTGGAATGGGTTACCTAGGGTAATGGTGGAATCTCCTTCCTTAGAAGTTTTTAAGGTCAGGCTTGACAAAGCCCTGTCTGGGATGATTTAGTTGGGAATTGGTCCTGCTTTGAGCAAGCGGTTGGACTAGATGACCTCCTGAGGTCCCTTCCAACCCTGATATTCTATAATTCACCACTGTGTCTCTTGGTGAGAAGATGCAGTGCATCATGGAGACCCATAGTCACGGTGCATTATGGGACATGAAGTCTGGCTCGATAGCCTGGCCCATTGAAGACAATTACAACATAAGTCAACCAATTCTCATGAGTAGAGAGGTGTGTGGAACCAACTGACCTCTTTGGTTTCTTTATTAAGTTATATAAGGGTGCACTATTCAGAAAAAGTTCTACTAATCAAGGTGACCCTGAAGGTGACTGAAAGCAACCCAAGTTGATTAGGAGGCTCAGAATCCATGCATAGCTATGGTGAAGGAGAAGGAAGATAGTGGGTCTCTTTCCAACAGCTGCAGCATAGGATCATGTATGTTCCTTGTATCACAATCATTTTTTGGACCACCATTTCTATTCTGACATTCATAAATCTCCTCAGTAAACATCTTTCGGTTAGAACACTGTGGCCATTTTCTACTTATTGTGCAGTGTGTATAAATTGCTCTCAAACAATAAAGCATGTGCTGGTGTTGTAAGTTTGCGGGGTGTTTAGGTTCAAGTATTGCAAAGAAATGCACCATAAATATTTTATAACTGCAAGCTACAGAGATTCCACTAAAAGGTTTCCATTTATTTTTATCAAGGTAAGTAGAGTCTGGGCTATATTTTTCTAACCTAACAGATTTGATATTGTTATGCATATAAAACAATGGTTGTATGTAGCACTGCACATAATGTTTTCTATGGCTTTGCTGGACAAATGTATTTGGCCAAAATTTTTAAGTGAAAAATGCAGATTTTGTAGGGTGACCAGATGTCCCGATTTTATAGGGACAGTCCTGATATTTGGAGCTGTGTCTTAAATAGGTGCCAGTTACTTTCCCATCCCTGTCCCGATTTTTCACTCTTGCTGTCTGGTCACCCTAAGATTTGGTGACACAAAAATGTGTTGTAAATTCATGTCACTTTTACTGAATTGTCCATGTTGAGTGGGGGAGGGGGATCCAAAAAGTCAAAACATTTATTTTCAAAATTATTTTTCAAAAATTCTGAAATAATATATTTTCAGTTTGACCCAAAATGAATTTTTTTTTTCTAGCTAAATCACCTTCCTCACTTTAAAAGGAATTAAGCAACCGAGGGGGGCATTCTCTGTGAGTGCCCTCAGCTTTGGAATTCTCTCCTCCTTTGCTCTGAGACAGCCCAGATGTATTGATCTTGAGGATACACTAATTTAGTTTGTTGGAAGTGGTGGAGGTGAGTGAGATAAGAGCTGGTATTTGTGTATGATGGGGTTTGGTTTGATATCATTGATTGGTTATTTTTCTTGAGGGTAAATAGCTGGATTTATGTCATTGTATTTTTGTAGGACTTCCTACATGCCTGGATATGTGTCTTTGTTCAAAATTTAACTAAAAATAAACTTGTATCATTATAGGTATTTTGTCACTTATATATAGATTACATACAAGTACACAATATATAGGTTAATAGGCATTGACCATAGTATTTTAGAAAGATACAATTTATTTTAATTTATATTGGATATTAGTAAATGTTGTATTCATTTGAAAGATATGTCAGTTAAAGTGTAATGTAAGCATCCTTTTAGTACTTAAATAATATTGGTTAATTAGTGTGATTATGCATTTACTGTTTTATTGATGAATTATATTTTAAATGGAAATTAATCTTTGAATAAATTTATGTAAACCTGAACTCTTAAGCTAATTTTGTACTTAGTCTAAGAAAGAAAAATATTAAATGTTACAAATGTCAGTTTATATTTTTGAATCCTCTCTTGTATTTTAAAAATGAAAGAAAAGGGTAATTGAATGCTAGAAAAAGCTGATCTAATCATATGTTACACATCTCTGATTTATCACCAAAGAAAATTTCCTAATTAGCATTTTGACCTTTAAGGAGATAATTTCATTAATAGTAGATCAGACAGGAGCTGTAGATTAAAATACTATTTTTTTCTGATTTGTAAAAAAGCCTCCTTTTAAAAAGTTTTTTAGGTTCTTTCCTTATCTAATTATGCTTTTGATTCTCACCAATCTATATTTAAATCAGTTCTAATATTGTTGACATAATAGTCTCAATTCAATCAAATGTGAGTAGATGCAACCCCAGTGAATGCTGTGGAGATGGATCCTCTTGCATCACATCTAAATCTGTCCTTGTATTCAATAGTGTAGCAAGGAAGAGAGAATGAAGCAGTAATGGAGCACTTCTTCGTAAGCTAAAACAAATAACCAATATAAATATGATGATGGGTTGGGTTCAGTTCTGTTTACTTCAAGAGATAGGCAAAGTTTCAGATCCACTTGTATTGTTTTGCAAAACAGTTTATATGTCCCTGCTAAATATAATTACACTGTCACTGACATTATTCTTTTAAAAATAACCTTTACTTTCTGATTTTAGTTTAAAATTTGTATAGCTTAGAAAACTTAGATAGTTTTTGCTCATGTGTTGGGGCCTAGCATGCAAACCTCTTCCTAATGCTGGTAAGCAACTATTTATATGAGTAGCTCCACTGTAGACAATAGGATTACTCATGAGAGTAACTGTTCACCAGTATGAGTAAGGGGTTCAGGCTGGCAATATTTATTTATTTATTTTATTCATTCGTTCATTATTTGTATTATCAAAGTGCCTGAGTCTTGGGCCAGGACCCCATTGTGTTAATCTTTATATAGACCTTTATGGGTGGGCAGAAAATAATGTACAGTGGCTTCTCATCTGTTCTAATAGTCTAGATATGCATCAGTACATGCTTGAGTTTTTCACTTTACCGAGTAATATTACTGTATAAACTAATATTGGCAATGTCCGATTTCTAGAGCTTTCATTCTCACCACCATACCTTTCCATTGTAGTAATCTTGCTTCACTTCTATTCTATTCTATTCTATTCTGATGTGTTTGCTCTGATGACTCATTCTGTGACATGTTAGAGGAGCCGTGAAAAACTAGACTGGTTGGAGCACAAAATGTCATCCTTGGTGACAACTGCAGGCATGGCTCTTGTTATAGTTGTTATATACTACAGCTTCTTCTGCTGCATGTTCATAACAATAGCCGATTACTGCCAACTCTGATGAGGCTATTATGTCTGTAATACTGGTTTTGGCCCTGATTCAGCAAAACCCTTAATCATGTGCTTACCTTCATCCTTATTCAGCAAAGCACTTGAGAGCACACACTCAGGGTATGTCTACACTACGAGGGTAATTCGATTTTACTTAAATCGAATATGTGGAATCGATATCGCAAAGTCGAACGTGTGTGTCCACACTAAGGACACACTAAGGACAGTAATTCGACTTTGTGAGTCCACACTAACGGGGCGAGCGTCGATATTGGAAGCGGTGCACTGTGGGCAGCTATCCCACAGTTCCCGCAGTCCCCGCTGCCCATCGGAATTCTGGGTCGAGCCGCCAATGCCTTCTGGGTAAAAAAAATTTGTCGTCATCCGTCCGTCACTAACGCCCTCCCTCCCTCCATGAAAGCGCCGGCGGGAAATCAGTTCGCGCACTTTTCTGGTCAGTGACAGCGCGGACGCCACAGCACTGCGATCATGGATCACGCTGCGACCATCGCTGCACTTGTGGCCGTTCTCAACACCTCGCAGCTTATCATACACCTTTCCCTGAGGCAGATGCAGAGAAATCGGGCGAGGAGGCTACGGCACCGCCGTGAGAGCCTGAAGTCGGAGAGTGGCACAGAGCTGTCAGAAACCACGAGCCCCAGCGCCCAGGACATCACGGTGGCAATGGGGCATGTGGATTTTGTTGAACGGCGATTCTGGGCCCGGGAAACAAGCACGGACTGGTGGGACCGTATAGTGCTTCAGGTCTGGGATGAATCCCAGTGGCTGCGAAACTTTCGCATGCGGAAGGGGACTTTCCTCGAACTTTGTGAGTTGCTGTCCCCTGCCCTGAAGCGCAAGGACACCCGCATGCGAGCAGCCCTCACTGTCCAGAAGCGAGTGGCCATAGCCCTCTGGAAGCTTGCAACGCCGGACAGCTACCGGTCAGTCGCGAACCACTTCGGTGTGGGCAAATCTACCGTGGGGGTTGTTGTCATGCAAGTAGCCAAGGCAATCGTGAAGGTACTGCTCCCAAAGGTAGTGACCCTGGGAAACGCGCAGGTCATCATAGATGGCTTTGCCGCGATGGGATTTCCAAACTGCGGAGGGGCTATCGATGGGACTCACATCCCTATCCTGGGACCGGACCACCAGGCCAGCCAGTACATCAATAGAAAGGGCTACTTTTCAATGGTGCTGCAAGCACTGGTGGACCATCGGGGACGGTTTACAAACATCTACGTCGGATGGCCGGGCAAGGTTCATGACGCTCGTGTGTTCAGGAACTCTGGTCTGTTTAGACGGCTGCAGGAAGGTATTTACTTCCCAGACCACAAAATAACTCTTGGGGATGTGGAGATGCCTACAGTCATCCTCGGGGACCCAGCCTACCCGCTAATGCCCTGGCTCATGAAGCCCTATACTGGCGCCCTGGACACAGAAAAAGAACTGTTCAACTACCGTCTCAGCAAGTGCAGAATGGTGGTGGAGTGTGCTTTTGGCCGTCTCAAAGGGAGATGGAGAAGCTTACTCACTCGCTGTGATCTCAGTGAAACCAATATCCCCATCGTTATTGCAGCTTGCTGTGTGCTCCACAATCTATGTGAGAGCAAGGGGGAGACCTTTATGGCGGGGTGGGAGCTAGAGGCAAATAGCCTGGCTGCTGATTACGTCCAGCCAGACAGCCGGGCCATTAGAAGATCCCAGCGGGACGCCCTGTGCATCCGGGAGGCTTTGAAAGCTAGGTTCCTGAGTGAGCAGGGCAACCAGTGACTTTTCAGTTTGTGGACAGAGAAGCTGAACCTGCCCCCGTTTCTTTACCCAGTTCATTTTGACTATCCTCTCCAGTTACATACCCCCTTCACCCCCTTCCCCTTCCCAAAAAATAAAATCATTTCGATTTTGTTAATGAACAGCGTTGTCTGTATTGCTGTTTTCGCGGGAATATTTTAAACCGGGGACGCAGACTGTGGCGGGGGGCGGGTTCAGTGTTCTGATGCAAATGATGCTTCTAAACTCCCGGAATGACAGGCTCCGCACTGGTGGACTGGTTATTTCAATGGAGAACATGAAAAACACCTCCCAGACTGACCAGGGTAACCAGTGACCGCACTGTGTATGTGTCCTGATGCTGGACCTGACACCGCCTCTGTACCCTGCTAAAGGTCACTGTCCTGCCCAATTACCAAGCCCCTTCCCCCCCTCCAGACAGACTCTCCCTCAAAAGAACCTGACTGAAACAGTAATGGACAGAAACAAACATTTTATTGCGAACCAGACATGAAACGTGGGGTGTGAAACTTGGCCGGGGGCTTCTGTGAGGTGGGTGGGAAAGGACTTATGAAATTTTGGGGAATGTCAGCCTTCTAGTGCTAGAGCAGTCTGCAGGGGTTGACTGAAAGTTTTAACGGCCCTTGCCGCCCCTCCTTCTTTGGAGTTTGGGTGAGGGTGGTGTGGGACTTGGTGGCGGGTGAGGGCGGTTACAGATAGACTGCAGCGGGGCTCTGTCCTCCTGCCTCCAGTCTTGCAGAACATCCACAAGGCGCCGGAGCGTGTCCGTTTGCTCCCTCATTAGTCCAAGCAGCTTTTCAGTAGCCTGTTGGTCCTCCTGACGCCACCTCTCCTCCCGTTCCATGACTGCTCGGTGCATTTGTGACAAGTTCTCCCTCCACTGTGTCTGCTGGGCTGCCTGGGCTCGGGAGCAGTCCATTAGTTCTGAGAACATGTCTTCACGCGTCTTCTTCTTCCTCCGCCTAATCTGCGCTAGCCTCTGGGAGTGTGCTGAGAGGCTGGGTTGGGAGACAGTCGCAGATGTGTCTGTGTGAATTGTGAAAAGGGAGTGAATTCCTGAGACAGATAAATGAAATTGTATACAAAGAACCTAGTCTTTCTCTGTGAACAAGACCATGCACTGCACCTCTCACATGCGCACTCAGGACAAGGTCGAATTTTCGGCCGTCGCCTTCAGTGCCTGTGGACTTGCGGAGGTCTTGGACTGTTCAGAGAACTGTGGCTGGAGACCTGAACTTCTGGAGCGGGCAATAATGGTAAGCCGCAGACTTGTGGCTGCTTAAAACTCCAGCAGTAGCACTGGCCTCCTTTCACATTGAAAGCAATGCCAGTCTCTGCTGCCAGCAATCAGGACAGCATCAACTCTGCCCCTGTCCCACCCCCTCGCGGCTGTCCCAGGGAAAGATCCCTGTATGCTGCCCCTCTCCCTCCACCGCGTGGCTGTAAAGCAGTCCCAATACTAACATTCCCCTCCCTAATTCAAAGCAGGGCGTCATGAGCGACATCACCCTCCTGAGGATCCCGGACACCCAGAGAGAACGCATGCTGCGGGAAAGCATGCAGAAACCGGGGCCGTATGCCGCCATGCTATGTCGGGCCATGATCCCGGAGTACTTGATTGTGGCGTGGAGGGGGCATGTCTGCTACCACGGAGGGCCCACTAAGATCGCCCTACCCCGGAACCTGATCAACAGGCTTGAGCTCTACCTCCACGAGACCTACGAGGAGTTCTCCTACGAGGATTTCTCGTCGATCCCCGGCCACATTGACCGGATTTTCGCGTAGGTGCACTGGGACTATGGAGTGGAGCGTCTTGGGCCTGGGAATCATGGAGTAACGGACATTGTGAAAATTTTTTAAAACACTTGGGACTAAATTGAGAAGAGCCCAAGACAGAGAAATCATGAAAACCCATTTGTTACCTTTGTAAATATTCCTGTTTTGTACCTGATTATTTTTTTACTAGTTTACAGAACTTTTATAAATGTACATTGTTAATAGTATAAATATTACCGTTCTGTTTTAAATAAATGTTTACATGTTTACAGCACTTACTGCTTGATCCTTCCCCTGATTCTGTGTCCGGGGTAAGGGATGGGGACGGTTGGTACGGGATCTCGGTAAGGGTGATGAAGAGCTCCTGGCTGTCGGGGAAATCAGCGGTGCCAGCGCTGTCGACTGCCTCGTCCTCCTCATCTCCTTCTTCATCTTCCCCGTCCGCTGTCATGTCCGACGAGGAACCGGCCGCGGACATGATCCCATCCTCGGAGTCCACGGTCAGGGGTGGGGTAGTGGTGGCGGCCGCTCCCAGGATGGAATGCAGTGCCTCGTAGAAACGGGATGTGTGGGGCTGGGATCCGGAGCGTCCGTTAGCCTCTTTTGTTTTTTGGTAGCCTTGTCTCAGCTCCTTGATTTTCACGCGGCACTGCGTTGCATCCCGGCTGTAGCCTCTCTCTGCCATGGCTTTGAAGATCTTCTCGTAGATCTTAGCATTCCTTCTTTTGGAGCGCAGCTCTGAAAGCACGGACTCATCGCCCCACACTGCGATGAGATCCAAGACTTCCCGATCAGTCCATGCTGGGGCCCTCTTTCTATTAGATTGCACGGCCATCTCTGCTGGAGAGCTCTGCATAGTTGCCACTGCTGCTGAGCTCCCCTCGATGTCCAAAGAGGAACTGAGATTCAAACTGCCCAGAGCGTCAACAGAGTGGTGCACTGTGGGATAGCTCCCGGAGCTATTACCGTCGATTTCCATCCACACCTAGCCTAATTCGATATGGCCATGTCGAATTTAGCGCTAATCCTCTCGTTGGGGAGGATTACAGAAATCGATTTAAAGAGAGCTTTATGTCGAACTAAATGGCTTCCTGGTGTGGACGGGTGCAGGGTTAATTCGATATAACGGCGCTAAAGTCGACATAAAAGCCTAGTGTAGACCAGGCCTTAAAGTCCCATTGACATCTCTGGGATTTAAATAAGTGATTAAATGGCTGTGTTGAATTGGGGCCTTCTTTGCTTAGTACTGTATTGTATAGTAAGTCCTCCAGGAATTGTAGAGATGCCACATTTCCTATACACTCGTTACGGAGTCTGTTTTTATTTTTTTCCAGTGAAGCACTGCATGTTGGAATGGAGAAATAAACTGGCTTAGGACAGGGCATAGTTACAGGCTGCAGGTAGAAAAGAATAGGAAGGTTTGTTTCCTATTCATGTACATAGTTTCCATTCTTAAGAAAAGATACATCTTGAAACTGGTCTTGCCTGTCAGCAAGATACCACTCCAACATTAGGAGGTTGTGTATGTGCTGCTACTACACCTGTTCTTTTGTAGGTACTACTGCTCTCTGCTGTCTTCCATTGTGTTTTCAGGTTGTAGGAATATAGGCTTACATTGGATATTAGAGGACAGGCCCAAATGGTGTGACCAAAAAGACTGAGAACATGACAAAGAAGGGTTGTTTATGTTAAATCTGTAGTGACCTCTGAAATACCTGCATTATTTCATGTAAGGTTTAGGTTGAAGTAATTAAAAAAAAATGGTTAATTGGTATCAGGTGCAGTAAATAATTATAGGTTTGTTTAATTTAGTATAAAGAAATCCTTAGTTTCGTAGCTAGGATAAGATAAGAAGGAAGCCTTGAAGAGAGGGACCCAGCTGTTAATATTGTCTTAACCAGGTTAGAAGACAGCTGTGAACTGCCTCATCTGGTGTTAGTTAAGGTCTGATGATGAGCAATGACATCACTTATTTATTATAGCATATGAAAGGCAAGGTTTTTAGGAGTTTCGTTGTCAGAGCTGTTCCTTCCTCCTCTGTAGTCACACCATGATGGCAACATGTCTCTCAAACCCGATCCTCTTGTGAGTATTTGGCCAATGCTTATAACTGTATTGTTGCTAGAATATAGCGTATAAATGTACATATACTTGTATTCATATTTTGAATGTAATCAACACCACATGGCCTTTAACTAATAAAGGAATACTTGTGTAGAAGCTGAGTCAAGGTAAACATTACATTTATTGGAAAAATTATTTCCAGCACAGGTGCAATTCAAGGGGTTTTGATTTTGATCGATAATCCCCTAAATAATTCTACCTTGCTTAGGGCCGCATTTTGCCTGCCATACTCATACTGAGTAATACCTTGCTCTGAATAGTCTCAGGGTATGTCTACACTTATCGGGGATTGATGCTGTGGCTATCGATGCACTAGGAGTCAATTTAGCAGGTCTACTAAAGACCCGCTAAATTGGCTGCAGATCACTCCCCCGTCAACTCTGGTACTTCACTGGAGTGAGAAGAGTAAAGGGAAGTTGACGGGAGAGCATCTTCCGTCCATGCAGCGTGGTGTGGACACCATAGTAAGTTAACCTAAGCTATGTCGACTCCAGCTACGTTGTTCACGTAGCTGGAGTTGTGTAACTTGGGTTGACTTACCCTTGTAGTGTAGACAAGGCCTTACTGTTTTCAGGAGGCCTACTTGGCAGAGCAAGATGCTACTTCAGTATAGTACAGGGGTTCCCAAACTTGGTTTGTGGCTTGTTCAGGGTAAGCCCCTGGCGGGCCGCGAAATACTTTGTTTACCTGAGCGTCTGCAGGTACGGCCGCTTGCAGTTCCCAGTGGCCGTGGTTCACCATTCCTGGCCACTGCGAGCTGCGGGAAGTGATGGCCCCGTCCCCGCCACTTTCCACAGTTCCCATTGGCCAGGAACGGTGAACCGCGGCCACTGGAAGCTGCGAGCGGCCTTACCTGCGGACGCTCAGATAAACAAAACATCTCGCGGCCCGCCAGGGGCTTACCCTGAACAAGCCACAAACCAAGTTTTGGAACCCCTAGTATAGCAGAATCAGGCACCACCGAGTCCTTGGAATACAATTTGCAGTTCCCTGGTTAAAATACAAGATGATTGATGTCAGCGTCTTTTCAATGAAAAACACTTGACTTTGTAATACTCTAATCCTGCCATTTTTACTCAGACAAAATTCATTTACTTTAACAGGAGATTTGCCTGAGTAAACACAGTAGGGTTAGGCCCTATGAACATAGAAATCCTTCACCCACCAATAAAACATTCATCTCTGGGTTGGGACATGAAATGCCATAATTTACAACAGTTCAGAAGGGAGAGTGAAAAACGGCTTAACTGGTTGAAACTGGAAAGGGCTAGGAAGGGGAATATAGGGGAATGTAATTACCCAGTTGGAATTTGGTTGATGTGCTACTATTGTGAAAAGTGCCAGGGGATTTTTAAAGACCACAAAGGTTGTAAAATACTAGTGAGTGTGTGTTACAAGTCCCCTTCTGTGTTGATCTGCAGAGTATATAAGTTTTACTTCCACCAAGCTATGGAGCCCTGGCTTTTTAGCTCAAGCTGCCACAGTTTATCCTTTTAGCTCTGGAGTTTCCCAAGTCAGTCCCTAGTGTATCAGCCAAGGTGGCAGGCATCACATAATGTCTCATTTAAAGACCTTCATCAACCAGGCATCCCCTACACACCAAGCAGGGACATTCATCTACAGAAAAGTGCCACCTGCGGACCACTGGACACATTCTGCATCACACCTTTTTTAAGAGATGGAATGTTGCCAACTCTCACGTTTTGCAAGTGATGGGATGTTGGCTGGGACTGGAGCCAGTCTGGTGATGGTGTGTGAAGCCCTTTAGCAAACTTTATCCCTGCCTGGGGGAAAACTCCTTTAGAATGGCTACCCGTCCTACTTGCCTGCCTTCTTGGGATGGACGATTAATCAGGGTTGCTAAAGGAAAAGTTCTTTCCCTTCAGCAATCGGAAGCCATTCTCAGAGAAGGGGAAGTGAAAAGAGAGAGAGCCCAGCAGCTCAGGTCAGATCTGCTCTCTCCTCCCGTCCTAGGAACAATGGAGATGCAACCTGCTCCTTCTACCTGCAGCACCCAGCCTGGTAAGGGGCAGAGAGAAGTGAAAAGCCCTAGGAAACGCAGAGGTGAGGCTAGGTGGGCTGAACTGAAGGTAGGCTGAGGGACAGGAATGGTTTGGAGGTTGGGAGCAGGGCAGGATTAATTTCTGGGCAAAGGACAGGCAGATATGGGGGTGAGAGCTTCTGCATTGAGGGCCAAAATCATAGAATATCAGGGTTGGAAGGGACCTCAGGAGTCATCTAGTCCAACCCCCAAATCATCTTATTCAATAAATTTGGAAGAGTGGCCAACACTAATTGTGAGTGTGTCCCTCTCCCTCACTCATGGGCGTGTATACACACACACACACACACACACACACCAGGGGATGGACAACGAGGAGTTCAGGGCAAGGACAGCTCAGAAATGAAGAGACAGAGTAAAAAAAACACAATATAAAGTTTTTTTAAAAAGTCTCATGATTTTGGAGGGTCTGACTCATGATTTTTGATCTTTTGAAGATGGCACTAGCGGAGAAGACTCATGCAAGTAAGCACAAGGCCAACCCTTGTTTCGCTTGTGAAGTATTACAAGATGAAAATCCAAAAATGATGGCTTCAGGAACTGAAATAAATGTTAGGAGAGAAGGCATCATATATAACCTTATTTCTGGCAGCTGCTTGCAGCTCATCACTGATGATCAGGTAGTAAAGTATCAGCCCAAGATCACATTTGCATATAGTGTCAATTTGACTTGCAGCTGTAATGTGGGGTGTTTACTTGGATCACCTGGATCGATCGGTCTTCAGCTGTCGTTAAGACTGCGCCATTCTTCTCGCATTCTTGCCTTTCTTCTCCATGTTCGTCTGAAACATTTAACAATGTCATCTTCCCATCTTCTTGGAGGCCGACCAGGTGGTCTTTTCTGTTCTCGCGGGTACCACTCAGTAATGATTGCGGTCCACCTATTGTCCGTGAACCGTGCTATGTGGCCCGCCCATCGTATCTTATTATATCTGCTTTCAAACCACTGCGTTGTCTAATCATTTCATTTGGGATACGATCCAGAAGGGAAATTCCCAACATAGCTCGTTCCATTTGCCCTTTCAGCTACCAACAGCCGCTGTTCTTCTCTCTTTGTCAGTGCCCAGGTTTCACTTCCATACAGCATGGCTGGCAGCACTGTTGAATTGAAGATATTTGTACGTGTGGTCTTGTCGATTTTTCCTTTGAGGACGTCCTTGATGGAATTAAATGCACACCATCCTGCCCAAATCCTTCGCGAGAGTTCTCTGTTCATGTCTTGATGCATATTAACTTCTTGGCCCAAATATACGTACTGTTCCACTTCTTCAATTTCTTCTCCTGTTACCGTTATTCAGGCTTTTCTTAAGACGTCTGATTGCATGTATTTCGTTTTGCAACAGTTCATTTTCAGACTGACCTGACTGCTTGTCTTGTTGAGTGTTCGTAGCATGCTCTGCAGTTGGTTGGTGCTTTCGGCAATTAGTACGATGTCGACTGCGAATCTGAGATGAGATAATCGTTCTCCATTTATATTAACACCACTCCTCCAATTGATCTTGTTCATAACCATTTCAAGGCAGGCGGTAAATAGTTTTGATGAAATCATATCTCCTTGCTTTACGCCTTTCTCAATTGGGATGCGGAGGGGACTTTTGAGGAGAGTACTGTCTGTTGTACATCAAGTATTCGCTTCCTTCAACAAACTGATGTACTGCATATTAATGCCCTGCTCTGCGAGTGCCTTTAATATTGAATTGAACTCAATGCTATCAAAGGCCTTTTCATATCGACGAAAGCAATGCACAGCAAGAGTCTGTATTCCCTCACTCTTTCTAGAAGCTGGCTAAGGGTAAATATATGGTCAATCGTGCTGAAATTTCTTCGAAATCCTGCCTGCTCTCTCGGCTGTTATTCATCCAGACTCTGCGAGAGTCGGTTCGTTATCACCTTTGAAAAGAGTTTATAGATATGAGAGAGCAGGCATATAGGGCAATAGTTCTTAAGATTTTCTAGATCCCCCTTCTTGTACAGCAAGATGGTATTCGACTCCTTTCAGCTTGATGGTATTTTTCCTTCTTTGAGATATCGACTGAATCTTAAAGCGAGGGCCTTCCAAAGTTTTTCGCCTCATGCAGAAATCATTTCTGATGTTATTCCATCTTTGCCTGGAGCTTTTCCCTTCTTCATCTGGTGTAGTGTGCTTCAGACTTCACTGACGATTATTGGGGGGAACGCGCTCTTCTGACTCTTGGAGCGTTGGGAGAGGGACATTGATTCTTGATTTGAACAGTTCTGTATAGAAGTCCTTGCAGACCTCCTCCATCCCTGCTCTGTCAATTACTGTCTCTCCATCCTTGTTCTTCAATGCTGTTACGCTCAATCTATACTGCACCAATTCCTGCTTGCATGTTCTGAGGCTCTTGCATGATTCAGCTGCTTTAAGGAGCTTTTCTTTCCGGAAGTTCTCAAAGTCATCCTTCAGTTTTTGCCGTATAAGCTTGCACAGAGTGGAGTACTCAAGGTTGTTATCCGAGCTCCTTTTCATATTTCTCTGCTTCTCTAACAAGCTTTTTGTTTCGTTCGAGAGTCTTCCCTTTGCCTTCTTCATCTTTTCAATTTCAGCTGCCTTTATGCAACGTCTTAGCTTGTCAGCAAAGATACTATAGTTCTCATCACACTTTTCCGTCTGGCTCCAGTCAAACCCAGAAATCGTTTTCTTCAGCTTTGCTTCATCGAATGTCTTTGGGAGCTATTTCTAGTTTGCCATCTGTAAAGCTTTCTTTTCCACTACTTCGTCGAAAATTAACTTCACTCTAAGCAGGCGATGGTCACTGCCGGTGTTGAAGGGCTGCACCACAGAGACATCTTGAACGATGCGCTTTTTATTGATTAAAATATAGTCAATTTCATTCTTACTCTTCGCGTTTGGCGTGATCCACGTCCAACTTTTTGCAATCTTCTTTTTGTACCAGGTGTTTGCCACGTACAGTTCTTTCATTTCTGCCATTGTTACCAGCTTCTCTCCTCTTTCATTTCTTTCGCCGCTGCCGTATCTCCCTATGAACTTTTCGCCAGCTTTCCCTCGCCCGACCTTAGCGTTGAAATCTCCCATCATGACAGTGTAAGTGGATTTTTGCACGAGGGCTCTTTGGAGCTCTTGGTAGAATTCTTCCACTTCTTTGTCCTCACTTGCACTTGTGGGAGCGTAGGCCTGGATGACCTTCAGGATAGCTTTTGACTCCATCTGAAGATGCAGCACACCAATATGTGATGATATTATCTGGCATGATATGACTTTTGAAACCCAATCCTTCAACGTTTCTAGCGCCATCTCCCTTTCCGAGCCTCACAGCACTTCCATCCTTCCAGTTGACTTCCAACTCCTTCTTTCGTTGGGTTTCGCAGATACCGAGGATATCACATCTTATCCTTTTTTTCTCCTCCATCAGATGGTTTAACATTTCCTCCCTCGCCAGCGACCTACTATTGTAAGTACACACAGCAAGGGTTGTCCTTTTTCATGTTGGCCTAGCACCTGACATTTTTAGCAACCTCTTGTCACTCAATTTTCACTCCGCCACCGAAGAATGGTTTGATGACATGCAGGGAACTAAGACCCATTTACTCATGTTGTTTTAGCCGTTAACTTTAAGCCATCCCACTGGCTAGGCGGGCAGGCATACGTACCTCCTCAAGCTTAGCTAGCCTTCAACCTCTAAGGAGAAGGAAAAACGCTCTTTCCTCTGAGAGAGCAATCCCCCTCCTTGGATTAGATAGTCCGACACCTTTGTAGCATGGTTAGACCTACCAGGGCATATGCCCTGCTACCATAGTTGTCAGATGGCCAGGGTCACCACTGCACCACGATGAGGCGCTGAGGTAGGATTTTGCAGCGGTGTTTTGCAGTGTTTACCGTTTTATAATAATTCTTTACTGATGTTGTAATACAGCAGTATTAAAAAGCGCCTACAAAAGTCCACAAATGGCAGATATTGATTTGTATGATACAATAATATATGTCACTAAGGACAAACTACAATGAAATTTGGTTTTCTTTCCATGACATGTTCCTGTATGAGTAAAAAATGCTTGTTTATGGAATTATTTGAGTTCAGATGATGATAGTAATAATCTTGGTAAATGTTGGAAAAAATCTGGTGTACAATGCATCTGTCTTTCTATCTCCCTTCCCATCTTCTTGCCCAGCCCATGTGGGTTCTATTAGAGATAAGATTGTTTGAATTTTTATATGTCACCAAATATTTATGTATGTGTGTGTGCGTGTGTATACTCAAATAGTCAAATAGTCATCTGAATTCAAATAGTCAGGTAAAAAAATAAAAGATAAAGAAATAGACTATAGAATAGGCTATAGAATATATATATATATACATCTCTACCCCGATATAACGCGACCTAATATAACACGAATTCGGATATAAAGCGGTAAAGTAGCGCTCCAGGGGGGCGGGGCTGCACACTCCGGTGGATCAAAGCAAGTTTGATGTCATGCGGTTTCACCTATAATGCGGTAAGATTTTTTGGCTCCCGAGGACAGTGTTATATTGGGGTAGAGGTGTATATAATAAGAGAAAGAAATAGGTTATATGGAAATTGATACAGTTATGGTCACTGGACATTGGCATGGTATTACTTAGAGTCCTAGAACAATTGCAAATGTGTTATTGGGAGATTCCACAGTCAGAGACAATCGTGTAAACTTCACTACAACATAATGAATCTGTAAGATAAAAGGAACTAGCAAACCTAGATAGAGGATCTATCAGTTTTTGCCACAGCCTGAATTAGTTCAGATTCTGCTATGGAACTCCTTTGTGTTCTCCCAAAAAGTGGGAAGAGATGATTGTGAGTCTTATGTGCTGATATGTTATGAGAAGGTAATGATTGTTCTTATGTAAACAAACAAAACACTTTGTAATGTAGATATTTTTATATACCGGAAGCATTGCTACATTGCAAGATTATGTAGCAGATAATCTGCTAACCATTATAAAACATGATCTATTTTGGTATATGTTTGTACTGATAAGAGCTTTTTGAAACCTTGTTATGGATTCAGTTAAAAACCAGTTGAGATTGACAGGTATGAACTCACCTTTCAACTAACATAACTATAAGCATAAGCCCCCACCTAAGGTAAAAGGAGTGGGGGCACCTCTCCAGGAGCTTTTGGCTGAGTATTGTTTTGGGGGCATGGCGTGGGAAGATACATCCCACAGAACCTGAGAACAGATAAGTACAGAGAGAGATGGAGAGGCAAGAAAGCCAAGCAGAAGCCTGTAAACACAGTGTGACCCTGTAAAAAGCTAGAGAGAGTGCTTCTGAGTCTGGTGATGTCTACAGAGGCTTCAGGGCTATAAGATATGAAGCTGCTTCTTTTGTTCTTTGTTCTTCTTGCATTCAGAGACACAGGACTGTGTACATTCCTTGTAAATAAGCAAGATTACATCAAGAAAATAACAGATTCCATCAATTTCTACTTCCATCTCGATCGTCCCCAGAGCCCTGAACTTCGACTAGCCACTTGGGTCAAAAAGGGGCAACAGTACTTTAGATAGGTCAATAAAGAGGAGTGTATGTGTGTGTGTGTTTTGAGTAGAGTAGAGGCAGGCTAAGGAGACTGGGTTTTAGTTTTGCAAAATCTGCTCAGCAATTTTTTTTGAATGACTTAAACCAAGAGGTGATTTGTATCAGATCATTATATCTGAAAAAAATGAATAAATCACACTTTAGGTGATTCAGGTAAAAGGTTCTAATTTTGTTTTCTCCCTAGTATTAATGGAAAAGTACACAATAACAAATGTCAACTTGCGATTTAGTGAATTGAAGTAATTCCTGAAATGGGAATCTCAACCCATGTAGAGGTGGGGCAGGTTATGGAAGGGGAATTAGAAATGTGGCTAGCAGAGGGCAGTGAGGGGAGGAGGAGGAGGGCAGAGAGGGAGGGATGGGAAAGAGATGGAAAAAGTGGATGAGATGATAGTTTTAAAACTATACACCTTTTAAAAACAATTTCTTTTATTTACCTTTGTCAAAACCAAATTAAACTGCTGTTTTTTAGCTCTGCCATTTAGACTCAGACTGCCTCTCTTCACATAAATGTCAATCTTATTTTAGAACAGCATTCAGACATCCTGTACAGTACAATTCTGTTCCCTCTTGATTATGTAATGCTAATTAGTTTATAAAAGTGTGATTTATAGTTGTGATACTTGAGAATTAGATTCTAAACTGTAACACTGTGCATCCATTCAATAACTTCAAGCTGAGTTAAGGTGAGGATTGGTAGAGTGAGATCTGATCGTTATGGGCCAGATTTGTGACCCATCATAATACAGCTGCTTAGGAGGAGATAAATTCCCTCCGCCCCACCCTCTTCTCTCTCTCTCTCCTGTGCAGACACATTAGCACTCTCCATATGAAGGCTTAGGTGCAGGGGAAGAGCAAGGGTTGTTTGCCCAACATATAGGACCAAATTAAAGAATCTTTCATTGTTGTTTAACCACTTCCAAACTGGCTCAAAAGAACCACTGTTTCGCATCAATATTCTGACTGGCCCAGAAGCTTTCCCCACAGTCCCTATTATTCAACCATCTGCACAGATTACATGGGAATATGTATAATTCAGGCAAAGGGAGGCATGCAAGTGGTCAGGTGGTATGAGTATATGCTGCTGCTCCAAGACACCATATCAACACATCCAAATAAGATAGAAATACTGTGTGAACTTTGCCAGTTTTGGAGACAAAAATTGTGCCCTCCAATTTTCCTCCTTATTGTGGCTCTTTATAATCAATTGAAGACGTGGCCTCTTACATAGGCATCCAAAGAGTTTTTTTCCAAAGAACAACTGATTGTGCTGTAACTGCACAGCAAATGTTTGAAATGTCTCTAACATACAGTGCCACTGCATATTTGCAACTGATGAATTTAGGGTGCAAACTGCGATTTAGTAGAGTTCTTTGTTCATCAACTGCACTTGAGTAGAATACGTTGTCCTGAACAAAACTTTTCTTTCCTGCCACAACATTATTTTATTTTATTTTATTTTATTTTTTAAAAATGTTTAAGTGACTGTTGGACTAGAGAATAGTTCCAGGACTTCCAAATCTTCTATTCCTAAAATGTAGACCCTAGTGTTCTCTTAATCCTTAACTCACATGTAGGCACCCTTTACTAGAAGGGCCTCTGAACTTAATTGGGAGTGTTCCAGTTGGGAAGATCCTGAGTGCTGCTGTTAGCCTTGGAGACCACACCTCCCATGATGTCTTGCGGAAGAGAGAGAGAGAGAGAGAAAGAGAGAGACTTCTTCTTCCAGGGAATGCAGGGCGAGCATGTGGTGAGCTCCATTTTGGAGAGAGGCTGTTGATGGGCTTCACTGGAGCCAAGGCAGAGACTGTTGTGCCCAGAGCTGACTGACTGACCACTCATGGGAGTTAGTAAAAGTTGTCGCTTGTAATAGGTGATCTGCTCCTGCACTCCAGCTGGGGAGCAGGGTCAGGGGCCGCTCTGTGCTTGCGTGCCGAAACTCCTTGCAGCTCCCGGAAGCAGCGGCATGTCCCCCTTCCGACTCCTACACGTAGGGGCAGCCAGGAAGCTCCTCACATTGCCCCCGCCCCAAACGCCACCCCCTCAGATCCCACTGGACAGGAACTATGACCGATGGGAGCTACAGGGGCGGTGCCTGCAGACAGGGCAGTGCACAGAGCTGCCTGGCTGCAGCTCCACATAGGAGCCAGAGTGGAGACATGCTGCTGCTTCCAGGAGCTGCTTGAGGTAAGCGCCGCCTTGAACCTGCACCCTTGAGCCCCTCATGTGCCCCAACCCCCTGCCCCAGCCCTGATCGCCTCCCACCCTCCGAACCTCTCGGTCCTAGCCCAGAGCATCTTCCTGCACCCCAAACCCCTCACCCCAGCCCCCCCCCAGAGCCTCCCCCCCCAGCTGGAGCCCTCCCCCCCCCCCCCACACACACACACCACAAACCCCTGCCCCAGCCCAGAGCCCCCTCTTGCACCCTGGACTCATGTCCCGCCATACAATTTCCATATCCAGATGTGACCCTTGGGCCAAAAACTTTTCCCACCCCTGCTATAAGAGAACTGTGTTTTGGCTACTGTGCAACCAGTAAGGTATTGTGGAAGCTGTTTTGTAGTGGCTTGTTAAATCTAAGTATTGGACTATCCACCAGCTTTGGGCGTTGTCTGCCCCATTCTTTGTAGTCTGCCCTAATTGAGTAACCTCAAATGGGCACTTTTATGATGTATAGAAAGGCTACTAGTGTTACCGATGTTTCCTGTTTAATTTTAATCATCTTTTAAATGAACATTACATAGAGGATATAATATAATAGTGTACTGTATTTAAAATCTCTTGATGGATTTATTAATACAGTAGTACAGTATACAAAAGTACACAGTGTTTCTTAAACTGGGAGTCCCAACCCAAAAGGGGGCTGCAAGCTGTTGTGGAGGTGTCACGGTATCACTATCCTTACTTCTGCACTGCCTTCAGAGTTGTATTGCCGGAGAGTGGTGGCTGCTGGCTGGGTACCCAGCTCTGAAGGCAGCGCCGCCACCTGCAGCTGTGGAGAAGTAAAGGTGGTAATACCATGCTATACCACCCTTACTACTTATGGTAGTCACTCATCATAGGTGATCTCTCTTCAGAGGTGGTCACTAAAGTGAGTTTTACTATATATTAGCCAAAACTATATTAAGATTAGTACATCTCTACCTCGATATAACGCTGTCCTCGGGAGCCAAAAAAATCTTACCGCGTTATAGGTGAAACCGCGTTATATCGAACTTGCTTTGATTCGCTGGAGTGCGCAGCCCCCCCTCCCCCCCGGAGCACTGCTTTACTGCGTTATATCAGAATTCGTGTTATAACGGATTGCGTTATATCGGGGTAGAGGTGTATTTCTAAAAGTGACGCTGAATGTTCTTTAGAGTACAGTCCACTGTGCCAAGAAGCAATGACCACCAGTGAGACCATCTTCTGGTAGATAGGACCTTCTGTCTGGTCACACTTAAATTCCAATGCACAAACCGGATCAGTTGGATCAATTGCTCTTTTCACCCCAATTTTTCCCTGTACATTTCTCCAATATTCAAAGTGAACTGTAAAAGTTTTCAAAAGTGTGGCTAACTTTTAATATTATTTCCTCTATTGGCATGATTCTGAACTTCCAAGTTCTGTCCAGTAACAAAAAATGTCAGAAAGGATTCCCCTCCTTCCTGCTTAACTAATCACACCAGTTTTGATGTTCTATTAATTTATTTCTCCCCACACCACCTCCAAACCTTTTAATATGCTACCCCTCTATATTTTTTCTCTCTGTTCTGGTCCACCACTCCTCATTCCAATCCCTTCTAAAAAAACAGGGCCAGATGCTCAGTTGTTCTAAACTGGCATAGTTCCAACTGATTAATTTAATGGGCAAACTCAATTGGCAGTGATTTGCATTAGCTCAGGATCTGGCCATCACTTCTCCCACGATGTCCACAGGAAGCAAACCAATAATCATTTTAAAGCAATCTTTATCAATCCCTCTTCTGGATTTCCTGCTTATTTTGTCTTATTTAAACAGTTCTTTCCCCCAAAGAATTTTCTATCTGTATTTTGTGTTGGTACAGTAGCAAACACTTGGTTAGTACTTAACAAATAAGAAATATTTGCTCTTTTCACAGTACTTCTAGCTCAACTGCATACAGGAAGTACCAAAATCAATCATATTCTCTCTCACACACACACACACTCTCACTCTGAGGTGAAAATATCAGATTACTACAACATTAATGGAAATGGATCCCTTTAATAGGATATATATTATGCTCTTTTGACCTTTGTGTATATTTGCAAATTTTATTATGCAAAGGGTGAATTTGGGTGGGCAGACTAAATTGGGTGCAATGAGAGTGAGTAATTGAAGGTGGTAGGGCAGTGGAGAAAATGCTGAATCCTTTAACTAGTCATTTCTAGACAGTCAGTGTTTGGGATTTTTCATAACATGTTGCAAAGAAAGCCATGTTGGGGGAGCAATTTTAGGTGGATTCCACTTTCAACCTTTACTTTTTAACAAGCATTTTTTATCAAGTTTATAATATAAGGTAGTGAGATAAAATTGTAGACTGGGGACACAGACTCTGGAATATGGAGGAGAACAAGCAGCACACAGAGAAATGAGAACGTAGGACGGAAGAGGAACAGAGGGAAGGCAAGAGGAAAAGTCAGTGTAAAATGAAGAGTGAGCAACAAAGGATGTTGGGGGATATGAAAGGTGATGCTGTATTTCATTTTTCTTTTCTGTTACTATAAAGAGCATAAAAGATTGGAAGGTAGACAGAAATAATATAAAAGCAGAAAGTGATGCAACTAGTCAAAAATATTAACTATATTTAGTAAAATATGATTTTCTTGATTTTTTTTTTTTTTGGCAAACAACCCCATTCCATTTTAAAAAAAATCCTCCCTCTTTCTTTGCCTTGTTTTCATTTTGCCATTGGAAAAATAAAACAGACTGTAAATAATAATTATAATAATAAATAATGATATTATTATTTATTGTTTATTTATGATTTTATTTTAAGAAAACAGAACTGTACATAACAACAACAACAATATTGTTATTATTATTTATTATTTTATTATTAGTTTTAAAACCTGAAAAAAAACCCAAGATTTTGGGGGGGGCAGGGCTGGGAGAGGAATATTTCAAAAATACATTTTAATTTTGAATTAAGATATTTTTTCATCCCCCCCCCAAAAATCCAACTAGCTCCAAAAAGAAGGTGGTGGATAGAATGGGTAGGAAATGGAAGGAGAGAAAAAAAGAGAGAGATAAATAAAGTAAAATAATGTAGGTTGGGAAGAGATTGTGCCACCAGTTGGAGTTCTGCACTCTGTTCAGGAACTTCTCTGTGGGAGCTAAGGTTAGGGAACCTAGCTGCCTTCAAAGGTCATTTATTGCTTCTTGAGATGGGCTCAAGCCACATTTGGCTTGGGATCAATAATCTGAATGTTCCCCAAACTTCAGTACTCTTTGGATATAGCAAACAGGTATGTTCCCATCTCTGTTGCCTCTGTTTTACTACCTGGGTTCTTATAAGGTTTGAATTGAATTGTCTCGTTAGAACTGACTCCCGACTTGGTAAGGCAACTCCCATCTTTTCATGTATTGTGTATATATATCTTCCTACAGTATTTTCCACTCCATGCATCTGATGAAGTGGGTTTTAGCCCACCAAAGCTTATGCCCAAATAAATGTGTTAGTCTCTAAGGTGCCACAAGTACTCCTTGTTGTTTTTGCTGATAATCCTGGGACTTCAAAACTGCTGTCGAAGTACTGAAGTTGATGGTTTTGTTACCTTTTTTGCCTGATTAACAGCAGCAACAACAAAAACCTCACTTTATCTGGATTGGATATTTAACAAAATCCACACGTACACATGGAAAACCAGTGAATTAGGAACAACATTTTAACCTACCTCTCATTGCTTCACCTCTCAGGCATCTTTGAACTGAATAGTCTTTTCTCCCATGGCAGTTTTCTAGTGGGTAAAGATTTTCTGTGGCCTGAGGTCTCCTGGTTGAATAAACTGAAAATCAACATTCTGCTGGATTTAAAAGATTATTTATATGAACTTAATAGGATTCTTATAAAATTAAATAAATATAAAACCAGAATGTAATGAGATCAATATATCATGAATCATTAGATAGCAAAGACTATTTGATCACAAACATTACATTGGGATAACAGATATCTGTTCTGAAATTATACATTTTGAAAACCTGGTTAGTATAGTGTATGAGCTACTTGCTCTACAGCAGTTTTGAGCAGTTTGCCAAATTCATATGAGAAATGCATTTGTGCAAACAATTTAAAAAAGTCTCATGTCATAAAATATGCACTTTTTAAAGAGCAAGTGCTTAACTAATAGGGTTCATGGTCTTTTGAAGCCAGGCTTTATGATGTTCCTGCTCTTAAGAACAAATTAATTAGATATCAAAATGTCACCTGCAGTGAATAAAATCTCTAAATACTTAAGTGGGAGCAGTGTATTACCAGCAGAACTGGAAGGATATGCTTCTTTTGTTATACCTTATTTATGTAATGATGACTGAAAAGGGGACTTCCAAAATGGTGTAGATAGAAAATTTAAGTTTATCAATAGACAAATTCCATTTCCATGGGTGGCAGGTGAAGCTTCCCCTTGAGGAGGCTAGCCCCCTGCCCCACCTCTTCCAGCCAAGGCCACAACCTTCTTGTTGCTCTCACACCCACCCCCACCCCGTGTCCCCAGTTGGGGAGAGGAGGGGCTGAGAGCTCAGTCGGAGCCACAGAGGGGGTCTGAGATCTCAGCACTGGCTGGGATCCAGCTCTCACCCTCAGCTGGGACTGAGGCACCACCCCCTGGCCACTACCCTGCCCATGGCCCCACCCCATTCTGTCCCTTCCCCCGTGGCCCTGCCCCCATTCCATCGATGGCCCCGCCCCCATTCTGCCATGTCCCCCTCGGCCCCACCTCCATTCTGTCCACACTCTACCTCTTCCCTCTGAAGCTGTGCCCCTCTTGCTTCTTTCTGGCTTCCCCCTATCCCTGTGGCCCTGAAACCAGAAAATCTCTCAGCCCCTGTCGTGGTGTCGTCAGAGGAGGAGAGCTCCTCCAACCCCGGGGCCATGGCAGGGGAAGATTTTTCTGGGCGCCCCAAATTGGCAAGGGCCTCGGGGCATGGGCCTTGTGGGTCCATGCCGTAATCCACCACTACGCCCCTACCCTCTGTGATGGCACGAGGTTTTGGGGAGGCTTAGCCTTCCCTAGTCACATTATGCACTGCCTATGCCCATTTCATATTTAGGAACCGGATCCACCTCCCCATTAAAGTCAGTGGGAGTCTTTCCACTGACTTCACAGGGTTTTGGAGTGCAGCCATCATGAGAAATTATTTGATTTCAAAACTTACGCTACAAACCAAAAGCTTAATGTTTAAGGCTGTTAATAAAATTGTATCACACTGTGTTTGTTTAAAATGCCTTTGAATGTGCTTAAAAATTAAAAAGCACAGTAATAGCTCAGGCAAGAGAAGGAAGAGATTATTTCCTGCTAATCCTGTAGAGTTGAACTTGAGAGTTTTGTCCTCTGTCTGATTGTCACTTCAGTCATCTTGCAGAATTTGTCTTCTCTTTGGAATATAGCACTTTTAAAAATCAAACTTTTGCTCTGTAGTCTTAGAGGGAAGCATACACTCTTAAAGCCTACGGTATAGCCTTTTGAAGAATAGTTCACAATGTTAGAATGAAAGATGGAACCAAACTTAGATCCTTTTATTGAACCCCTCAATTTTGGACGAAATGGAAACTAGTTCTGAACCTACACACTATAAGGTCTATAGGATATACTTCATCCTGCAGCCCTTGCTTAGTATCCCTTCTGTTGTGACATATATAGGAGAGTTGAACAACTTAGAAAGGGGTAGAAGGGAGTCTGAAACTTTGGGAAGGGAAGCAAAGCAAATGCAGCATGTTCCTCATTTTTCCTGAGACTGCAGAAACACCTTCTGACTGGTTGAGTGTGGCTGGAGCTTGGCAGGCATTTATAGGAGGTTATGTTGGGATCAAGGACAGAGGATTCATCCATTCATGGATTGCCCGCCTTTCATTCAGAAGACTGTGTCAGCCACTTCCGTAGCGTTGCTCTACCAAGGGAACTGTGTCAGTTTGGGGAATGCACTCAGGCAGGTCGGCAGAGGCTGGGAAGACTGAGAACAGGAGTGGGTGAGCAGGTTGGGTAGAGAGGGGAACATGCACTATCCCCATTCAAGGCCTGTGGTGATTTCCTGGGGAGCCATGTCATGATAAGTCCCTGCTATTATAAGCCCATTTGAGCTGCCTTTCCAGGGTGCTGAGGGATTGCCGGGATCAGAGCCAGTGTGGGATCACAGGGCTTCTATGCAGGTGGCTTTGTGAACACATTTGTGAACCACAAATCCTGGTGCTTTTGCCACAATTGGAGATGGGCCAATGAAGGGACAAACTACATCCCTCCTCATGAACAATAGAGAAGGATCTCAAGGAAGAAACTTCTTCCCAGAAATCTCCCTCCTCCAAGTTTCCCCATGAGAAGTGATGAATTGGGACCTAGGATTCAACGTGAAGTAAGATACAACAGTGGAAAGTTGGGTTTATACAAGTGTGAAGTATTTTGTGCTTAGCACATTATTTCACATTTGTACTCTTATATAATGCTGAGTTGTAATGAATTGGTGCAAGCTAATTGTGCAGCAAAGATCCAGTGAAATTCTGAAAACTCAATTTAAAAATCACATATTCGTCTGAAAATAAAATCACCTACTATTGCCACTAGTACACTGACTGCTAGGATGGAAATATAGAAGCAAATCATTTGCATCTTATTTTTAAGTTTGTTTATTTTGGACCAGACTGTAATATGCTTACTCACACTGAAATAGTTCCTTACTCAACACAGACTACTTGAATGAAGTAAATGGGACTACATCTATAGTAAAATACTACTGAACCTGATAGAGATTATCATAATCTGGTTCTTCGTGAGATGGGGATTTTGCTATATATCATTTTGTGACATTCCTTTTCTAGGACTGTATAATACATAATATTATAAATAATTTAGGATGTTGGTGGTGAACAAAGCAAGTAAGTCAGGTAGAAAAAAATATCCAAACTGGGGAATCGGAAGAAGCAGCGGATTAGTGCGCTCTCACTCACACCTCTGAAAACCTGGCTTCAAAGCCTATTTATAGCCAGGGCTGGATTTAGAAGCAGGCAACCCAGGTGACCGCTGTGGGCGCTGGGCTCAGGGGTGTTGTTTTTGTTGTTAGCAACAAAAGGGAAATAAAATGTTTGAGGTAAAATGTTTCAGGTATTCTGTATGTGGATTCATTTTTCACTAACTTCCTAGAATGTTCTGGACCTTTGTACAATCTCGTGGAACCTTCCAGACTTTCTGATAACATTTTCCTTGAACCTCCTAGAATTTTGTCAATCATGCCTTCATGGGTATATAAGGGGCGAGGCATCACCAGTCTATCAGTGAGATATAAGAACAAAGTAAAGTGAAGTGAGAGCCCAGCTGTGATATTGTGAATCTTGTTTTATTGTGTAATTCTAAAAGTGTACTTGTGTTTTAAGATGTGAAGAGTGTAAGTAGCAACTAATAAAGGACATATTCAATGAGATGCCAGAGATATCTATCAAACCCCTATCTATGCAACAATATAAAAGAAATACTGTTGCTTCTTTCTCCATGCTTAACACGTAATGTTTGATGACTTTCTAAGACAACGGAACATAGACTTTTGCTCTCCCTAATACTGTCTGTTTTTTCCCCGTAGAAAATAAAAGATGCCCTGAAGAAGCCTTCAGGAACTTAAGGTAGGAAGCAAAAAGTTCAATTGCAATCTAATTTGCAGGAAAGGGCAAATGCGATGGGAAAATATCTGAAACAGAACAACATAGACTGGGCTTTAGGCAGTAGCGATTGTCCCAGTGCAGAAAAAATTGAGGCACAAAATTTAAATGATGGGAAATCCTAGTACTAAGGAATTAGCAGATTTACCTGAAGATAAAGAATGCAAATTTGAGGAAAGTGATGGAGAATTTCCAGTTTTCCTGGTGGCATAAAGGAGAGTGATGTTAAAGAAGAATGTGGCTCACATGAAAAGGAGAGTAATGACAAAGAAAAATCTGGTTTACATGAAAAGGAGGGAAACAATAAAGAAGAATCAGCCTCGCATGATGACAGAAACAGCAGTGGGAAAAATTGCACACCACAAATTTGACACATCAGATCCTGCTTTATGGCAAGTGATCCTAAACTCTGCTGATATTGATTGTACAATTTTGAATAGGCCAGACATTTCCAGTAAATGAGCAGAAGCAACACTTCTCAAAGTCACATTGTGAAAGAGTGTTCAAGAATAGTGAGAAGCTGAATCAGCGTTGGCTACAACTGACAAAGTGTTCTAGTTTTGTTGCAAAATATTTGACAAGAATGCCTAATCATTGCTTGTGCTTTCCAGGTACAATTACTGGCATAACTTAACTGATTCTCTGAAGCAACATAAGTCACCCAGCCATTTTATGGCGTCCTCCAAATGGATGGAGATCGAGTCCAGGCTCAAGTTGAATAAATGCATAGATGCAGAAAGCCAGCACATTATTAATGTAGAAACTGAGCACTGGAGGTATGTGTTCGAGTATCTGATCGCAATTACACAGTTCATTGGGTAAGTTGTTTACTGAACATAATGATAATTTCCTTGGTTTGATAGAGCTCCTTGGGAAATACAGAGATATAATGCATGAGCAACTACGTCGCATAGTCTGTAAAGAAGCTATGGACCATTGCTGCAGCAAAACAATTAAAAAAGAATTGTTTGACCTTATGGCAAGGAAGGTGCATGATAACATATTGATGTGACTCAGCAAAGTGAAGTACTACACCATAATAATGGAGTGCACTCCTGACATTAGTCACAGTGAAAAGATGTCATTTACAGTAAGATTTGTTGATGCTGAGGATGGCTGTATCCAAATAAAGAAACACTTTATCTGTTTCCAGTCTGTGGACAACTCTATTGGAAAAGACCTAGGGGAACTGTTTATGAATGTTTTGAATGAAAATAAAATAAAGCTTCAGGACTGGCTATGATAGCCAAGGCTATGACAATGGCGCAAACATGAAGAGAAGAAACGGGGGTATCCAGGCAAGGATTCTTGCACTGAATACAAGAGAGTTCTTCATGCCTTGTGGCTGCCATCCCCACAACCTGGTTGTGTCAGATGTAGCATCATCTTCTTTAGATTCAGTATCTCTCCTCAGAGTACTGCAAAGGATATATGTCCTGTTTCCAGCATCAATTATCAAGTGTAAGTTCCCCACAGACAATGTTACAAATCTGACTTCGAAGCTGCTGACATTAGCTGAGAGAGCCACACTGACAGCGTAAGGCAGGTGAGATACCAAATGACTGAAGTTAATGACAGCCTGATAGAACTGGCACAGTGGAGTAAAGCCGAGACCAGAATTTGACATGAGGTGCAAAATCTGGTAAACCAGATCACTGACTTGAAATTTCTGGTCTCAATTGTGGTTTGGCATGATATCCTATTCCAAGTAAATGCTGTAAGCAAAGCATTACAAACTCAGTAGATGGACTTCGCGACCACTACTACGTTGATGAGAATGGATTTGAGTATGCCATCACTACTGCCAAAGAAATGGTGGAAAACTTAGGAGGTGAGCCTGTCTTCAAGGAAACTTGTATTCATCGGAAGAAGAAACAGTTTGATTACCAAGGCAGAGATGAAGTGATGGGAAGCTTGGAAGAAAAATTCAAGAGGAGGTTTTTTGCTTGCTTGTTAACACTGCTTGAGTGTCCATTGAAGTAAGGTTCTGACAAATGAAGCACTATGAAAAGACCTGAAGGGTTTTGTATGACCTTAGTAAACAGCTGACAGACAGAAAAACACTCTTGAACAATTGTATAGACCTTCACTGGACGCTGACACCTGGGGAATGTTCAAATGTCAATGATAAAGACCTCTATGTCAAACTGGATAAAATCCATCACATTTTGCCACATGGGAAGCACTCTCCACTCCAAGTCCTCCAATTCATTCATGATGCAGAGCTGAAGGACACTTTTCCTAATGTGTGAATAGCTTTGAGGATTCTGCTTATGCTGCCAGTCACAGAAACGAGTGGCGAGAGCAGCATTTTGAAGTTCAGGCTCATTAAAATGTATCTTCGAGTGACGATGGCCGATGAGAGACTAACATTGCTTGCTATTTTATCACTTGAAAATGCCATTGGTCAGTGTTTGGATCTCTCTGAAACTGTGCTTCAGTTCATGAGGGCAAAGGTGAGAAAAGCAACCTTTTGAACTAAAGGACTAGAGTTAACATTCTAAAGGTATGTCTACACTACCCGCCAGATCGGTGGGCAGCGATCGATCCAGCGGGGATTGATTTATCGCGTCTAGTATAGACGCGATAAATCGACCCCCAAGTCCTCTCCCGTCGACTCCTGTACTCCAGCGTCATGAGAGGCGCAAGCAGAGTTGACGGGGGAGCGGCAGCAATTGACTCACCACAGTGAAGACACCACGGTAAGTCGATCTAAGTATGTTGACTTCAACTACGTTATTCACGTAGCTGAAGTTGCATAACTTAGATCAATTTCCTCTTCCCCCACCCCCTCCAGTGTAGACCAGGGCTAAGACTGTCACCTACTGTAACACTATTTAATACTGGTCCACCCAATGTTGGCACACAGATCAATTTCTTGATATTAGAACATTTCAGTTATTCTTAAAATTAAAAGGTTTCCATAAGATTAGAGGAAACAGGTTTTTTTTAATTTGCTTATATATGGCTTGAATAATTACAGATCTACAGATCCTAGAGTGCAAATTTATTGTTTTATATCATAGGGATAAATCATGCATGCAAATCATGCATCCAAATCATGAAATGGGCTACAAATGCAATAAAAAATAAGATATTAAATAACAAATGTGGGGGGGGGGAGCGACAAAGATGCTCCTGGCCTGGGGTGCCATTTGGTCTAGGGCCAGCCCTGCTTATAGCACATGAGAAAATGAATTTGATGCTTCTCATTCCAGTCCATAGTGGGTGATATTCTCTTTAAGTATGGTCAGTAAAGTAGGCCATATGGTCCACCTTACTTGTATAAATCAGCGATGAGGGGCTGGCTCTGCAGGTTGTTGCAAAATCTAAGTTCTTTTGGAGCAATGCAGGAAAAAAGTTTGCTCTTGAATCAGACTTGGGTTTCTGGCTGTCAAGCTATACAAACTCTAAAACAAAAAACTGAAAAAATTGGATTTGCCTAAATAGAGCCTCAAGATATGTTGTATTAAAACAAACAATTTTATAATAAAGCAGAATAAGTATGTAATTTTAAATGTATGTTAAAATTAGCTACTTCAAACCAACACTGACTGTTTTAATCTTACTCATAATTTCTATGTATATTAATTATAGATGTAATTTAGCATCTACTAAATATAGAGCTCAATAGCATTTTGCCTAAGGTATGTGCAGAATAGGACCGATTGCAAATTAGAGAACTTAAATGAACGTATTACCATTTTTCCTTCCCTGAAAAGTTCTAGACTCTTTATTTGCAATTTCTTTTAAATCCCTTTTCAAATTTCCTGGAAAGGTACCTCATTTCATGTCAGATCATGGTCCAGTTTAAGACAGGTACATAGGGGAACCAGGAGGAGTAAAACCTACACACCCCTGAGCAGTTGTGTCAATGTTCCGTGCATCATGGCTGGAATGCAGGATGGAGAGCAGCGGGTGAATCTTCCTCCTCCTAAAAAAAAGGGGGGGCAGACAAAGGTGCCTCCACTGCATCACCCACTACAGATGATCTGGTGCAAAAGGGGAAATAACCAGGGCCGGTGCAACCCATTAGGCAACCTAGGCGGTCGCCTAGGGTACTACAATTTGGGGGGCGGCTACTGCAGCAGTATTTCGGTGGCAGGACCTTCCGCCGCTTCTGTGGGGGGCGGCATTTCGGGGCGGGACCTTCCGCAGCCTAGGGCGGCAGAAAAGCTGGCTGCGCTCCTGGAAATAACTTGCCTCCATTTAAAAGCTGCAGTAAGATATTTCTTCCCAGGAACAAGGTGGGGAGCAAGGAAGGAACTGTGCACAGATGGAGGAGTAAGGGGGATCTTTAAGAGCTTGTCTTCACAGTGAGTTAGTGCATGGCAAGCCAGGGTGTAAATCCACAGTACATTAGCTAACTGCACACTATGGAGACAAGCCTAAAACACAATTCCTTCCTCAAGCTCCTCCTAGAGCAGCATAACTATACTATACCCCACCCCACCCTGTTGAGCAAAGGCATAATTTATCCCTTCATATCTTGCCATGTCAGTGGCATTGTTCATAGGGTGGGAGCAATCCTGCAGCAGCTACGCATGTGGACCTCCCACTGGTTTTCTGTGGAATGGCTGTAGGACTGGGCCCTCTGTTAGGTTAAATAAAAAGTGTTTTTTACAGTTTGTTTCTTGTTTTCTTTCAGTCTGAAAACCTTTTTATTCAGGGACTGACTTAAATAATGGCCCCAAATCTGCCCTGAGTTGTACCCAGGCATTGATGAAGATGCATAGGCAGAAATGAGGGCAGAAATAGTCCCAGCTTGTTTGTGATCCTCTTTGAATTGAAATGAACCAAATTATGGTAACCAAAACCTTCCAGGCAGAGGACTGATATTGCTCCAGTTGCTGTCAATGGGAAAAGACCCATTGATTTCACTGGAAGTAGGATTGGGCCTGAAATGTTAGAATGTGGGTGGAGTACAGGATGAAATTACATGCCAAAGTTTGTTTGTAAATAATCATTCATTTTGTACCGTGGAAAGGATTTTACATCTTGTAATCACGATTAAATAGGCTGAGCTTTGGAATTTTTTCAGTGACATCTTGTTTTTAGAGCTATAGTTCCGTACTAGGTATTCTTTTATTCTGTATTCAAAATAATTTAATACAAACATACCATAACTAATGAAAAAAAACTGATTTTCACATTTTAGATGGTTGACTTTTCACAGTGAATTACAAAAGAACACAGGAGCATCACAACAAATACACAGTACCTTTAAAATGAGTTCCACACCTTATCTGTTGAATTGGTTTTCTTTCCTCTCAATCATTTTTACGAATCCTTTAACTGTCAGTATTTTAATGAGGCTGTTTATAGTTAAAGGAAAGTGCAGATTGGATCAGGTACTGCAGGGAATTTGCAAGATCAAAGCCTAGCATTTCAGTAATCTAATAATGCTAGATTGTGCTGAGAACTAAAGAGTTTTAGTTAAATAAAAACTATTGACTTATCTTTAGGGTGCACCTTTGCATATCTGCTTTGCAAAAAACTTTGAAACATTTTCTGTAAAGAATGTTATACTGATACTAACAGAATGTCAAGGGCTTTTTTTTTAATGAGAAAGCTTTGTCCAGCTTTTATTTACTCATAACAGAACTGACAACAGTCCACTTGTTAAGAGTATATTATGTTAACACAGGGGTCGGCAACGTTCGGCACGCGGCTCGCCAGGGTAAGCACCCTGG
>NW_020664389.1:2144427-2148504 GCF_002925995.2 Terrapene triunguis
CCAGGGTGCTTACCCTGGCGAGCCGCGTGCCGAACGTTGCCGACCCCAGTGTTAACATATAATGAATTTATGAAATGATATGTTTTCAGTAGACTGACAGTAAACAGTACTTCTTGATAGCATCAGGAGGGAATTGGTGAATCAATCGTTTTATAAAATATATTGTTAATGTCAAAATATTTGTAGAAAAGTGTAAGATTATGGAATGAGAATGTTTATAACACAAGGAAAAATTAGAATGATCTAAATCATAAAAAAAAAAAAAAAAATTAAGACATACCCAAAAACTTTAAAATCTTAGGCCTAACTTGAATTTTGTACTGACAACATAAGAAGTCCTCTTGAATTTTGCTGAATGAAAGAGGCTTTTTTTTTATGGGTTTTGCAACTACAGACTTTCAAAATAATTCTATGAAAATCTGGATTATTCATCTAGGAGCATGAACAAATATTTTGATAAAGTGCAGCAAATTCGCAGAGATATTTAAAGGTTAAAATGAAAATGTTCCTTATTATGGGAAAGGGCTAAAATAATTCTAGCAGAAGCTGCTGCAAGTAAATATATGAAAGAAATAATTACTAGTTTTATATACAGTTGGCATTCTGAAATGCTAGAACTGAAATCTGATCGAAAAGCAATTGTAATAAATCACCCTCTTGTATTTTAATAAAGTAAAGACAAAATATTTTCAGGATGTAAACATTTATTCACAAAAGGTAAAAATACTAAAGCAGGAGAAATACATGGTTTCTCTGTTTTTTGATACTTTTCTAAAGATTTCCAGCTTTTTAAACATGTTTTATTCTTTGCTATCTTTTATCTGAAACAAATGAGATTCCAATATATACAAACTTAGATTTACAAGGTGAAAATAAGCTGTCTGCTCTCAATAAAATTGACCAAGCACAGCAAGTTAATTAAATAAATATTTTTATCAAGGGAAACACTTGTTGAACTGTTTCCATCATATAACTTTACATCATATAACTTGATCTAGACCTGCAAAACAAATAGTAAGTGATGCATTTTCAGTTACTTTTCAGATTTGTAAGCAGTGCAAGATTTGTACAAAGATACCCTTCTAATTGTTTTCCTTTTAATTACTTCAATGATGGCAACATGTTAGTCATTTTTGTGTAATCTATGCAATGCATTGTCAGTATAAGTATATTATAGGGTTTTTGTTTTGTTTTATTTTAAAATGGTTTACTTCTATCAAGCCCTTTATTAGGCCTTCAGCATTATTACAGAGAGTATACAGTGGTCTTTACACAAGATGTACACCTGGTAACTCTAAACTGCATCTATTAAAGTGAAAATAATAAATTAAGCCATCTTTTTGCAATTTATTTATTTATCAGTACTTAGGGACAGTTGCCAGATTGCATCTTTGGAAACTGAAGGCCTCAGTTCATCTTTAGCAGAAATACAGCAGGGTCAGTGCTGCCCCCATGTGCCCCACTACAATGTGCTACAGTTGTGTTCTGGAAGGACTACCTCTGGAGCTCAGACTGCACTGATATATATCAGTCTACATTTCCATTCTATTCACGGCTCTTCTGCTGAGATTGCCAATGACTTTGATTGATGATTGTGTCGGTGTTGGTTGATGGTGTGATGGACACTTGACCACTTAAGATATGACCAACATATTTCACATAAACCATAAGCAAGTATCTGTTGACAATGACAGTCATTATCAACATGAGTTGAATTTAAATTAGACAGCTAGAGATTAAAGAGTATGTAAGTCGAGACATTACTATTTTCTAACCTACTAAAAGTGTTTATCTACTATTTCTGTGACCTTGCTTTCTACAAGCACCTACTATTGTATCTCATATCTGACCAGGATCTGAGAAAGTGATTGCTGCATGTATAAACATAGATCTTGGCATTCACCTTATGGAAACCCATCGTGCCTGTCCTATCTGAAATTTTATGCTATTGATTTCTGTACACTGTCCTTGCATCATTTTTCTGCTTGGTGAGATCAGATGACAACAGATGCTCACATATGTGCAACTCTGTGTATATTGGACAGTTAGTATACATTGCTAGGGTAGAAGCTTTAAAGTATTTTAGATAGTTTTACAAAATGTTTGGACACTTAATCTCCTTACAGAACTCCACAGATCATAAAAAAGCTTGTACGGATTTTTATTGGCTTTGTTTGTGACCACCAAATATTTCACCAATAAAAAAGGACCATTATCATTTTGATTACCTATTCCTATGTCACTTTATTTCACAATTTACTATATGGACGATCCTGTTATTCACCTGCTGGTTTCACTTTTGTAAGGTCATTGTCTATATTAAATTACTGAAGTCACTCAACCAGATTAAATGTAGCTATATTAGCCTGCATGGTGGATTAATGTAGTAATGCAACCAGCTTGACAACATTAATCCTCAGCTTTTTGGTATCAAGAGTTTGATTTCCCACTGAGAATTCAAACTTTCAAAAGATGACAGTAAGTTCAGGTAATGTAAGTCAGTCATGTTGCATTTGGGAACTTTTTTCTTAACATAGGGGATGGAGGAATGAAGTGGTTTGGATCTGCACTGCTTCAGCTAATTACAGGCAAACAGTTTGGGAATACAGCTATGCCAATTTCCTACTGAATTGTAGGAGGAAAAAAAAAACATTTGATTTGTGGCAGTTGCAAGCACAATTATGAGGAAGGATTAAAAGAGCTTTGTGAGTGTAGCTTGGCTAAGTGATAACTAAAGGGTAAAGAGTGCATAAAGACCAGTGCTGAAAAAATCCTACAAAAAATACAGTTAGTGAACATTTGGTTCAATTCTGAACAGCTGTTTATTTAGAGCATGTTCATGTTCCTTAATATTCACTGCTAATGAATGTTCATGCAAAGAGATATTTTTTCATACAAATATTTAGGAAATGACTGTTCTCTATACAAATACTCAGTTTTGCATGCAGAAAAGGCCATTCACATGCAACATTCAATATTCATCATTTATTGTTCTCCTGTTTCAAAAGTTTCAGCCCCCTAATCAAGAAATAGGAACAATATCATTGTAACTTTGACAACAAATCACACACCATAAATAGTAAATGTGTCAAAGTGAACAGTTCACAAAAGAAGCAATAGGCTGATCATTGTTTGTCCAAAGTTTCTGGCATATACTTATTTATAACAAATACATTCACAGAAATTAGAATCAATTTGTCTCACAAGAAAAGGTTTGAACGTTCATGATAAAGCACTAGAAAACATTGTACAGAACAATCTGTCATATTATATAGAGTCTAGTAATGGCATGGGCTAGATAATCTCTCTCTCTCTGTAAAAAGTACAGTCTCTTTTCTATCTCTATACAAAATATGGAGCCTGAAGATAACATTAGGATTGTATTAAGAGCAGGTCAGTACTATTGCACAAATCAAAATTGCAATAATGTAGTACTACTCTGGCATTTTCTGTTCTCATAACAAATTTTGTCATCACGATTATTTGTAAGATGTGGGGTAGGCAAACCAGTTTGGAAAATGCAAGAACTGTCTGGAAGTTTTACCTGTTCTCCAAACTGAACCTAAACCCTGTACTAGTTCAGATCAGTTTGGATAAATATCCCTAATCTGACTCCCAACATAACCACCTCTGCTTTCCCTACCATTATAACTGAATTAAGCTCATGTTTCCTTCCCTCCCTGGCCTCCTCTCTCCTTCCCATGAAACTCCTCTCTTTCCCAACCTGTAACCCAGGGAAGTGGGCCTCAGAAAGTCTTGAAATCTTTGAATTGACTCTGGGTTTTGAGGATCTCCCATCACTATTAAGAATTGAATGCCTCCTATACTTTGGATATTATATTAGTGTGAGAAAGCATGTACGGAAGAATGCCATCATTTCTGTCTCTGACTATACTCACATATGTCACACTCAAGGAACTTCTATATTAATTAAAAATGTTGTTCGACTTGGATCTTCTGAGAGTATCATGCATTACAAAGGTTTATCTCAGTGCCTTTTTGAAACCATTTTTAAAAGCAAATCTGAAATTGTAGGGATATTAAAGAAGGTACTAACAGTGATTCCCCCAAGTGACA
>NW_020664389.1:2148514-2219096 GCF_002925995.2 Terrapene triunguis
ATCCCTCTTAATAAGATCCTGCTGGTTTTTATTTTATTGGTATAACAAAATTCCCCCCGAATTCTAGGTACATAAGCGGTTCAATTAAATTTTAACAAAACATCCTGTTCTGTTTGGGGTTTTTTGGCACTAGAAGCCATATAAATGTTGTTGACGAAACACCATAGATAAGTAATCATATAACAATCACTCTGTTATCCTTAACATTTCCAGCATTCTATTGCTTGGCTGGTCATTCTACTCCTTTTGTTTAGGATTATAGTAGGATTAGCCATGATAGGCTGACCGATATATTACAGCATATTGAAAATATGTAGTGCAGGCTCTCTTATCTTTTATAGAACTCACTAGCTTGATATTCCCATTTTGATAGATCACATTCTACTGAAAATGATGAAACAAGAAAAGAAAATGGAATGACATGAATCAATCCTTCAGCCAAAAATAGAAGTGGGAGACAGGAATGAAAAGAAGCAGTCCAATTTTGTTACAGTTTGTAAATTTGTGAATATACTTGATCTGATTTTTTTTTCTGACTGACCACATATATGTTGTTCCACATGAAAGACAGATCACATAGGCTATAAATGTTGCCTTCTGATTCATATATATAAATAATGAAAAATAACATGACAAGAATTGTTAAGCAACATAAAGCAAATAAAACAAAGGAGGCAGAAATAAGGTTTCTACATTGCTCCTGAATGGTTATACCTAAATATATGTATTATTATGGTATAATTCAGTACATCTTAACTCAGGAACAAGCAAAAACTAATGTGGTTGTTCCAGTTCCTACTTTTGCTAAATAAGAAACTCATGAGTAAAACAAAACAAATGAAATCTTATTTCTACTTCGACTGCTGTGTGATTTATTTAATTCAGATTGAGCTGATTAGATGATTTATGTCATTGCACATCTGGAGTGCAAATATTTTTTCACAGTGCTGCTGCCTAAGACATTTTATGTATTTGTACCCTTATCCCCCAAATTTGTGATGGATGCAGAGCGCCAATGACAGATGTTAATCAAGAGAAGAGTGATATCTGGGGTGGAGGAAGTTCTAGTGCTGACTGGTCTTCCTGTGAATTTTCACCAATCTTTTTTTCATGCCAACACCAAAAACGCATGAGAAACTTGTAGCCAATCAGTTGTTTTAATTGTCATATTTGAATTCAGCACATCAAAATACATAATAAATAGCACATTTTATCTCTGAAGCAGAAGACTTCTCAAAAATTGTAGACCAGTGTTATTCATAAAAAATAAGGATGACAACGAGCATCTTTTCACTCCTTTTTCTCATTTAATGATATTTTGGGATACAGTTACTAGTGTCATTGTTTGTTAAAATAGCGCGGATCATCAGAATCATAATAGGGACTGGGGACCTCAACACTGATTATCTTTTCAGTTGTCAGAAAATTCAGGCTCTTGGACTCATCTTGCTACTTCAAAAATTTATAGACAATAACTCTGGGACCAAAAGGGAAGAACCCCCCAAAACTGTCGCTGTCGATTATTTACAGTATTTCTACTCCATTTCCATTAAAAAATCAAGCTGGATACAATGCATTTAGGGGGCAAAAAGGTCTAGAAGATATGAAATCATGAGGCTATAGAAAGTAGAATTTTTTTTCTGCGAAAGAACATCACTTTCTGATTAGCATTATGGAAAATGTGATTTTTACAGAGTGGATGGAAAATTCATATGCTCCTATTTAATAAATATATATATATATATATATATATATATATATAATTTACATCCTAATTCTGAAAGCACTTATGGAGATGCACAACTTCTGACATTTAAATACTCTCATTTAAAGTTAAGGGGAATAGTTGTGTGCTTCAATTTAAGCATGTGCCCAAGTCTTTGGGGTCATAGTGTCAAACTAAAGATAGCATCAGTAAACTACACTGACCAGATCATTCGTGTGTGTGTGTGTGTGTGTGTGTGTGTGTGTGTGTTTAAACAGCTACACACATCTAAATTAAGAGAACATTAAAGTTGAATGAATAAGCAGCTGCAGTCTGGAAATTACATACAACTCTAACTGTGCCCCTGTGTGAATTAAATGCTTTAGTACAATTATTAATTACATGCTTGTATACTTTTGTTCAGATAATACAATATGGTCTTGTCTACATGCAAAAGTTCTTTCTCTTTGGTTATACGGACATAGTTAAAGTTTTATAACCACTTAGTGTGACACAACTATACTGGTATAATTATGCTTACACTAGTGTAGCTTATTGCTATATATAAGAGGAATAAGCTATCTTGGTACATGGCACTTTTATAGTGGTATAACTGCATTAGCACTAGCACTAGGGGTTGTATAACTATTTCATTTAAAAAAGTCACACTCCTGATCAATATAAGTATACTATTACAAAAACTGTGTACACCAGACTTATAACATCATACAATTTGTTTATAACCTTAGGCCTCGTCTACACTAAGGAGCTAAGTCAATCTAAGTTGTGCTTGTTAATTTATGTAGCTTAGATTGATTTACAGTGGTGTCTACATCATACTACATCATGCTGTGCTCGCCCATCAACATAGCTTCCGCCTCTTGGGGAGGTGGAATACTGCAGTCGACAGGAGAGTGCTCTCCCATTGACTTATTACATCTTCACTAGACCCGCGAAATCGATGCACATTGCATCAATTGAAGCAGCGCCAATTTAGCCAGTAGTGAAGACAAATCCTTAGATACAGATGTATTAGCATCTAATATATTTTAATTAATTTGTATTTACCAACAACCACCTTGGACACTAATCTCAGTTTCTGATTCTTTTATTGTCCACTCATTTAATTTGTGTTTCGAAGGAATTTGTATCCCAATAAGGTACATAAAGTAGTTTGCAGTTTGCAGCTCAGAACATACCTGAGGTTATACAAATAAATGATGTAGACAGCAATTTACACAGAAGAAAAATAACAGTCCATTGGTAATAGGAAGTCTACCTGGTATTTTAGCCAATAAATCATTTTGTAACTATCTAAGAAGCAGACAAGCAGGTGAACCAGTCTATATGAATAGCGTGGAGTGGCATTATTCTACACAAGTGAGCACTTCAGATGCTTAATGTGGCTATGTCCTACTTCCCTGAAAGGCTAGCATCATTGTATGTTTCTGTTTGAGTTAAGGATCTGTATGTGTGTCTGTCTGAGTGATTATCTAAGGACCACCTTTCTTTGAACTGGCCCTGGGATTCCAATTATTAATTCTAAATATTCAAAGTGGGGAAATGCCTTTTTAAGGATAAAGGGGAATGTTTAAATTGTCTTAATACAGAAGATTTTGGAAGATTTTGGTTGGACTGAACCTTTTATAAATTAATATCTTATACTTTTTCCATTTTTGTGTGAGATTAACATGTTGTGGAGTAGCACATCTTTATCAAGGTCAGTGACCCTTCCCCAGAACAGCATTTGTGAGAACCTCATCCCGCATAGACAAAACCAGAAGGATAAGGGTGAGTGAAACATATGCTACAATGACTGAAGACCATTTGAATGAACTAGCTTTGACGTGGTTTTTTTTATACAGGATTGACTCAAGAAAATTACATGCCAATACAACTGACTGCTTTGCAAGATGGCCAGAATCTTGAATCTGTTTTTCATAAAGTTGTATGATGCTCATTTTCATAAATGTATAATTTGCATTCTGGCCCTGCCCTGTCCCAGTTATAAAATCCTAGATCTGTTACTACTTCCTATCTGTCCAAAAAAGCACTTTGGGGTGTGGTTTTAAAACACCAGACGTCTAAGGCAAAAAATGAACAAACAACCCTTTATATATTCTAATGTTTATCTTTTATAAAAATAGTGCCACGGGCAATTTAGATAACTAAACCTCTGTTGCAATTTCTGACACATTTTTAGTAACTCGAGACACACTGTATGGCTATGCATATGAAATCAACATTTTTCTCCTTTCTTTTGAAAAAAAAAACAACAACAGTGATTAAATGAGTTTAAGTGAGTTTAAAATTTGAGGTTTATTTGTTTTCTGGAATAGGATGTATGAGACTTTTGCAATCAATATATAACACTACTGGTACATCACAAGAAAACAGCGGCCTCGTAATAATTAACATGTTGCAGTAGTGTGGTTTTAAGATGCAAAACAGAGAGATTCTACACCTCACCAAAAAGAAATCCATAAGCTCTTTATCTAATCAATGCTTCATTTGAAATATTAATTAATGTAATTTATCATTTGGGAAGTGCAGAGCAATATTACAGGGGAATTATTGAATTAATCTCTTGAGAATACTGTTTGTTTTCTTGATCTGATTTATAATAATTAAACCACCTAAAATGTAGATTGAAGCAATGTAAAATATCTAATTTAAACGCACAAAAGCAGAGGAACTTAGAAGATGGAAACTCAGTCCTTTCCCTGTACAGTTTGCTGGCGCAGAGAACTGCAACAGCTATGGTTTTGGTTACAGCTGAGTAGTAAACAGCTTTCCTATCCCACAATTTTTTCTGAGATATCTAAAAATGTGCCTGTCCCAAATTGTGATGAAAAATCAAAATCTTGAACATTTTCATGAACCAAAAATCTTGGGGGGAAAAATCCCATTCAGGTTAATTGAAACATTTAATTTCAATAATTTTGAAATGTTTCATTTCAATTTCAACCATTTTCATTTTTTAAATTTTTTTCTATCATTATCTTTAATTTTAAAATGAAAAAGCATTTCAAAATAGAAACCTGGAATATTTCATTCTGAAAATGTCAAAGTGAAACATTTCCAAAATTTAAAAACTTTTTTCAAAATTTGTCTAGAATTTTTTTTTTAAATTGGCCATTTCATGTGAAAGGTTAGGTTTTGATGAATCTGTATTTTCCAATGAAAACATGTTAGAAAAATTCACTACTAACTCTAATTTCAATCTTTTGTGGTACTGAACACCTGGGCGATTCTGAGCACCTTCAACTCCTGTTGAATTCAATGGGAGTTAAGAGTATGAAGCCTCACCCAAGTGCTCAGAAAATTTAAGGCAATTCAGTAGCATATCCTGGTGGTTTAATAGCACAGTGTTTGGAGAGCCAATACATAGGCACAACAGGCCAGCCTTTTTTAAACTCACTGCATGTGACTGTCTATACCAAGGGTCGGCAACCTCTGGCACGCGGCTCGCCAGGGTAAGCACCCTGGCTGGCCGGACCAGTTTGTTTACCTGCTGCATTAGCAGGTTCAGCCGATCACGGCTCCCACTGGCCGTGGTTCACCATCCCAGGCCAATGGGGGCAGCGGGAAGTGGCGCAGGATGAGGGATGTGCAGGCCGCAGCTTCCCACCGCCCCCATTGACCTGAAGTGGCGAACTATGGCCAATGGGAGCCGCGATCATCCGAACCTGCCAACGCAGCAGGTAAACAAACTGGCCCGGCCCGCCGGGGTGCTTACCCTGGTGAGCCGCTTGCCAGAGGTTGCTGACCCCTGGTCTATACCATTATGTTCACCACTTTTACAGAATTATGACAAATTGTGTACAAAATATGCCTTGTTGAGGTATCATTTGAAAACTCATAATCTGCTAAACATTATTGTCCTGGTAAAGTGAGTGTACCAACATTATATGTAAAGTTATAAGATTATACTGTGTAACATTGCTGTAACATATTCTAAGATAGAAAAGTGGGTCCAAACCACTGCTTAAGTGGCCATTCTCTGGTGGGGGAAGGCATGAACAAGTAATTTGCATTTCATCACAAGGACAGTTCAAACCTCACATCCACAAGAGACTGTTTGTCCCCAGGACTTAGCAAGGATGTTTCTAGTACAAGGAATTGAATTATAAAAAGTGGAGAAAAATGCTTGACATCACTCTCCTTCATCTCTGCTCATGACATCAACAACTCTTAAAGAACTAAACTTGGGGTAGGGGAGTCCTGACTGAAGCAAGCTAGTACAGACTGCTGTAAGCTTATGGTGAGATAATTTCTTTTTTGCTTAAATTGTTAAAATACAAGCTAAATGCCTAATTTATCTCTTTATTTTCTTTGTAACCAATCCTGACCTTTATGCCTCAGTACTTGAAGTCACTTAAAATCTTTCTTTTCTTTCTGTAGTTAATACATTTGTTTCACTGTTTTATCCAATCAGTGTGTTTGGATTAAAGTGTGTGGGAAATTCCATTGGGATAAGAAAGCTGGTGCATATCATTTTCCATTGATGATATGACAGACTTTATATGAGCTTGCATTGTTCAGCAAGGTGCTGGGCAGTCCAAAACACACATTTCTGGGGGAAAGTCTGGGACTAGAGCATCTGCTCGTGTTATTTTGCAGTGTAATTCATGAGTTGCTAGCTAGTAGCACTCAATACCGTGTAGCTGGGAGCAAGTTACATGCTGGAGACTGTGTGTTAACTGGCCAGGAGTGGTTGTTCACCAGTAAAGCAGTATAAAGGGCATCCAAGGTTTCAGAACTAAGGAGACAAAGCTATTCAGCAGTCCAGATAGTATCCTAGGTAATGTCACCCTACATTTCTTTATTTGTATAAATCTGAATCACAGTCATAAAGGCAATGTGTGTGGATTGCACAGCAGTGTCAGGAATCTGAATTGCTCTCAGCCATTGTTCTTAATTTTGACATCCCTGAATGGTTTCCCAGTATTTTGCTGTGTTTACCTAATTTTTAAAGTATCCTTTCTCTAGAGTGAATTTGTGCAGTGTCACTGACTTAATCGGTCTTTGTTTTCATTGATGCTAGGGATTTCTCATGGTAAGTGACTGTATAAATTTGACTGTATCATGTTTTGCCTTGCAGAGTTTAGATTATAAATTGGCATGATATTTTGATATTTGGGACATGATTTATAACATTAACTGAAACAATAAATTGTGTATTTTATTTTTACCAGCAAAACATGTTCTAAGTCAGAAAGCTGCCATTGCTATAGTAAAACCCTGATCTCTTCAAAGCAAAAAGCAATCAAATCAGAATTATGCAGCCATAACTGTATCATGCAGTGATATAACTCAGAGCAAAGGGAGGCCTTCTCTAAATTACCATACTGTTCTCCAAGAGAGGGACACATATATAATTTATGAAGAAAACTAACTTAAAAAAACAATTCAGAAATGGTCAAGAGAGAGGAAGGGATCAGATTCAAAGTTAGGATTGTTTACATTGTTATTGTATCTAAAGTTATCATTTTGATTACAGAACCAAAAGTTGTGCTGGGTGCATCACAATACAGGTAAGGTGACGTTCACTTCCACAAAAAGCTTAGAATCTAAGGTCCCAACCTCACAATGCCCTGGATGCCCTGTATGACATGGAGTCTCATTGAAAGCAATGGGTCTCTGTGGAGTGTCTGTCCACATGGAGTTCCTTACAATATTGGGGCCTAATTTGAGACACTATGTCACAGAAATGGGGCAAGAGGTAACAAACCATGCAGAGGTTTTGAAAGGAAGGCCGAGGGTAACAGCAGTAGATCTGTTGGGAAATTTTTGACCAAATTTTTTTTCATTAGAAAATGTCAATTTATTGAAATCAAAACTGTTTGCAGGAAAGGGTTGGTTTTGATGAATCTCCCAAATAAAAAAAAAAGATTTGATGGGGAAGAAAAAGTTTTAAAAATTGTCAAAACATCCTGATTTGACATTTTCTATACAAAAAAATATGTTTTTTGAATTTGAAATGCCTTTTATGCTTCAAAATGTTAGTTAATTTATAATATAAATATATAAATAACTACAAAGATCAATATCAAAACCAAATGTTTCAAAATTATGGAAAGAAAATGCTTTGATTGACCCAATCCAATTTTTTTTTCCAGATTATTGGTTCATAAAAATTTATGATTTCTGCTTTTCAATTGGAATGGGAAAAGATTTCAAAATCTTGAAAGCTCTTGCAGGACAGGAAAATATTTTACCACCTATCTCTAACCAGCAGTAATATTGCATGGTTACTCAAGGTATGTCTACACTACAAAATTAGGTCGATTTTATAGAAGTCGATCTTTAGAAATTGATTTTATTCAGTCGATTGTGTACGTCCCCACTAAGTGCAATAAGTCGGCAGAGTGCGTCCTCAATACCGTCGCTAGCATCGACTCACGTAGCGGTGCACTGTGGGTAGCTATCCCACAGTTCCCGCAGTCTCCGCTGCTCATTGGAATTCTGGGTTAAGCTCCCAATGCCTGATGGGGCAAAAACATTGTTGCGGGTGGTTTTGGCTACATGTCGTCAGTCTCCCCTCCCTCCTTCCCTCCCTCTGTGAAAGCAACAGCAGACAATCGTTTCGCACCTTGTTTCCTGGGTTACCCATGCAGACGCCATAGCACGGCAAGCATGGAGCCTGCTCAGCTCACAGCTGCTGTTGTGAGCATTGTAAACACCTCACACATTATCCTGCAGTATGTGCAGAACCTGGCTAAGAGACGCTAGCACAAGGATGATTGTGTGGAGGACATGGACCCAGATGTTCCTGAAAGCATGGGCTGTGGCAATTAGGACATCATGGCATCACTGGGGCTGGTTGATACAGTGGAACGCCGATTCTGGGCCAGGCAAACAAGCACAGACTGGTGGGACCGCATAGTGTTGCAGGTATGGGATGATTCACAGTGGCTGCGAAACTTTCGCATGCGGAAGGCCACTTTCCTTGAACTTTGTGAGTTTCTTTTCCCCTCCCTGAAGCGCAGGAATACCAAGATGAGAGCTGCCCTGACAGTTGAGAAGCGAGTGGCGATAGCCCTGTGGAAGCTTGCAATGCCTGACTGCTACCAGTCAGTCGGGAATCAATTTGGAGTGGGCAAATCTACTGTGGGGACTGCTGTGATCCATGTAGCCAATGTAATCACTGATGTTCTGTTATCAAGGGTAGTGACTCTGGGAAATGTGCAGGTCATAGTGGATGGCTTTGCTGCAATGGGGTTCCCGAACTGTGGTGGGGCGATAGACGGAACGCATATCCGTATCTTGGCACTGGACCACCTTGCCAACCAGTATGTAAACTGCAAGGGGTATTTCTCAATGGTGCTGCAAGCACTGGTGGATCACAAGGGACATTTCACCGACATCAACATGGGATGGCCGGGAAAGGTGCATGACGCTCGCATCTTTAGGAACTCCGGGCTGTTCGAGCAGCTGCAAGAAGGGACTTACTTCCCTGACCAGAAAATTACCATTGGGGATGTTGAAATGCCAATAGTTATGCTTGGGGACCCAGCCTAGCCCTTCCTCCCATGGCTCATGAAGCCGTACACAGGCAGCCTGGACAGTAGTAAGGAGCAGTTCAACTATAGGCTGAGCAAGTGCAGAATGGTGGTAGAATGTGCCTTTGGACGTTTTAAAGTTCGCTGGGGCTGTTTGCTGACTAGTTTAGACCTCAGCCCAACCAACATTCCCATTGTTATTGCTGCTTGCTGTGTGCTCCATAATATCTGTGAGAGTATGGGGGAGATGTTTATGGAAGTGGGAGGTTGATCGTCTGGGGGCCAATTTTGAGCAGCCAGACACCAGGACGATTAGAAAAGCACAGGTTGCCACGCTGCGCATCAGAGAGGCTTTGAAAACCAGTTTCATGACTGGCCAGGCTACGGTGTGACAGTTATGTGTGTTTCTCCTTGATGCAAACCCACCCCCTTTGTTGATTTTAATTCCCTGTAAGCCAACCACCCTCCTCCCTTCGATCACAGCTGGCAAAGGAAGTAAAGTATCTATTGTTTTGAAACCATTCATTCTTTCTTTATTAATTAAAAAAAAAGTGAGATAACTGACAAGGTAGCCCGGGTGGGGTGGGGTGGGGGAGGAGGGAAGGACAAGGCCACATTGCTTATTGTAGCCACACTACAAATAAAAACTGTTTGAATGACAGCCTTCTGTTGCTTGGGCCATCCTCTGGAGTGGAGTGGCTGGGTGCCCAGAGCCTCCACCCCCGTGTTCTTGGGCGTCTGGGTGAGGAGGATATGGAACTTGGGGAGGAGGGCAGGTGGTTATACAGTGGATACGGGGGGTGGGGGTGGAGTCTGTGCCATTGTTCCCCTGTCCACAACCTTTCAGGCCTTTGCCTTCACTCATTGCAATGGACCACGGGGCTCTCCCTGCCTCTGAGGAAAGCTAATAGGATTGGATGTATGTACACTGGCTGATAAATAGAAATGTATGTGGAAACACTAAAGAACCATTGGTAAGAATCACAAGAAAAGCCAAAAATATTCATTACCAAAGGGACTGTTAAAGAAAAATGAATGTTTGCAAGAAAAATAAATAAATACATTAAAAAAGTCTAGAATCCATCCAAACTTTATTTAAAACCCACAAAGATTTTTCCCTCATGAATAACTGTACATTTTAAAAGTAAGTATTTTTGTTAGACCCTTATGTGTGTTAAAATGTGATAGAAATTTGTCCAGAAAGCAAATGTAATTTAAAATTATGATATTTAATAATACCTCCAGAAAGGGACAAAGATTAGTGGGACCAAGTGTTGGGGGAATCATGCATTTAAAGCAAGGATCGGCAACCTTAGACCCGTGCCGCTTCCCCCAGCCCCCATGGGGCTGGAGCGGCGAACCGCGGGCAGTGGGAGCCGCGATTGGCTGAACCTGCGGACGCCTGCCAGGCAGCTTACCCTGGCGGGCCGCGTGCTAAAGGTTGCCAATCCCTGATTTAAAGTATCTCTGCTATACCTGATTTTATAGTAACAAGTGAACCAAAAAATGCTTGTAAGATTACAAACGTATACGCTTATCTGTTAATTATTTTTAACATCACTCACATTAATGAATGGTGACGCTTCCTGTATTGAATATATATAAACACATATCTATATCATTATTACTTACATTTTTGCTAGAAAGCAAACATAATTCAAAATCATTTTATTCTGTCCCTCCAGAAGGTGGCAAAGATTAAAGATTGTAGGCCAGGGAAGCACATGGTTATGCTACTCATTCTGTATCTGATTTTTAAAATGACAAAATAAAACATGTCTAATGTCACAAATTTAAGAACTGATTGAAACCCTATTAGTGCAATTGGAGTCTTTCCATTAACTTAATAGGATTTGGGTTAGGGTCTTTCAGCACATCTGGCTTGACAAAGAAAAATGACCATCAATAAAAATAATTACAAGCAACGCAAGCAGAAAATTTTACAATAAAAAATATTTCCTCTTATAAAAGTTTAGTGAATCATTAAAATTCCTTAAAAGCCAAGATCTGACAAAGTGCACGAAGTACTAATTGCATACAAACTCACAACCAGAATGGGAGGGAGTTTTTGATACCTTGTGAAAAGTCATCCTATTTATTTATAAACCCCTAGACACAGAGAAACTTCAGAACAAATATGCACACATACCTGTCCTTTTAAAATTATTTTATAGGAAATAACTTGTACACACATGTGCACATATACACAATTCATGAAACCTTCTTGGATCCTAGCTAACAACTTAAAAGCAGTAGACATGCAGGTCCCAGTCATTCATGCAGATCCCAGTGGTACTGGTCAAAAACCTGCAGCTCTCCTTTGTAAAACCGCCAGTGGTACATGATCAACATTTATATTAGAGTACTGAATTATTTCTGGTCAAAATATTGGTTTTGTTTTCCTAAGCAAAGCTACATGCCATCTTTTATTTATTCCATGTGAATCTGGGTCCTGATTCCTGAAAGCAAATCTATTCAGGAGATTACTTTACTACATGCTTAAAGCATGTGCTTAAGTGTTGTCCTGAATCGGCATCTTTACTGAGTGCTTTCACAATGGAATAATAACGATGACTAAGAGATCACCAATGAGATTTAATAGTGCTTAAAGCTATATATTTAGGGGACCCTATACATTTCTAAGTAAACTCTGTAGGTTCTGATGTATGTGCTCAGATGTGTATAGTTAGCTCCCGTTGAAGTCAATGAGAGTTTAATGAGTTCATCTGAGAGAATGATTAAGTACTGGGTTTATAATGGAAGCCTAGTAACAACAATATCCTGCAAATGCTGATCAGGCCCTGCTCCTCCACAAACTTTCTCAATGGTAGGAAAGATGGTCCAGTAGTTAGGTCACTTGTCTGGGATTCAGGAGACGTTGGATTTAATTTCCTGCTCCATCATAGACTCCCTGTGTGACTTCCGTCAAGTCCCTTAGTTTCTGTGAAGCTGTTCTTCCTCTCTCCGATGACGATAATAGTGCTTCCCTCACAAGAGAGATAAATACATTTAAAAGATTATAAGGTGGCAGTGATGAGAATATAATTACTTTTAGATTCAATGGGACTGCATATGTGGTTAGAGTAAAGCATGTGGCTCAAGCTTTTCCAGACAGGGGCCTTAAATATGGGCAATAAATGGACATACTGAGAGTTGATGGCACCATAGTGTATATATGGGTGTATATGAAATACAATACTATGAGGGTATGATATTGACAAAATAACTTTAAAAGATCATTTCTAGATATAGGAGTGAAAACATGGAAGCTAATGGTTTTGGCTGAGAATCTCCTATATGCTCATTTAACTAAAAATGACTTTTTAATAAACAGACATTTTTCATGTTAATAATACGGAGTAGACTAGAACATTTTCTCAACAAGACTTCATAAGGATTAATTCATGTGAATAGTCCCCACAATCTCCCACACAGTCTATCATGTTAATGATCTGCTAAATTTGATGGACTTCCAGGGTTGACTGTAATGACTATAAAGGCCTCATTATAATCTATAGGGTCAATTTTTCATGTTTTAAAAACTCCCTAAATAGGTACCGTGCTTACTAGATAAACCATAATAGCTCCAATAATCTGCATTTTAAAAAGTTTCTACGTCCTATTTATACAAACTGCAATTCAAAAATGTCTATAAATATGTACAGTATTTACCAGTACTTGACAGACTGTAATAGCTTCTTTGAAAGCATTTCAGTCTGTCATGTCAGTTTTCACATACTTGTATGAAGGACGGTTTTCCTTAAAATAAAACAATTTTAACCTCTTAATTGGCCTCTGGGTATTCATCCATTCTACATCTTTAACAGATGTGCCCATAATATGCAATAGCACCAGGAAATGGTTTGCTATTCTAGCTGTTAAGAAAATTGCTATCAAGATAGTGTGAAAACAGTCACACTTTGCTTGTCAGGATTTACTGTTAAATGACAACTGTGGACATTTTACTGTGAAAATCTGTTTCTCGGGCATTGTCAAAGAATTACAAATAGGTAAAAACAACTTTAATGTTGACAATCAAGCTGGTATTCGCATTTAGATATTCTTTGGATAAGTTGTATACAACATGAAAAGATAGAAAAGAATAATTATGAATGTATTAAGAGAAACAAAATGCAAATACATATATCAAATTGCAGGCCTTTACTAAAGAATGTGTGATAGTAATTTAATAGTCATAATGTATTCACTCTTTATTTACTGTCACAATTGCTCTGCTTGCAATTGGAATCTCTTACAAATATGTTTAATCATATGTGTGAGTTTACTTCTCCTGAAAGGTGCTGGATTCATAGCCTTGAAGACTGAAATCCTCTGTTTTATTCAAAATTAAGTTAAGCATGAGGAGTAACAAAGTAAACGCTCCGACACCTCACTAATGTGCCCCAAATCTGACATAGAGGAACCACTTCTGTGGGGTGATAGAGTAGTTCAGTCTTCTTACCCATTCAGTCCCAGGCAACTCTGTTGACACTGTCTGCCAGTGTGCTAATTAGTCTCAGTTGAGGTGGTGGTTTTATTGATGTACACAGTTGGCCAGTGGGAACTGGATTGAAGTTCCCAAACCCCTTTCACTTAATTTTTGAACTTTGAATTGAAAGTATATTTGTAAAAGATTTATTTGTGACCAATAATGCTGCCAGTATTGCACTTAATTACAAGTCAGTACATTTGATGTCTCCAGGTAGGCAATACGTATTTTATTAACCCATAAGTATGTAAAAGTCAGGAGGAGTGCCATGTCAGTACATCACTCCCTGAATTGCCACCTCATAAAGGTGTTATTTCTGGGAGTGACATCTGGGTGTCAGCAAAATACCATAGCTACATGCTATGTCATTTTCAAAAGTACAGCCTTCAAAGAAAGCATGTTCAGGAATGTTGACAGAAGGCAGGCAGTGTGCCTGACTTTAAGATGGTTTGGGCACGCAAATCACTATGGTGACTATATTTCCAAAGTAGGAAATGGATCACATTGACATTTTCTCCTGTCAGGTTTCTCCTATGTGCTGATCACTATTTAATGTATTTCTTTCTCTCTGCCCACGTTACTCTGTCGTACCTCAAATCAATTTATTATATATAATACCACTTTTCCATATAGGCCCTCTCCTATTTTGTTGTGTATTTCCCATCTCCATCTCAACATTCTACTTTATCATTCCCCTGTCTCCACCTTCTTCCTTCCTCATTGTCTGTTCTGTTTCCTCACTCTCTTTTTCCTTCTAATCTCCCATGATCCCTCCTGAAGTTATGACAGTACTGTAAGGAAAAACAACGAGGAGTCTTTGTGGCACCTTAGAGACTAACAAATGTATTTGGGCATAAGCTTTCGTGGTTTGTTACTCACTTCATCAGATGCATGAAGTATAGCCCAGGAAAGCTTATGCCCAAATACGTTTGTTAGTCTCTAAGGTGCCACAAGGATGCCTCGTTGTTTTTGCGGATACAGACTAACACGGCTACCCTTCTGAGTATTGTAAGGGTATGTCTGCACTTCTTCTTATGACATGTAGAGCTTGCCAAGCCAATCTGCGGCAGCCTCATCAGCAAAGTGCAGAGCCTTCAAAACTCCATGAAATCTTGTCAGAAGGCAGCTATCAGTAATGTGTGATACTGTCTGTCTTTGGCCACGGCTGCACATAGGAACCTCTCGGCCCAAAGAGTGTAGCCTGGCTGCACATTAGCCCTAGCCCATTTGAAATCAGTTCAGAAGAGCCCATGAGCAGCGTGGCACATCAAAGTAAGGTTTGCACATTGTCAGGTCAGTTATAGGAGACTGGTTTCTGGCATCAGCTGAAGACCATTCTTCATGCCACATTGACATTTCAGAGAAATCTGGGTAGGGCAAGTGGGTCCACAACAGGTACCTCAATGACAAGCACGTTCTTGGTTAGTCGAAGAGGTCTGTGAATAGTGGTAGGCTCAGGTTTGCCCTGATCTTCTCAACTATTCTGGCTGTAGCATCCTCACAACAGATGTGTGGAGGAGTGATGCTGCTTAACACTGTACTGGTGAGGGTCTAATTGTCCCAATTATAATGCACATAGTTGAGTGTAGTTCTTTGTCAACCAATTTGACGTGAGATGAATGGAGCCAGACTGGAGCACAGTAATCTGCTGCGGTGGGCTAAACCAGATGATCGGAGACTTGCGTTTTAGCTCCATATGAATCATATAATAGAATCATATCATAGACTTTAAGGTCAGAAGGGAGCACTATGATCATCTAGTCTGACCTCCTGCACAGCGCAGGCCACAGAATCTCACCCACCCACTCCTGTATCAAACCCATAACCTATATCTGAGCTATTGAAGTCCTCAAATCGTGGTTTAAAGACTTCAAGATACAGAGACTCCTCCAGCAAGTGACCCGTGCCCCACACTGCAGAGGAAGGTGAAAAACCCCCAGGGCCTCTGCCAATCTGCCCTGGAGGAAAATTCCTTCCCGACCTCAAATATGGTGATCAGCTAGACCCTGAGCATGTGGGCAAGACTCACCAGCCAGACACCCAGGAAAGAATTCTCTGTAGTAACTCAAATCCCACACCATCTAACATCCCATCACAGGCCATTGGGCATATTTACCGCTAATAGTCAAAGATCAATTAATTGCTAAAATTAGGCTATCCCATCTTACCATCCCCTCCATGAACTTCTCAAGCTCAGTCTTGAAGCCAGATATCTCTTTTGCCCCCACTGCTCCCCTTGGAAGGCTGTTCCAGAACTTCACTCCTCTGATGGTTAGAAACCTTTGTCTAATTTCAAGTCTAAACTTCCTGATGGCCAGTTTATATCCATTTGTTCTTGTGTCCACATTGGTACTGGGCTTAAATAATTCCTCTTCCTCCCTGTTATTTATCCCTCTGATATATTTATAGAGAGCAATCATATCTCCCCTCAGCCTTCTTTTGGTTAGGCTAAACAAGCAAAGCTCTTTGAGTCTCCTTTCATAAGACAGGTTTTCCATTCCTCAGATCATCCTAGTAGTCCTTCTCTGTACCTATTCCAGTTTGAATTCATCCTTCTTAAACATGGGAGACCAGAACTTCACACAGTATTCCAGATGAGGTCTCACCAGTGCCTTGTATAACGGTACTAACACCTCCTTATCTCTACTGGAAATACCTCGCCTGATGCATCCCAAGAATGCATTAGCTTTTTTCACGGCCATATCACATTGGTAGCTCATAGTCATCCTGTGATCAACCAATACTCCGAGGTCCTTCTCTTCCTCTGTTACTTCCAACTAATGCGTCCCCAGCTTATAACAAAAATTCTTGTTATTAATCCCTAAATGCATGATCTTGCACTTTTCACTATTAAATTTCATCCTGTTACTATTACTCCAGTTTACAAGTTCATCCAGATCTTCCTGTATGATATCCCGGTCCTTCTCTGTATTGGCAATACCTCCCAGCTTTGTGTCATCCACAAACTTTATTAGCACATTCCCACTTTTTGTGCCAAGGTCAGTAATAAAAAGATTAAATAAAATTGGTCCCAAAACCAATCCCTGAGGAACTCCATTAGTAAACTCTCTCCAGCCTGACAGTTCACCTTTCAGTATGACCCATTGTAGTCTCCCCTTTAACCAGTTCCTTATCCACCTTTTAATTTTCATATTGATCCCCATCTTTTCCAATTTAGCTAATAATTCCCCATGTGGAACCGTATCAAATGCCTTACTGAACTCGAGGTGAATTAGATCCACTGCGTTTCCTTTGTCTAAAAAATCAGTTATCTTCTCAAAGACGGAGATCAGGTTGGTTTGGCACGATCTACCTTTTGTAAAACCATGTTGTATTTTGTCCCAATTACCATTGGTCTCAATGTCCTTAACTACTTTCTCCTTCAATTTTTTTCCCAAGACCTTGCATATTATAGATTTCAAACTAACAGGCCTGTAGTTATCTGGATCACTTTTTTCCCCCTTTCTTAAAAATAGGAACTATGTTAGCAATTCTTCAGTCATACAGTACAAACCCTGAGTTTACAGATTCATTAAAAATTCTTGCTAATGGGCTTGCAATTTCATGTGCAAGTTCCTTTAATATTTTTGGATGAAGATTATCTGGGCCCCCTGATTTAGTCCCATTAAGCTGTTCGAGTTTGGCTTCTACCTCGGATGTGGTACTATCTACCTCCATATCCTCATTCCCATTTGTCATCCTACCATTATCCCTAAGATCCTCATTAACCTCATTAAAGACTGAGGCAAAGTATTTGTTTAGATATTGGGCCATGTCTAGATTATCCTTAACCTCCACTCTATCCTCAGTGTTTAGCGGTCCCACTTCTTCTTTCATGCCGGCCAATTATTCTTAAAAGTTTAGTATGCTTCCTCATCTTAGCCACAGTTTTCCTCTGGTGGTTAAAATATGTGAGAGATCTATCTAGGGATACTCTGAGGTAGACTGGATGGGGTTCGTGTTTCAAGTGATGTCCATTGAGAAAGATACTCAGTTTTGGGTCTGCTCTGGCATTGTCAACACGGAACACACTTGAAAAGATGGAATGCAGTATGTCTGAACTCATAGTCCTTATGGTGTCATATAAAGAACATATACTACACATCCTCCTAGCACGGATATAAATAGCGTAGATGGTGAGGCACTGCTTAGGCGAGTAGAGTAAAGACACACCATGCCTTTCTTCATGCTCAAGCAGTATTCCCCTGTCTATACTGCTATTTTTAGCAGTGTAGTGTCCGGCTGCCTCCCCACTGTCAAAGCCTTTCACTGACATGTGTAGCTGCACACCATAGTGTGGACACAGCCTACTTTTCACTGTGGCATGTAGCTACACATATCCTACATGCTGCTGCCAGTGGTGTGAACTGTAGACATAGCCTAAGTCCCATCTAAGCACTCTTTCCTTTTTCTGTACTATTAAGCCACTTCCTCTTACTCAAGTAACCTCTAACAAAGCACATTTTCAACCATAGACTGTGTCGCTGTAGTCTGAAAAAAAATGTTGAAAAACTGTTCTCTGAAGACAATTTGCATAATAAAATTGACCATAAAATGAGAGTTTGTTAATCACAAGGGCTTTAAAGCTAAGTGACAGAAAAAGACTAATACATAATATAAGTACAATCACGTATGCATATCTTGTGTAATCCCTGCCCTATTTTGTAATTCTCCCTTTGGGGGATGGGTCCATAAATTCAGTAATGAGGGATTCTTCAGTCTCCAAACTGTAGGATGCAGAGGCAGAACTTTTGACTGGCTGGGATGAGTCTCCAGATCATTCCTTCCACTCAAGTGCCCCTCCAAAATTGTCCCTGCCTCCAAAGGTGCTGCAGGTTGAGGGTCAGGTCCTCTGCAGACTGTCCATAATCTGATTATTTTTTTCTACTTTCCCCTTTTCCAGGTTCTTTTTTCCTCAGATCTCTACTGTTTTAGGGCTCAGTTTTACTGGCTTATTGAGCGTCATTAAAAGGGTCACGGAGCTCTGGGCAATTGTGGGGACTTTTACCAAGCTCTCCCCTCAGATAGCCCTGACAATGGCTGGAAAAAGCATTAAAAAGGATAAGAGAAGGGTCTGTATCAGCACACTTGGTTGAGTATATCAAAGGACAATAGCGTTCCTTTTGATCCTTCAGCCTTGATGTTGCAGTGGTTAGAAAGCAGGCTGCTGCCTGCCCCTCAGCACAGTACGGCAGCAGTCACAAGCAAACAAGGGGCCTTGTAGGACAAGGCACTGAGTAAAGGGCCCAGGACACGGGCCTCAATCTGAAGCCACTGACACAGACCAAGCCTCGCGGCTGGGTGAACCACAAATGTTCTAGGAGTTCCAGTCAGCGGAACCAGTGCAGAGTAAAACCCCAGGGCCTAGTCAACTTCCCTCCCGCCCTTTACCAACTTAGGCATCATAATGGGGGGTTGTGTATATATAAGACACCTCTCTCTGTGCCAGTGGGCATGTTGCAGTCAGGACACCCCCTCTGCCCTTCAGGGGTCCAGAGAACTGCCTGTGGCACAGATTACTCAGTTTCCTGATGGTACAGTTCAGGGCAAACTGCACCTGTATTCCCCTTCTGTGGTCCCTGAAGGGCACCAACTAGGGTTGTCAAGCATCCGGTTTTGTTGACTGGAACGCCCGGTCAAACAGGGGCCATGGTGGCTTTGGTCAGCACTGCTGACCAGGCTGCTAAAAGTCTGGTTGGCTAAGGCTAAGGCAGGCTTTCAGCCTGCTCTGGCTCCATGCAGCTCCTGGAAGTGGGGGCCATCCCCCCTCTGGCTCATAGGCTCAGGGGCAGCCCGAGTGCCAGCTGCCCAGCTCCCATTGCCCAGGAACCGCGGTGCCTGACAACAGGGCAATGTGTGGAGCCACCTAGGAGCCAGAGAGGGGACATGCTATTGCTTCCGGGAGCCACCTGAGGTAAGCGCTGCCCAGAGCCCAAACCCTGCAATCCTCTCATACCCCAATCCCCTGCCCCAGCTCTGAGCTCCTTCCCACACCAAACTCCCTCCTAGAGTCCACGTCCTGCAAACCAAACCTCTGCCCCAGCCCTGAGCCCCCTCCTGCACCCAAACTCCCTCTCAAAGACTTCACCCCTGGCTGCATTCCAACTCCCTGCCCCAGCCCTGAACCCCCTCGTGCACCCCAAATCCCGCATCCCCAGCCCCATCCCAGAGCCCGCAGCTCCAGCTGGAGCCTTCACCCCCTCACACACCCCAACCCCCCCAACCCAGCCTGAAGTCCCTTCTTGCACTCCAAACCCCTTGGCCCCAACCCATAGCCCCCTTATGCACCCCAAACCCCTGCCCCAGACCAGTGAAAATGAGGAAGTGAGCAAGGGTGAGGGAGAGCATGTGACAGAGGGAGGGGGGGTGGAGTGAGCAGGGTGAGAGCCTCAGAGAAAGGGTGTAGCAGGAGTGAGGCCGACTGGAAGGGGCAGGACAGGGGGCAGGGCAAGGGTGTTCGGTTTTCTGCAATCAGAAAGTTGGCAACCCTAGCACCAGTTCTATAATCCCAGCACTGAGCTGTCATCTCTTTTGAGTGGAGACCCACCACTCTCTCCCTCGTGGCCAGGTTTTTTCCAGGCTTCACAGTTCCCTGTCTACACTGTGATATTCACAGCAAGTCAGACTGCCAAAACAGGCTAGTATCTGTAGCTTTACTTTCTTTCCAGAGGCTATGAGCTGCATCATGGCCGGCAGTTATAAGACACCACACAATTCTTTCTAAGCAAGCACATTTATTCTTAAGGTGCAAACATTATAGAAAAAACATATTCAAACAAGAACCTACAGGCATGCTAAAAAGCTTACCAGAAGTCACCCCAACTCCAATCTCAGGCTCTGATAGGTGTTAGTCCTTCAAAACACAGAACTGGGTTTTCCCCATGTTTACAAGTTCATAACTGTCTTAAATGCAGAATAAGAACAACCATGAATGTCAATCTTTCCTTTATACAGCTTGGGCCTTTGATCTTGGCCTCATGTAACAGGTTATCAGAAGACATTGGCTCACTCCTCAGGAAGTAGCTTCAAAAGGCTGGGTTTTTGCATTCACCTGCCCTTAGATATTTCCCAGGAAAACCACTTAACAACTTTTGTTCTAAAAGTCCATTCTTGTCTAGCACATTGTTCAATACAGTTATTTGACGTTCATAACAGTTCCCAGGGATCACATCACATTTTCCCCCTACAGAGGTTACATAAAATTCTGGCCCACAGTAATACATAAACTAATTGTTTGATACGTAGGACAACAAATATATTTAAACTTAATTCAATATGGTCTCCCAAGGATACTGCAGGAAATTGCCATATGTATCAGACCTGCCTCTTGCCCTCTCTTCCCATCATAATGGGGTTGTGGCAGCCATTTTGGAGTAAAAAGATCACTCACCACAGGCAGACATTTTAGAACAGGCTCTGGGTCTGCCTTCTCGGCAGCTCTTTTAGCATCCCCTCAGTTTAAAAGCACAGGCTGTCCATGTCTGACTCTCATGACTCAGAATCCTCCGCTCTCTCTCCTACTTGCCTTCCCTCTAAACAAAGTAAGAGTCACAAACACAGACATAAACAAAGAAATCCTGGAGAATCCCCAGGAACTATTGCTCTATGCACAGTTTTTTTAGTCTATTTTCAGTAACACTTTTGCCGTTCTTGGGTATGTCCCCTGAGCATTTAGACAACAATGACTAAAAAGGGGATGAGGAGGAGGTCAAAGAGACAGAAAACACCTGAAAATATTTTTGAAGGGGCTCTAAAATTGACCCTTACATTCTCAATTTGGTCACCCTGCTTAAGGCTGAAAAGGTGGAATGGTAAACCCAGTGAAGACAAAGTGTTTGACTAAAAAAATGTTTAAAAAGTCATAACCAAAGTTTTCACTGACAGAAGGGTGGAATCAGTTCTCTGTAGACACTATGAACAGTCTCAGCAGCTCTTAAAGCCTCAGCTGAGGCTACTTTTTTCATCAGAGCAGTGCTTGCTTATATTCAGTCTCTGTTCGCTGACATTCCCCATAAGATGAATAATGACAAGGGGCTAGAATCCTTGTTAAAGGGAATGTCCCTAACATCTGCTCTAGTTTCAGACACCTCACTTGATGTGTTCAGGTCCTCCACTAGATTGATGGCATCCAACATGATGGTAAGACAGCAGGTATGGCTATGGGCATGGAAGGTAGATCTTTCAGTAAGACAGGTTTTTTGTAACAAACCAGTACTCGGAGAGCATTATTTGAGGGGAACCAAAAGAAAAAGCTCCATCCAAAGCACAAGATAAAAAGAAAAAATCTCTTTCCTCTGTTAAAAATCTTTTTTTTTTTTCCTACTGAGCTTTTCCTCTTTAGGCCTCCCTTTTGTGGCTACAGATTTTCATATAGATATGGTAGGGGAGACAGCAGATACTCTAAGAATAGATGGGAGAAAATCCATTAAGGCCAGATGCGACTCATTCTCCAGGAATGCCTCTAAGTGGAAGCAGTCTACCACCAACATTCCCCTGGGGGATGGGGATGGGATGGTTTATACAAAACAAATCTTGCATCTTGGCAGGGGGTTAGGGCCCTTGTGTTCCCTTCTAGCCCCATGGTTCTATGATATGGAGATCACAACCTGCAGTGATTCTGATCACACTGTTTTGGCCCAGACATCCCTGAATTTCAGACCTCATGGAGATGTCTGTGACATTATGACTCTGCATCTTCTATCATAGGGCCATCTGGTCCATCACAACTCTGCAGCTATGAACCTGACTGCCTTGTTCCTGAAAGGTCACATTTAACAAATAAAAATAATAAAAACACTAAGATATACCAATGACATGTTCTCAATCCTACTGAAATCCAAAAAGCTTTCCACCAATTCTTTATATACAATAATATGGAGAAGATTTGCTTTCTGATGCACACCAAGAGGATACACAGCAGGATCAGCACTGGTTAAATTGTTCCTAGAATTCTAACAAGCAGGCCTGTCTCTGAGGCTACAGTGCAACTAATTCAGATCTCAGGCACCAGTTATATTCTCAGTTCTGGCACCCGAGGGTCAACCCACATGACCCCATCGCCCACATGTCCCTGACGCCCAAAAATCCTCAAAGCTACTGACCTAAATAGACTTCCTCTAATTCATGAGGTAATTCCATGGGGCCTTTCCTAATATTAAATGCACTCCTGTCCCACTTGTGAACCCATCTCTGAAGTGCAACTATATTTTGTAGAATCATGGAACTATACGGTTAGAAGGGACAGCAAGGGTCATCTCGTCTAGCCCCCTGTCAAGATGCAGGAATTGTGTCTAAACCATCCGGAACATATGGCTATCCAGACGACTTTTGAAAACGTCTGGTGAAGGAGCTTTCACAATCTTCTTAGGCAGTCTGTTCCATTGTCCTACTGTATTTACAGTTAGCTGTTCCTGACAATTAAGGTCACTTTTCGAGTGGCCATAACACCGGCATAGAGGTATCAGAGTTGGGCGTCCTTTCTGTCCTCCCTCAAAATTGTGTCAGTTCTCCCTCTCTCCCCCCTATAATGAAAGGATGATACTCTGGACAGACCATTCATTCCCTAAACTAATTTCCTTCTTCCACCAATCCCAGGACATTTTGCTCCCCTCTTTTTGCACTATATGACCAGTTTTGCAGGGCAACAATCTTGGGCATCCTTGCATACGTTCACTAAATTCTATCAGGTTGATAGTCTTCAGTCAGATGAAGCTGACTTTGGCAGGAGGGTTCTTGCAAGGCGTAGCTCACCTTTAGCCTACTAACAATTGATAGTGATGGGGGGGAGTACTACTACTACTACTACAAAAAAATCCCATCACTACTGAATTTATGGACCCAACCCCTAATGAGAAAATTTGTCTTCCTTACACGGAAATTTTAATTCTGGGTAGGTGGATGGGTCCATAAATTCATCCCACCCTGTACTTTTCATCTGCTTCTTCCATGACATGATTGTTCAAGGCTGTTGTATTGTTTCCCCCCTTTTTTAGATAGACCTGATGGATAGCTATGTCCTTACATTTAATCTGTGACCCTCAGGATTATCCCAGTTTGTATTTTTTGTGAATTTGGACAGTTTATTTCTTAGCTGTTGGGCAGATTTTCTTGTTAGTATGTGAAAGAGTGTTTTATTCAGCTACAACAGTTATCAGCTTTGGAAGCAACTCTGGAGGGCCTCTTCAGTGGGAGGTAGAGTGACTAGATGTCCCGATTTTATAGGGACAGTCCTGATTTTGGGGGCTTTTTCTTATATAGGCACCTATTACCCCCCACCCCCTGTCCCAATTTTTCACACTTGCTATCTGGTCATCCTAGTGGGAGGTGTTATCTGGAAAGTCAGCGCAGCCAATGAAAACATCTGGCTTTTCCTACTATAACATGGCAACCGAAAAACCCATCACTACAAGCATTTGGACCCATCCTCCTACCCAGAATAAAAAAATGCCTGGCTAAGTGAGACAAATTTTCTCATTTAATAGATACAAGGTGGGTGAGGTAATGTCCTTTATCTGTTATGCAAAAAAGTATCAGAATTGTCACGTCTATAATAATGATGTTGAATTAAGCGAGCATGTGGATTCCATCAGTTTCTGTGGGCATGAGAATGTATGGAATCCCAGGTCAGCTGAAACATGTTTTGTATAGTGGATGACCTAAATTCCTAGCAGTCATTGAGGTATGTTTGGCTCAACAGATTTTCTATCCCTAAGAGGGTTTTCAGGTAGTCAAGAATTTCCATAGTTCATCGGTTTGCTGGGGGTTGGTGGTGCTGCTGTGGTGGCCCTACCCTACCTAGGGATTTCCTCACATTGAGGAATCCTTAGCTGGCCAGGTCCACTGGCTTAAGAACCATTTTTATGGGCTGTAGCACCAGGGGGAATTTGACCCAATATATCTGAACAATTAGCATTTGATGTACCCAAAGACAGTTGTTACATGGCCTGATCCTCAGAGGTGCTGAGCATGTACAACTTGCTTAGCTTCAGTGGTAAGTGCTCATCACCCCATTAGGATCAATCTCATATAATGCATTAGTCATGCCATGATCCCTTCGTAAATGTTGCTTTAAACTAGCTAATACGTTTTCGAAAATGAAACCATTATTTATATTTCCTTTTACTATTGTGTGTGGGTTTTGCCAAGAGATTAAAATAATCATACACCAAATGGCACAGTGATGGCTTTTAACCAACTTTAACAAACCAAAAAATGCTTTCCTCTGAGCTTTGTAAATGGTCTTGGTCCTCCTGAAGGAGTTCTGTGATTAATGTAACAATGTTTGATGTAAGGAGGCGGTTATCCACATCTTTGGTGGGAGAAGGAAGGGGTATGTAAAGGAAACAAGAACAACAACAAAGTAAGGATATATTCTTAGACTAAGATTCTTTGAACAACAGATGTTTTCTCACTTGCATATAGAGAGGGGTAGCTGGCCATACAGGCAACGTAAGACAATCTGCACTCATAAGACAAAATAACCCTCAGCATACTGCCATTATACACTGTACATTTGCTCTTACTTGGGGGAAGAATAACAATAAACACGCTGATCTCTGGGATCCATGCTTGCTGGTATGTGTGCTTGGCAGCTTGTACCTAGTTATATCTCTTTTACAACAAACTACACCCCACAGGAAATGGTGTGTGTCCTAGAGCATTACATAGGCATAGCAGACAGTCTGCTCTTATGCTCCATAACAGGATACTACCATAAGCTCAGGTTGCAGGGAAACTCTCCTGCACCATTCTTTTCTCCTTGTGTGCCTTGTCAATGATAATAATGAAATCTTAGCCCCCAATTCTGCCAGCACTTCTGCACATGCAAAATTTTAAGCATATAAGTCAGGGATCGGCAACCTTTGGCTCGCGGCCTGCCAGGGTAAGCGGCAGGTAAACAAACCGTCCTGGCCTGCCAGGGGGCTTACCCTGTCGGGCCGCGGACTGAAGGTTGCCGATCCCTGATATAAGTAATCCCATTGTAGTCAATGGGACTATTCAGGGGCTTTAAATTAAGCATGTGCAGATGTGTCTGCAAGGTCAGGGTCCTAATGTGCTGAATGTGTCTTTTCCCTTGGTTTGTTTTGGGCATCCAGCACATTAAGCTAAAACTGCTTGAATTTTATATATTATTGATGCAAGTGGCCACTAACCAAATTCTGTTGAATCTTGAAAACAAGTTTAGGTTGGCCTGTGTTTTAGTTGGAAGTAAGTTTGAGACAGTTCTTAATTTATCTGAAAAGAGTTGTTGCACCCTAATGAGGGAATTAAATAGCATGCCTTACTGCACAATTTGCAATATCGTGTTTGAAAATCTCTGCAAGATCATCCAGCCTGCAGAGCATAATTTCAGAATCCAATAATATAATTAAAAATAAATGGTCTTTCAATCATTGCATCAAATTGCCATTAAAAATATGGGGATCAGCCCTGAGCAACCCTAAAATGTCTGATCTTTGCCCTTTCTGTAAATGTATTCCATGCTAAGCTGCTAAGCTGTCTGATGTGTGAAATATATTATATAAAAAGAACATAAAAACAAAACTCCAGAGTTCAAGCCACTGAAACTCATCCCCATGTAGTGTGATGAAAGTATACCCCAGTGCTTTGCTTTATCTAGACACATTACTTCTCCCTTTAATAACACTAATAAAACAACGCAACCATGATAACCTAGAGAGAGTGCTTGTGTTAAGTGTATGTGTGAATCTTTTTTCTCACGGTGTGATTTCTTGCCCTTATTCCAGGTCTTTCTCTTTCATGGTTTGTCACTTATTATTTGTTTCTTTTCCAAAGCTTCCACATACTATCAAGGAAATGAGGTGTGTTGTTTATTTCTGACACCCTGAGTAAATGGTATTGGTAGACAAAAACTGAGGAGCACCAGAGTTTGATGCCATTCTTGTATTTGACCTTTGTAATGTGAACAAGTTTCATACCGTTAAGTCTGATGAACTATATTGAATGAAATATATTTAGACAAGGTACTAGACTTGGAGAACGCTTCATTTTACTTGGATTTTTATGACTATAGTTCTGTGCTCTTTACACATATAAAGTAATTCTCAACGGTTTCAAGATCCAGTGTGTACTTCTATATTTTTGAATTATACAGATCATCTAGCTGAGGACAGAAGTGCATGAAGATCTAAGAGGCAGCAGAGATTTTCCAGGGGCACTAGAGTTTTTCCCATCTCAACTGTAGCCAAAGGAGCCCTTGTTTCCCCTCTCCCGCCCATTTCTTTATCTTCCTACCACCATTTATTCAGATAATAGAAAGAGACAAAACTTCAGGATCCCAACTGTACTGGGGCCAAAGATCCATTTCTGACATCTAATATACATTTGCTTATGCTGACCATCATCCTGCTGAGGTTGTGGAGAGTGACTATACTCTCACTTATAGTGGGAGGGGTTGTAAGTAGACAGCACAGAGCCAGTAGTGGGAGCTATTGGCTGAAAATGGGGAATAGCTAGGACAGGTGGATAATGTACTAATTCAGCAGGCTCCCAAGAAAGGCTCCCATCAGTAAAGCTCTTTTCTCTCACCATGGATCCTTGATGGAGGCAGCAGTAGAAACACTATCTACCCTACAGAATAATGAACCTCTTCTGAAACAAAGAGGGCTTAGTTGGGGAAAGGAAATATGCTTTATATCTTTCTGTACTGTCTCTGACACTTGCCCCTGTTCCTTAAAAGGACAATGTCAGATTCAATTTAGCCCAAAATTAGACTCAGGCATATATCACAAACTAACAAATAAACAATCTGCCATTAAAAACAAAACCCAGTAAAAGCAAGAAAGTGAAATAAACATTCCCTTACAGTGTTTGCAACCCATTTTGTAACCCTGTGTTGGCAACACGACAGCACCATGCCACTGCATAAGGGCTCAAACTGGTTAGGAATTTTCATGGGCCGAAATAAGTGAATTGCAAAAAATAAACAGTATAAATAGTGAAGAATAAAGACATAAGTGGTGTTAGTAAGAAAGTATGTTTGCAAAAATGTATGTGGCCTGATTCTCCACTGATTACCAGTCTGATTTGGTGGTTCTTGCATTTACTTTGCATTCCCTCTACACAAATGTCAATGACTATACCACGTGCAAGGCAGTAGAGAATTAGGTCCATAATTTTAAGCTGGTAATGTCCCTTTAAGAAACTAAAGAGATCACAAGATGTGATGCACACCCATGTCCACACAGGCTGAGTATCCTGCTGACGTGAGGAGGAAAAGAACAGGACTAAGATCAAATATAAATTTCAGACTTGGGCATTCATATCCATGTTTAAGCATTTAAATAAACCATTGCTTGATTTCCAGAAAGGCTGAGCACTCTCAACTCTCACTGATGTCAACAGGAGCTGTGGTTGCTAAATATTTCTTAAAACCAAAGCTCATTTAATAGATGATTAGATATAATTTTAGATGTTTAAATTTAAGACATTCAGATTTTATTATTTTAGCTATGGCTGTCATAGTTATGGGACTAGCTGTGCCACCGCCCACTTTCTGGTCAGTGCACCAACCTAAGGACTGAGCCTCCTTCCTTTAACTGTCTAAGGGTGGAATCTAGCAATTTGTCCACTCTTAGACAGAGATCCAGATACCTCCATATGTAACAATTGCTTATCACCCTGCAGGTCTGACTGGATTTGGGGCGCGTGCATTTGTTCCTTTTGGGAACTCGTGACCATTAATAGTAGTGACCAATAGACTTCTTGAAACAAAGTATTAGAGAAAAGGGATTTAAAAAACAAAATAAAATGTAGACATGTCTATCTTAGCAAAGGTTTTATCATCCTGTAATGTTAACCCAGACAGGCTTAGCTTCTTCAAATACCCCCAGGGTTTCTTGTGTCTGAGTGTGGATCACTCTGGATCCTTCCTGCACTCCAAGAGGTATCCCATGAAACTCTGCCAATGGTCTTTGTTTTCCAGGTGGCTTCTCCAAATGTTGACTGGCTTTGGCCCCTCCTGGTCAAACCAGTTCTGTAGGCTGCCTAGTGGTGACCGAGCCAGAATCTATTTACCTGAAGTAGTCAGATGGCTCCCATCAGCATAGTATATGAACACCTCACATTCTTTAATGTATTTATTCACAGAACATCCTTGTGAGGTACAGAGTTTATATTATCTCCATTTTATGGGTGAGAAAAGAAGGCAAAGAGAGAATAACTGATTTACCCAAAGTCACACAAGAAGTCTGTGGCAGAGCATAAAATTGAACTCAGGTTTCTTAAGTCCCAGGAAAGTGCCCTACCCACTGCATCTTCCTTCCTTTCCTCTCTGAGTTGTCAGAACTAATAGCTCTTAAGTGGAAGCTTGAGCTATCTCTTCCTTCCTGCCTGACCCATTCCATGTGTTTCCCATTGGGAAGCTCTCAATCAAAGATATTCATTCAGAAACCACCTTGCCAGAGCGAGGACAACATTAAGTATTAGTAAATTGTTAAAGAAATGCCAGTTATTGTCACAGTTTTGAGGTTTCAGTATGCGGAAAATCCCATAATGAAGAGACATAAGTACATCTTTCTCTCATAACTTGTCAGAGACAACCTAACAGAGCCATGTAGAAGCGAATGTATATTGTATCAGCTTTAACTATAGAAATACAGCACATAGTACTGCTCTCTTAAGTTCTCAACATATTTGTTTAGGTTAATGGGAGCTCTTTTGTACCTCGTTTTGCCTTTTTTCCTAGTTAATTACTTAAGGCAGAAATCACTTTTCCTTTTGGTTTATGTTATATTTTTAGGGCCAATGTGAAATGCTAAGGTTTCAATGCCAACAATATGATGACCACTTCCCCCAATACAGTCAGATGGTATTTCTAGTAGGGATAAGGAGGTGCTGGTTCCATTATACAAGGCACTGGTGAGACCTCATTTGGAGTACTGTGTGCAGTTCTGGTCTCCCATGTTTAAAAGGGATGAATATAACTGGAACGGGTACAGAGAAGGGCTACTAGGATGATCCGAGGAATGGAAAACCTGTCGTATGAAAGGAGACTCGAGGAGCTCGGTTTGTTTACCTTAACCAAAAGAAGGCTGAGGGGGGATATGATTGCTCTCTTTAACTATATCAGAGGGATAAATACCAGGGAGGGAGAGGAATTATTTCAGCTCAGTACTAATGTGGATACGAGAACAAATGGATATAAACTGGCCGTCGGGAAGTTTAGGCTTGAAATTAGATGAAGGTTTCTAACCATCAGAGGGGTGAAGTTCTGGAACAGCCTTCCGAGGGAAACAGTGGGGGCGAAAGACCTCTCTGGCTTTAAGATTAAGCTTGATAAGTTTATGGAGGGGATGGTTTGATGGGATAATGTGATTTTAGTCAATAGGTCAATAACGTGCCATCGCTGGTAATTAGTAACAATGGTCAATGATGGGATATTAAAAGTTACTACAGAGAACTTTTTTCCGGAGGGTCTGGCTGGAGAATCTTGCTCGCATGCTCGGGGTTCAGCTGATCGCCATATTTGGGGTCGAGAAGGAATTTTCCTCCACGGTAGATTGGCAGAGGCCCTGGAGGTTTTTTGCCTTCCTCCGCAGCATGGGGCAGGGGTCGCTTGCTGGAGGATTCTCTGCTACTTGAAGTCTTTAAATCATGATTTGGGGACTTCAACAGCTGAGTCAAGGGAGAGAATTATTCCAAGAGTGGGTGGGTCAACTTTTGTGGCCTGCATCATGCGGGAGGTCAGACTAGATGATCATAATGGTCCCTTCTGACCTTAAAGTCTATGAGTCTATGATGTCCAGCTGGCCTGAGCTCAGTCCAGCTGTTGATGAGAAGAAGAAAGTATTCAATAGCGAACCTAACTGGAGCTTTGGCCTCACCTCCCATTAAAAACATTTATCTTTCCATTGTTAAAGCAGTGTAAATTCTATCTGGTCTTTCTGGACTTGTTGGTGCTCCTGGACACTCAAATAACAGCATTGACCAGAACTGCCTTTTTCCTATCTTTAGATATCTCAGAAATAGCATCCTTTTCTATCAGAGGTGGACCTAATCAAACCTAATGAATAGAACTGAATGACCGTTGTTCCTCTAAATTGCAGGCCACCTTATGGAGAAAATTAATATTTTTGTCAACTGTTGCTATTTTTTTAACCAAGAAGAACTAATGATCTTTTTGGTGACCTCTGATAGAGTTTAGTCAAATAGGCACACAGAATTTTGTTAAATCAGTGAATGATGTGGTGCTAATATGTACAGATTTGTGTACAGTATGTTTCTATATGCATATGGAAGAGGGACATAATGATGGGGTGATTCCCAGCATGACACAGGGATGCCTGTTTCTAGCCCTGGAAGATCTCAAGTTATTAGATTTTAAAATAGTGACAATTTAATGCATACAATACATATTTTAGGTAATTTTATTAAAATTTAACAAAATTATTGACTATTTTTCTCTGCAACTGAATTATGTACAACTGGACTCATCTTACTAAGGGGGCATGGCTTTACAGATGGAGGATTAAAAAAAATAGTACCAGCCAAATTTATAGAAATTGTAAAACACTTCTAAAAGAGTTTTCCTTTTAAATACGCTGAAAACATGATGGTGGTATAAATATTTTATTAACACTCAGTTTGGATTATCGATACAATCCACTCATGGTGTGCCACTCATGAGTAATGCAGATATTCCAAACTTATCCTTTGGATAAAATCTTCATACCTCTCTACATCACCACATAGTGCATTAATATCACAGCTCTTTCTGTTTATTTCTTCATCTCTTAATGTGCAACCCTCTGCTCCACCAACAGTGGCAATCCCGAGCCCATGTTTAATCCACCAACCATTACAACCTTGACCCACATTTATCCATTTCTCCCATGACCATCTTCACACTTTTTTCCATGCTGGCTTTTGTGCATAGAACATCCTCTCTGAGCTAGTCCACAAGGTCACTACCCTCTCCTGAAAAATCACTTCTCTATTCCCATCTTCAACATATTTTCCAGCTAATAGTGGCTCAGCGGAAGGGCAATTTGGGAATAGTTTATGTTAATTTAAAAAAAAATCTAAAAACATTGTTTGTGTCACTGATTCTTCTCCTCCACCCTTCATCTAATGCTTGATTCCTTATGCCATAATGTCTGACATTCCCCCATCCCTTACATTAATAAGCAGTTACTGCCAGCGGGACTGCTCTTATGAGTAGCTACTCATCAACATGAGTAAAGATATCAGACTGACTTTTAGACTGCAAGATCTTTGAGGCAGGGATTATGTCTTGTTACATATGTGTACAGTGCCTAGCACATTGCAGGTGCTGCTGTAGTATCATAACATATATTTGGAGGCACACAGATGAAAGACATGTACATAGATTTTTTTTTAAATGAACTTGAGTCTTAAAACATAAAAGCAATGTAAATGCCACTGCCACTGTTAGTCATAGCAACGCCTTTGTGGTTGTATTTCTTGAGTCCTTTTTATAGCTCTTTTTGCTGCTATATTAGCCTAATTCATTATCATATTTTTCATCTTGAAATGGCTTTCTGATGGAGAAGTAGTGAATAATTGTTTTGCAAAACTCAAGAGTCAGTTGTGATTTCACAACTCCAGATTGGTTGCCTTCTTGGTAGACTCCTTTTGTTTGTTTGTTTGTTTATTTGCAGTTGTATTAATCTTTTTATCCCTGTGTGTGATAAAAATGCATTTTTAATCTCCATGTATAACTAATCTGCTCTTCTGAAATGTGCCAGTATGTGATAAAGAGAAGGGCCATTTTCAGCTTCTTCTTTAGATTTTCTTATGATGCAAGGAGACAGAAGGAGGATTGAGTCTCAGTCCCCTGGGATGTGTTGCTGTTGTAATGAAATTAATAGACCTGGTAAAATGAATGATTCATAAATGCAGTCCCAAGTGACAAAGCTTCCCAGTCCAGTCCAGCACAGACCAGCTAGCTGCTTCCAATTAGAAGGATTAAACATTAGCCTCTTCTTTGTAGTAAAATATAATAATAATTAATAATTAATAAATGCCACTTTCTCAGCTTCCCCCCCCCAAAACAAACAAACTAGGGATAAGAAAATAGGAAGAGTTTTAAATTAAAAAATGATTCTAGATAAATAAGGGAAACTGCTTGAAATGCAATGACATTTTTTTCTAATTAAACAGAGGATTTTACTTTCTGTGACAAGCTGAAATATAAACACTTACATTTCATGCACTCAGCACCTGCATTTAGCTGTATTTTTCAGATTTTGACAACATGGGGATGTTCTGTGTCTGAAATGTTCTTTATTAAAAGACCATTATCTTTCAGCACCTAGATTCTCATGACTTGTTCTAACTATATCTTGATCTAGGGTTCTCTAGATATTTTCATTACAGCATGATCTTCATCTCACCCATGTGGTTAAGTGCTCCTTTCACCTCTGTACTTGAAACCTCTGAGATTGTGGCTTCTGCGGGATTTCACCTGTTATATAGATGACAAATCCTGTTTGTTTCTCAGACATGTTATGGATAACAGAGCATCTGTCACTTTGTCAAATTAATTACGGTGAGTACACAAAAGGCAAGCTATTGCTTCTGTTAAGGTTACCATAAAACTCAGTCTCAATTTCTTCATTATTTAACACTCCATAATACTGCTGCACTGTACTTCGGCATACAAGCTGAATTACTCTCACAGGAAACACAAAACAAGACAAGACTGTCCTCTGAGAGACTGTCACAAAGCATCAGGATCAATACCATCAGGAACAAGATAGGGCACACCAAAGAATTACAATCTTCAGTTCAGACAATACAAAGAGTTTATACAAATCACTTTATAGATGATTTGATGTTGTATCACTTTGAATTTGGGAAGCTTTAGGATTATGCTAGTGCTGTGGTCAGATCATCACCAGGTGCATTTAGAGATCAGGTGAGATCTCAGTTTGAAGTTGGTTTGACTTTGAAAGGCTCTTGCAGGCAGAAGAACTCCAGGAGATACTGTGATTGAATGAACTATCTATTTTTGTAAAATAATTTCTGATTTTCAGATGGAATGCACTATATACAACAAATACAATGTATTTTCAATATTTATTATTTTATAAACTAAAGAAATTCAATCGATTTTCCTTATCCAAAAGAAGGTTCAGAGGTGACATGTTTATGGTCGGTAAATAGATGGAGAGATGAATTCTGATAGTGGAGAGCACTTTAATCTAACTTGCAAAGCCATAGCAAGGTCCAGTGGCTGGGGACTGAGCCTAGACAAATTCACACTAGAAATAAAGCACTCATTTTTAACAGTGAGAGTAATTAAACTTTGGACTGATTTATCTAGGGTTATGGTGGATTCTCTGTCACCTGAAGTACTCAAATCAGGATTACATGTGTTTCTCAAATACATACTCTAGCTCATCCAGAAGTCATGGGTTTGATGCAGGAATTATGGGGTGAAATTCTGTGGCCTGTGTATGAAGGAGGTCAACTAGATGATGATAATGGTCCCTTCTAGCCTTAAAATCTATTAATTATATGGAAAGATAGGAAGGTGGATGGTCAGGAAGAAAGCAATAGTAGATGGTCTTCTCAGCACAAACACTCTCTAAGCATAAATCTAATATTTTCAAAGTGACTAATGATTTCAGGTACCTCAATTTGTGGGTCCCCAAACTTAAGACATCTTAACACAACCTGATCTTTTTTCAGCGAATGGCTACTCAGCACTTTCAGACAAGAAGTCCCTTTTAAGATGTCTCAACTTAGGCTCACAAGATTTAGGCACCCTAAACCACTAGTCACTTTAGAAAATCTTGACCTTTTACTATCTTCATCATTATAGTTTCTGAATGTATACTTCATCCGTAGAAAAACTTGGCCATTCTAGATGTTCTCAGAGTTCACCAATATTTAGGCATTAAATCAGAGAAGCCAAGCAGCAAGAAAGGAGACTGGATCACAGGTGCAGAAGGACCTGGTTTTAAAGACAACAGTTTTCTAAAGACAGTCAAATTTCAGATGCTGAGCATATCTTGCAGAGATATGGAAGAAACATTTGTTTCTACTATAGGCATGACAAAGAACTTCCCCATGGACCTATTCAGTTTAATGAACTGTCAGTTTATCATCTCTATATATATCCCAAATTGGGCTCAAATGGTTTTTTTATTCCTTTTTGTTGAGAAATTAATTGTATTAGAACCAGTCTCTCATCTTTATAGGCAGTGTGAGAGGCCCAAACATCCTCTGGTATGTCCTTGCAGAATTTGACTGTATATGCAAGAAGGGCAGAGAGGGGAAGTTAAGTCTTCAGCTCGTGCATAAGACCTATGGGTTCTTGACAAAGCTCTCCATGAGGCATGTTCCCATTGGAGGGAAATTATCATTGAAGTCTCACAGGGGGAAGGTAGACTAGCAACTCAATTGAAATGTGCCTCAGCTTGAGAAATTGATCTTAAGAACATTTTCATATCCAAATATCAAACTGTTGTTTTTTGGACAATGTGATCAAGAAATTAATTTCTGAGCAACGTTAGGAGCATTGAAAGGTGAGAGGATTTTTACCTCTTGGTTGGGGTTCATGTTCTGTGGCGATGGATGCCATGGTGTCTCTAAAATCTCTGATATAGATGAAAACACACCATACCAAAACACTGTACTTGGTACCAGATTCATATCCAATGCTGGCTCCATTCTAAAGTCCTGGTTCTAATATCAGAAGTCCTGAATGGGTAGGATTTACTCATCTCAGAAGCCACCAGTCTCTTTCTTACTGTATTTCAACTGGTATGATCAACAAAAAGCATTGTGGCTCTCAGGTGAAACTATTGGAGACTGGTGGTGGGGGCTAGCAGTTTGTGGTGGAAACCTGTCTGCTGTGGTATTCCCTACCACCTGGGATAAGGAGAGTCTTGTCTTTTACTTTCTGGATTCAGTGCAAGGAAATACAAAACTTCCCTCTGTGCAAGACTTTCCTTTTTAATGGATATGTACAGAAGACTAAATAAATAAATAAGAGTGATTGCAGAATAGCCTGTCAACATTGGACTTGGAACACAATCACCAAAAATAATCCCATTGAAGAAAAGCCACCTAAAGTGCAAGATGGGTGGAAAATCTTGTCTTCTTTTGGGACAGAAAGGATGCTATTCTTAATTGTGTATTGGTACATTAGCAATGCACAGATAGATTGGAAATAATGCATATGTGAGATGGATCATCTTCAGTAAATGAATGCTTTCCGTCTTGTATTGATCTTATCGTTTTGCGGAACAGACTGCATGGACTAGTTGGTGTGAAAGAGTATGTGCTGGAATGGTTTCATTTACTCCTTTCAGACAAGTTCAAGGCACTAGTGATAGTTATTCATCAGCTATCAGGCCAGTTCTATTCACCAGTTGTTTTTAGTGCCATTTGATACAATCATCAGTGGCCACTATGCTACTGATTCTCATAATTTAACTAAAGTTAACCAGTGATCATTCTGTTTCATTGTTATGTTATTTTACTGTCTGGATTGAAATTGTGGACTGGATACAAATTGTTTGAGGCTCAATTTCTATAAGATGGAGGCTGGACAGGGAAAGATCTTAGCATATCATGGTTTCTCCTTGGTTACTCTCTCTGTTGATGGAGTTTTCCCGTAGTTGCATTGATTATATACACAATCAAGAAGACATTTATTTAACCTTTTAATTTTTTTGCTGCTCCTTATATTATGAGCTCCCCTAGGCAGGGACCGGTCCTTCTTGAATGTCTGGAAAGCATCTATCACATGTTAGGTGTTACTATAGTCAAGTAATAAAGATAATAATGGGAGCTGAAGCTGGAGGCTAATGTTTATGGGGAAGTCAGATGCTGTTCTTGAAAATGATTGGATGTGCTGCTTTTTCTTTCAGATGCAGACTCCATAGCAGTCCTCCAGGACCTTATGACCTTGAGATTACTGTATAAACTAACCTTGAGAAGCATTCACATTCCACAATGTATTAAAATGGCTTCTCAAGCACCTATGTCCAGGAGGGTGACACCTGCCCTCTGTGCTCAGCACTGGCTGCTTATTATTTAAAAACTGTAAGATATATTTTTTGTTATACTGAGTCATGTTTTTTTTTAAGTTGCTTCTGTGTTTGGTCCTTTGCTTTTGGGGGGTGGAGGGGCTGTGGGTTAGAGGGTCCCATGCCAGCAGAGGGGGCCACTTTGCTCAAAAAAATGAAATAAAAGCTTTTCTTTGAGGGTCACGGTTCACAGGATGGAACAAAACAAAGGAAAAAACAAAAGTTTTCATGTAAACAGACTATTTCAAGGTAGTCCTCCAGCAGCTAGTTGGCTACTTAAATCTGACTACAAGGTACTTGTTCCTATAGAGGTTTATAGACTGTAAAATCTTCAGGGCAGGATCAGTTATTTATTGTATGTTTGTACAGCATTTAGCATAATGGGCCCAATCTGGTTGTGGTTGTTAGGTCTATCATGATATCAATGTTTGTTGTTGTTTATTTATTTATTTATTATTATGACCTTTTTGCCAAATGGCGAGTGGCAGAAAAAAATGCTGCGTTCAAAGTATCTATGGTCTTTTTTGACAAATCACTAAACTGCCTCTATCTCTCACCCAGAAACCTCAGAAAAACTGAACACACTTGGGTACCCTTACCAGGCAGAACTTCCCCACTCACAAGCACTCCAAGACTGTGTACAAACAGATAATTTTTTATTAGGGGAATGGGAACAGAGTCATAAACTTGAGGAAACACAGCAACAGAATGCATATGCAGAGTGGAATACAACCCTCGACTGCCTTTCAGTATCTCTGTCAGTAGTGTGTGTAACTCTCTTCCTATCCACCACTGAGAATATCCTACAGGTAACAGTCCTCTAACTGCACCCCTCACCCATCCACCAAACCCCACTCAGAATTTAGTTCAGGAAGTAGCAGTAGTCCAAATGTCTCTTTATAGGTTTGTCTCCAGTCATTAGGGAGTTACTTGCCTGGTTTTCTGGAGGTGCCATCACCTAACCCACTTTAGTGACTCAGTTTTATTAATGTGTTTAGTAGGTGGGACCTCACCAGAGCCCACTCAACAGGTCTGCTTTTGTCCTCTGCACTGTCTCTTGCAACAAAGTCCTCAGTCTGTGTCCTATCTTACAGCAAAATCCCCATGGGAGGAGAGCCTTGAGCAGAGTACTGGGTACTTGGCAATAAGTTCTTTGTCACAAGGTAAGAGCTCTCCCCAACCTTTGAGCATCCCTGAGAGCCCATTATTCCCCAAAATCCAATTTCATGTGTAGATATGGAGACCCCAAAAGTGTCACTAGTGGAATTGTGTGTAGGTGGGCTATGGAAATGAAGATCTCCATGCCAACATTTTTCCCTTTTCACCAATAAAGGGAGTAGGGAGCTTTTACATTTCTGGAGCTTTTGGTCATAACACTTATGTAATTTATTAATTGTTATTGTTTATTGTTAATTAATAATGAATCCTTATGTGTTATCGTAATTTATATATTTTAATATTCCACTTTAATGTAGGATTTACTCTGAGTTTAGGAAAAATGAATGTATAAATTACAATTTAAACTAACTAGTTGGTATAGAAAACTTTAAGATAAATTGATATATTACGTGTGTGCATGTGTATGAGAAAGAGAGAGAGAGAATAGTAATATACTCTCTCAATATCCATCAAAGAACATCTATTACAGAGACTTTCCTCTCTTTGCATGAATGAGCCATCAGTTCCCAGGCCTGCTTCATACCTCTCCCCGTACCCAGGTAGGTGATCATAGCCAGCAGTGAGCTACCTGCTTATTCATATTCAGGCTCAATCTCTGTACCATATCATAGGTCTGTTTGGTTTAGGTTAGTTATTTTTCTGTTAAAGCACCTATAAGTCATTGGGCATTGAGGAGTTGATCATTTCAAATGTATCTATTACATTTGTGGGGAACTCTTTCTCTGCTCCCCAGCTAGTTCTATCTGTTTGACTGTCCCTTCCTTTGCTTGATGCTCTCAGCTACTAGACTCTTTCCCCTTATCTAAGCAGTGTGAAACTCCTGAGGAAAAACAAATCAGCTGCTGTATCACACCCACAAACATTTTCTGTTCAGAATGTATTCCAAGTTGTTCTCTATGCACATGAGGCGGTATTAAAGAAGCACTCAGAAAACTGAGTCATTTACCCCAGACGTTATTCTTTAAAAGCACTTTAATGATGCTGTAAAAACTCCTAGAACAGCATTCAGGCAATACAGATGCACTCCTGGCAGTCAGCATATTTTTAAAAGACTTCTAGTGTAGGGAAAGAAATGACAGAAACAGTCTTTGAAATATACATTTTGTCAAGTTAAGATTTGGACATGCTAATTTATTTTTCTTTCTTTGGCTGTTGAATTTGACAACGTCAAAGTTTTTTTTGTTATTGCTTTTATGTTCAGGCTGTGCTTGACTTTATGTTCACCAGCTCTTGAGACTCCTTGCATGCATAAAGTTAAGCACAATAATCACTTGTGAATAAGTGTTTGAATGATCAGGGCCTGAGTCAAAATAAAAGGACTGAAAAATTTTGGCAAAAATTTTGTTCTCAAGTCAGATCAACACTGATGCAAATTAATTATAGTTTCATGAAAGAGTCATAATGATTTGGTGCTTTCATTTTTTTAATTAGAAAATTATTTGAATGTTTCTTTAGCTGGTAAGCTCTTTGGGACAGAGACTTCGATTTATCGTATGTTTGTACAGCACTTAGCACAGTGGGGCCAATCTGGTGATGGAGCACTACTGCAATATACATGTAATAGCATTGTTATTGGTTGATATATTTTTTAAATATGTTGCTTTTAGGTAGAATTGATACGGTAAGTAAGAAAACTAAATTCACAGCTTACAATATAACTAGATTGTTACTATACAAAATTAAGGTGTATTCTTGTTCAAATGAAAACAATATAGTAAATGGTAATATATTCGAGCAATATGCAGAAAAAAGCAAATATACATTACCTAAATCAAATCATGCTGAACTAGATTCACAAAAGTGCTTGGGCACTTAACTGCCACTTGAAGTGCCTAAATCCCAGAATCAGACTCTGCTCGGGATTCGCAAAACTTCAGCTCAGCTGACACTAAACACGCTAGGTGCCTGTACTCACTCTGCACCTAATATTTTGCAATTAAAGTTCCCTAGGTGCCTATGTTTCCACCTGTGCACTGCAATCCCACACCAGGTATCCAGATTCCTAAGCCCCAGGGTGATGAATGAACTGGGGAAAGAAATGTATTCATCTGCCTAACTCACCTCTGAGGCCCCATCTGGTCAGTGTTCTTAGAGCTCATCTACCAGGTCAGGTCCCTATAGGTGAGGAACAGGGCATCCCTCATAACTTTTAGTCCAGTGGTTAGGGTACTTACCTGGAATGTGGGATACTCCAGCTCAAGTCCCCTCTCTGCCTGAGGTGGAGAAGGAATTTGAACAGGACTCAGCCACTTCTCAGTCACTTGCCCTAATCTCTCCTGTTGAAGCTGTTCCACTGTGATTAAATAATGAAAAAGTCATTGGGCACGCACAAGCAGGAGAGAGAGTGAACATGGGAATGACTTTGTAGCCTGGTGGTTAGAGGATTCACCTGGAAGGTGGAAGACACAGGACTCGGTCCCCCTGCTCCAATGACTTTTTAAAATTCTTTAGCCACAGCTTCAACAGGAGAGACTGAGGGCACCCAACATCACACTATCCCATCGCCCCCAGTAGCTTGATCGCTCACCTGAGAGGTGGCAGGTCTCTCTTCAAATACCTACTCTCCCTCAAGTGGAGGGGAGACTTGAACCAGGTGTCCTCCAGGTAACAACCCTAACCACTGGGCTAAAAATTATGAGAGAGGTCCTGCTCCTCCCCACTCCCCTCTGGCTTCCTGCAAAAACAGTGCAAGTTCCTAACCCCAAAAGAGGATTTGCAGTTGGAATCCCAAGGAGAGGAAGGCACCTTCCTGCAGTCTGGCCTTAGGTGCCTATTTTATGAGAGGGGTGGGTCTTAGGATACGCCCCTGTCCTTGGCTAACTTAGGTGGGAAGCTGCCTAGAGTGCTAGCTTGCATGAATCCCATTCTGAGGCACCTATCTCTCCCCATCCATTGTATAGAGAGCCTGGGCACTGAAACTCATGCTTTGTGAATCAAAATAATTTTCTGGGCTCCCAAAGGCATTGTCACCACTCCTAATTTCTTTGTGAATCTAGTCCGCCATGGATAAACCACAGATTCAAACTAAAAAGTCACATACATTAAGCGAGAACAAAGACTATACAGTACAATAAAGGACTGCTAAATGATCATTAAGGATTTGATTCAAAGGACACTGAAGTGATTGGAAGTCTTTCCATTGACTTCAATGGGCTTTTGATCAGGGCCTCAGGTCCCTGACCTACAAACACTTATGCATGTGAGTTCAGTGGGGGCTACTGACAGTCTTCAAGTTAAGAACCTGTAAGTATTTGTAGAATTGGAACCTAATATTGTTAAGCATAATATCATCACAGGACACAGCATCCATACTTTTTTTCAAGAAATCAACACGATTTAAATGTTTGTAGCCTCAGGATTCCTGATCTGTAAAATACTATTAGTAAATCTCCATAAGCTCAGTGAAATGTTCCTAATAACCCCATACACAAAATGACATGAAGTGAACATTAAGCTTTCATAATTAGCACTCAGATTCCAGGAAATACTACAGCTAAGGTTACAGCATGAGATGGCCACTGGGATGTGGGTGTACACGGCAGGAGTACCAAATACATGTGTCATAAAAGATTCCTGGAACCAGTGGCCACTGGTAGAAGTGGAGCTTTAGGGTGAAATCGTTGCCACAATGAAGACAATTTTGCCATTGAATTCATTGGAGCTAGGATTTCACCTGCACTCCCTTGCCTAGATGCAGATGCTCTGCAGTTCCCCAGCTGGTGCCTGTCACTTTTGTGTCTGCTCAGAAGGCCGTTTCTCCTGCTTCACAGCTGCTCACCTAGCATAGGAACCCTCAGGGAATGCAACGACTGTGTTGGATACCTCCTTTCTTCAAACAGCCCTAAGGAATCCCACAGCAGGGGACAGGAAGAGGGAGGGAGCCAGAGGGCACTTCCACCCCAAAGGGCACAGACAGAGGAGATACAAGCTAATGGTGAGGTATAGCAGATGCTGTAGGGTGGGGAGCATTGTTCAGATGGGCAAGAGACAAAATTCTGTCAGTGCAACAAGACACCTGCAAATCTAACCCTCCCATGGAGACTGTGGCTGGCCACGACAGCCCTAACAGAGGGCAGTGCTTGCTGGGGAGGGTGTATATTCAAGATACCTAGGAATACGTATCCTGTGGAGCCCCAGCCACCATTTAAAGCTGTCTTCAAACAGCAGAACCTGTGGGGGAAGGTGGCAGCTCAAACACTGCCTAGAATCAGCCTGCAGTGTATCCTTTGTGGGATGCAGCTGTCCCCACTGGCACTAGGAAGTACAGCTTGCACTGCCCTATGCCAGCTAGTGTGATCAAGGCCTGTAGGTTTAATTTAAAGTTTTTGATTTGTGTGTTGTTATTATTATTTATTATCTGCAGTACCCAGAGGCCTCAGCCAGGATTTGGGGCATCATAAGGTTAGGTGATATACACGTACATGTGCATGAGGATAAGACCTGACTTCTCGTATTGGTATCTGTAACCAAAACATTTTTTAAAAGCTCAATATATGCAGTAGCTGGTGGAAACGGTCGAGATGCAAAATACCTCCCTTGAGGAATTATTTTTAAATGTTTGAAATATCTCCCCTCCTTCCCCGAGAAGCCCTATGAAACTTCAAGCCTCTTTCCCATTATATTGTTACCTCAGGTGGCTTAAAAAAGAATTCCCAAGCCAAACTCCACTTAGAAAAAACCTACTATCTGTTACATATCTTCTGTTTCTGGGCTCTGTAGGTTAAACCCAAACTAAAACTCATTATTTCCTTGCTTTCTTTGAAGTGCTATGCATAAGGAAAACATTATACAAATAATAAATGGGTTCCATATTTTTTTATTCAGAACTTGCATTTTCTATATGGTCTCAGCCACTGAAATATTTGGTTGTAGAACATGCCATCTCCTTGGCAATGCTTAGAGACAGTCATCCTGCAGAAAAAAAGGTCTGGACTGGGTCAACTCAACTGAATTATAAGACTAGGATGTGTTTTAGAAAGATATTTCTGGGCTACAAGATTAATGGTTGTACTGTTTTACTTGTATAAGCTTCTAATGGGGGTGTACACTGGTGAGGTAAGAGTTAAGGAGCATCTTTGGGCTCAAAAGCCACTCCCAGCCATCCCCACCATTGGGCATGCCCACAGTGAAGGCTGACCTCAGAAGGGAGCAGCTCAGTCCAGTCTGGGTGGACAGAGCAGGAGAGCAGCTATGTATTGCAGGCTCCCGCCGATAAGTTGCCGAGGCCCCATGTACCTGGGACAAGACCCCATTACTGGGCAGGCATTCCAGCCACAGGGGTCAACAACAGTGAGAGAGGAAGATCCTACAGAGCTTGACTAGAGAGGACTCCAGTTATGGAGGAGGGCAAAACCCAATAGTCGGAACAGTGGCTCTACTTGAAGCTCCAGAATGAGCGGCTCTACTGGGTGACAAAAGACCTCCAAATCTGAGAGGTATGGCAACTGATACTGGTGCCCAGAAAGTCCCACCAGAGGCTTCTCAACCTCACCCAGTCAGTGCATGGCACTTGGGGAGGGAAAAGATGTTGGAGAGAATGGCCCGCAAGTTTTTCTGGCCAGGACACAAAGAGGTCCACAACTTCTGAATGCCAGCCAGCAGGGCTCACAAAGATGCCAGAAGCCCCCCTGATTCTGTTCCCACAGGTGGGACAAATAGGATGGACCTAGTGGGTCCCCTTGAGAAGAGTGTGCCGAGGGACTGTCACATATTAGTACCGCTATGCACCTATCATAGCGAATGAATTCATGATGTTCTTTGTGAGGGTCAGAATACCAAAAGAAATATTGGTGGAATGGGGCGTCCAACCTCTCATCTAAACTGATGCAGGAGCTGTGGAAATTGCTAAGGATTAAGACCATCAAGACCTCTGTCTACCATTCAATGGGACCCAGAAGGCCATGTTGATAAAGTTTGTTCACTCCCCAGCACTGGGACCATCTACTACCATTGTTACTGTTGGCAATACAGGAGGTCCCCTAAGCCTCCACTGGATTCTTGCCCTTTGAGTATCTATATGGGATACAGTCTAGTGGGGATTTGGGATCTCCTTCAAGAAGCCTGGGAAGAACAGAAGTCCTGGGTTGTGGACTCAATGCTATATGTACTCCAATTATGTGAGAGACTGAAAATGCTAGGGGGCTTCACCCAGGAAAACCCATTGAAAGCCCAGCAAACACAGGATCATGCCTACAACCAGGGGGCCTGGAGAGTACTGGTGCACGCCTTCCTGCGCTGCTTCCAAGGGCTCCGATATGACCGGCAGCTCCTTTATTTCCATCTGAGAGGTCTTCCGCGAGACCTCTCCGGGCTGCCGGTCTTCTACCAGGACCTCTTTTGGACCTGGAAACTGTTCTCAGCGACCAGGTTCGTGGTGGCCACCGAGGGGGCAGATCTCCTTGCAGAGCCCCTGCTACACAACCCCCAGCTCCGTGTGCAGGTGGTGGAGTCCCCCTCGGTGCGCCAGAGGTTGGTCCTGGCAGAAGTTACCAGAGTCGGAGATCTCTTGGACTACAACTGGGGAGACTGGCTGGATCCCCTGATGCTTGCTCAGCTCATGGGGCTCTCCAGAACTCGTACTCCCCGGCGTGTACTTCAGGAGGTGAGGGCTGCTTTACCGCCCGCTGCTCGGGCCTACCTCAACTGGATCCTGTGAGAGGGCGTGCCCCCCCACCCTCCAGCCCAGGCTCTCTGGACTTTTTCATCGGGCCTCTGCCCCATGGACCTGACACCCACCCCTTCACCGTGAGCCGGCTGCACGATTTGCAGCCAGTTCGTTTCCAGACCGCGCTGAGGAAACATCTATACACGCTCGTGCTCCACACCCTTCACTTCCTCACTCTCGTGTCCCGCCATGACACAAAGTGGCGGGACCTCCTGCCACCTCTGGAGGGTGAGGAACCCCGGTGGGCCAGCCTATATTCCACCTTGGTCCCAAGGCCCACCCGGGATATCAGTTGGCGGCTCCTTCACAGAGCCGTGAGCATGGGCGTGTACTTGGCGCGGTTCACCCCCGTCCCAGACACCTGCCTCTTCTGTGGCATGAGGGAGACCCTGGCACACGTTTACCTGGAGTGCGCCAGGTTGCAGCTCCTATTTGGGCTCCTCTTAAACATCCTCTTATGTTTTTGGTTGCACTTTTCCCCTCACCTTCTTATCTATGCACTCCCTATCTATGGCCCCACAAAGTCACGGGACCTCCTGGTCAACTTCCTCTTAGCCCTGGCTAAAATGGCCATCTATAAAACCAGGGAGAGGAGGTTGGCCAATGGGGTCTCCTGTGACTGTGGGGCATATTTCCGATCTTCTGTCCGGTCATGCATCCGGGCAGAGTTCCTTTGAACAGCGTCCACTGGCTCCCTTGATGCCTTCGAGGAGCAGTGGGTGCTGTCCGGGGTTCTCTGCTTGGTGTCCCCATCAGGTTCCCTTCGTTTGACCCTTTGACCTCACTCCTGTCCCTGTTATCTCATTAGTTGTCCCCCGGAATCATTTGGCTTCCAGGTCCTGTGGATCCTCCCCTTAGGCTGGGGGGAGGTCCTTTAGCAGTGGGCAGGCTTCCGCCTGCCCACTTCCTGGATCCCAGTAGGACCAGGTTGTAAACTTTTGAGCCAGGAGACGGAGTTGTTGGTACTTCCGACCTCCAAGTCTAAACTATTTGGCTTGGTGGCAGGGCCCATTCAAAATGGTCAGGAAGATAGGATTGATCAACTATAAGAACTGTCAACCCATGAGATTGAAGGAAATGCAGATTTACCATGTCAACCTCCTGATGGCCTTTAAGACTCAGTAAGGCCTCCTGATAGCCGCATAATCCCCAGAACCCATGCTGGGGCCTCAAGCTGTGCTATCACAGGAATTAATACCTGTGCCAATGGGATCAGGCCTTCCCTGTGGTGTTCTCCGTACTTCTGGGGAGGATGCACCTAACCCAGCACCACATTGCGACAACCCCTGGACAGAAGGTATGCAAGAAGTATTGGCCTCTGCCAAAGATGATATGGGCAATGGTCTGGGAGGAACTCCAAGCTATGCTGACCCAAAGTGAGTCCCAAAGTTAGTGGAGGAATCCTATTATACTAGTTGTAAAGTTGTACATCTCGACCTCGTTCAGTATAGACTTCAGTAAGATCAGTGTGATATCATGTTTTGATGATACCCAATGCCCTGGGTGGATGAACTATAAGAGATACTGGGGAGTGCTGAGTATATCTCCATGCTGGACTTAAGAAAAGGTTACTGACAAATCCCCATGATGAGGCGTTCCGGGAGAAGAGGGCCTTCCCAATGCCTTTTGGCCTCTATCAACTTGTGACGATTGTCTTTGGCCTACAAGGAGAGGCTGTAGCCTTTCAGCAACTAATGGACAAGGTTCTGCCACCGCACGACCAGTACATGGCCACCTAGACTGATGACATATTTATCTATAGTAGTAGCTGGGAGGCCCACCTACATCACATCACCACAGTTGTTCAAGTCCACAAGAAGGTAAGGTTTTCCGCAAACCTGGACAAGTGCCTCCTGGGACACAGAGAAGTGACATACTTTGGGTACACTGTTGGGTGGGGCTGACTGCACCCCCACTGGTGGATAAAGTCCAGATGCTGACTGATTGCCCAGTCCCTGCAACCAAGATGCAGGTGTGGCATTTCTTCAGTCTGGCTAGCTATTATTGGCATTTTGTGTCTGGCTTTGCTGCTGTAGCTCCCCGCCCCCCTTATGGACCTTGTAAAAAGCACCTGACTCAAGAAGGTGCAATGGATGAGGCATGTGAAAAAGCCTTCTTGACTTTGAAGGACCGGCTAACTCAGGGGCCTGTTCTCTTTCACCCCACTTTTTCAAAATAATTTATCCTGCAGACAGCTGCCTCAGAAGTGGGTCTCAGGGCAGTGTAGAAGGTGAGGAACACCCAATACTGTATTTGAGCTGGAAGCTATTCCTCTGTCCACCCTACACAGGATTTTAAGGGGTTAAGATGGCCAGGCAGGCCAATGAACTCCACAGGCTGCACCTGGAGGATGGACCAGGGAACTAACTGAAAGCAGGCTTAGCTGTGTGCCACTGTGGGAGTGGCACCATGGGGCAGTGAGAGGGAAGACTGACAAGGACTGCTAGGGAGAAGGGACTTTGCTACCCTGGAAGGGGGAAACACTGACTGACCTAGCCAGAAGGCTGAGTCAGAAAGAGTATGCTGCTGTTACTGAGCTGAGAGAGGGAAGTCAGACCAGAGGCAGAGACAGATCAACGGTATGCAAACCGTGGATGGGACTCTGACCTCAAGAGCTAATCCCCAGAGTGACCAGGAGAAGGCGACAGACCAGTGGTGAGTAGTGTGACCTGTGACATGGCCATAGAGACCCTACGTTATTACCTGTTAGGATACTCCTTCCTGCTCATTATGGACCACAGGCTTCTCCGCTGCCTAAACTCTGTAAAAGACACCAATGCCTGAATTGTGAGGTGATACCTCTCCCTGAAACACTGTGAATTCTAGGTGCTCCATTGCCTAGTAATGGTGCACACAACTGTTAACTTTTTTCCTTGAGATGGGGGAGGACAGCAAGGAAGAAGACCTACTCCTGGGTTCTAGCCAGACGGGGAAGGTGTGTGTTAGGGTGTACAAGCCTGTCATGGGGTGTATTCCCCATACTGGCCCTGCAAGGGTTGAATTAGGCCAGGCAGGTCTTTTAATTTCTCTGCTTCTCTATTGGGTTTAGATAAAATAATGAAAAGAAATAACAGTGTGGTGGCTCTCTATGGCACTGATCCTATTCATTTCAATTTTAAAGACAAATATATATAAAAAACCCACTCTGCAATCAAGTTTTGGGCTGGTTAGGGGATATCTATTCCAGGATTATCGTTTCTAGCCATGATTCATCAATCATCATTACAATTTAAAATAGATTATTTTTCTTCTTGTCCTTTTAAGTTAAGAATCTTCATTATTCATTCTTTTTTCAAGGACATTTAGAGACTTCCTCCTAGAGGGCAGAGAAGGGATGTTTATAAAGAACACTCTCCATATAGAGGAGTATTGAATTTCAAACTAAGGATCGCAATCTCTTTGGATTTGCACTTGAATCCAGCATTAATGAGAGCCTACAAATAAATGAGGAATGACTACTTAACATGGTTGCTGCCACATGATGGCAACTAGAGGTTGAACCTCTCTAGTCCTGCACCCTCAGGACTTGACTAGCCACAGGAGGTCAATATTGTAGTAAGTGGGTCTCTTCTTATTTTTATCTCGCAGAGGCGAATAAATGAAACAACGCTTGCAATGTCGCCTAGCCAAGGCTTACCGGCTCTCTTCATAACAAAGTGTTAGTATTGCTACACAATTTTACTGTATTGGCACAAGAAACTAAGTAGATAAAGCATAAAAACATAAAATAATATGAAAAAGAAATAGATAATAATACAGGCAAATATATAATTTACTCACCTAAAATGATGCCTGAATTCTGCTTCCAAAGTGATGTGACAAGAACTGCTCACTCAAATTAAATTTGAGTTACATCTGGGGTTTCTGCTGTAGGTATATCCCGGGTAGATGAAGTGGAGGCAACAGGATTTTTGACTGTAGAGTCCTCTCCCCTACCTTTAACCAATCTTCCAGCTTGGCTTGTCTCACATATTTTGGTTTATCTTTAATGAGTTTTTTCTCGTATCATGTAGAGAGACATGATTTCTGGCTCAAAAATGAAATGTCTTTGCCCCAGTCCTATTAAATTTGTTGCCAACTGAATGCATTTATTGATAGAATGTTTTTCTGCGACATCCTCATCTAGGGTGACCAGATGTCCCGATTTTATAGGGACAGTCCCCCTTTTTGGGGCTTTTTCTTATGTAGGCTCCTATTACTCCCCACCCCCATCCCAATTTTTCACACTTGCTGTCTGGCCACCCTATCCTCATCATCATCTTCATCACCATCACTGGCTTCTTCGTCATCTTTGTTTTTTCCCTGCTGTACGATTTGAACAATTTCTTCATCCATCATTTGACTAGCAACTGGTGCATCTTTGACAACTTCCATCCAGTCTAGTAAATTTTCCTCTCCCAAATCCTTGGTTAGCTCAAGCACTACAGGGTGGGACATACTGCTGACATGCTCCATTAACTCACAAACAATTTTTTGGTTTTCAGACACTTGAAATCCAGTGAACTCGGACTCGTCATTGACGTCAGGACTGTCCTCAAACATTAGGGCTGGCCATAATTTGTGCCATTCATTCTTCAGAGTTAGATGGAGTTACTCTTTCCCAGGCTTTAGCTAGTGTCCAAATCATATCCTTGAGGTTACATTCTTTCCTAAATGTTGTCAAACTCTTCCCATCATTAAGTGATAGTAGCAATTGGTGCAGACCTGTACATACACTTCAGGGATTGTAAGATACCCTGATCACAAGGCTGAATCAGTGAGGTACAGTTTGGGGATAAATACAGTCCCACCACATTATCTTTGACAAGCAGCTCTACTTTAAGGCGGGCAACGCAATTGTTGAGAATCAGCACAATTTGGCACTTCGGATCCAGACCTACTGAAGTGCAATGGACTCTTGCCTCCGGTACAAAATATTTCTCAAACCACTCGAGACATAATTAGTCTTTATCCATCCCTTTTTGTTGTCACGGTATATCACTGGGAATATTTTCACCCCTTTGAATGCCCTTGGGTTCACACTTTTCCCAATAACCATGAGCTTGCATTTGTGCATGCCTGCTGCGTTGCTACAACCAAGGACAGTTACCCTGTCCTTCAACTCATTCCTATCAGATGGTGGCGCCTCTGCATCAGTAGCCAACATTGTTTTAGGCATACAACACCAATAGAGAGCAGTTTCATCGGCATTGTATACTGTTCTGGGGATAACTGCTCATTTGCAACTAACTGTGCAAATTCGTCAACGTGCTTAGTGGCAGCTTCCATATCTGCACTTCTTTTTTCAATGCATTTACGATGTAGACTAATGCCATGCCTGTTTCTAATTTCTGAAGCCATCCTTGCGAATAGTCACACTCATGCTGCAGGTTAAAGTCTTTGTGGAATACTTTTGCTTGTGCCATCATCATCTCACCTGAAATGCTAACACCTTCATTCCTATGAAGCTTGAACCAATGTATAAGTGCACTATCTAAATCGCTGCTTTTCCCCTCCTTCAATGTCTTACGAACACTCATACTTTTTTTTACTGTCACTTTCAGCAAAAATCTTAAGGATTTGATTCTTTGCTTCTTCAAATCATACACTGTAGATGACCCTACATTGTAAAACTCACACAAGGCATGTGCTGATGTGCCCTTTTCCAACTTCTGCAGCAATTCCACTTTTTGCTGTATGAATATTGACTCCTGCTTACACTTATCAGCATTACCAACACTTCCACCGCTTGCTGGTCTCTTAGAGGACATACTTAGGGATAAATTAGAGCTAAATAACAGCACAGAACACTGAGAGCCAGGACGGGTGGGACTTTGCCAGACCGCAGGAAACTTGGTCGCACTCATGATAAGTGGACATTGGGCTTACTAAAATCATGCCAGACCACGGATGTTGCCAGACCAGAGAGTGACAGATTAGAGAGGTTCAAGCTATGTTAAAGTGTTGTTATGAAAGTGGTATGTAATGGCTCACTTATTAAGCGTCATCAAGGTAGTTTTCCAGGGACAAACTCTATAGAAAGAATGGATGCAGTTGCCAACCAGACATTTGATAGAGGGTATTGTGAGGCGAATAGCCCACTCTCATCTCTGGAAGCCTTGTGGCCCCAGTGTTTGAGTGTGGAGTTAGTGTGGTTTTGCAGTTTCCACATAAAGGGGCTCGGGCCTGGTACCAGCTGTGTGGTTAGCAGGTGGAGTGAACAAGCAGATGGACTCTCTGAGTCCTGGGTCAAACGCAGGAGCAAAAAGATAGCTTTTTTTTTGGACAGGGGCTGGAGTTCTTTATCTGGGATTTCTTCAAGAAAAGGTTGAATGTGTATAGTTTGTTCATGCTGCTGTTCAGGCAAAGAGCCCTACTGTACATTTTGTTAAATAAACAAATTTAATTAAGAAAATGCCCCCAGTCCATGTCACTGATTTCTCATCCAAATGAAAACCACATTGCAAAGCCCTGAATTTGGCTATGACTTGGCCAAAGGAGCAACATTATTTTGAAGCTTTTTCCCACCTTCCCAATTCAAAGAGTCTCCCACTCCTTCCCTCCTGTTGGGATTGGCATCCTATCACTACAATCCAACGTCAGGAAAGCCTCTCACTTTCTCTATCCTGCTGTGGAAAAGGTGCTTGTCCAGGATGAAAAGCATAAGAATGTATCCGACATGAATACATCAAGAGACATTTTTCTTTAAATCCAACTGCAAAGAACTCAAGTAGCTGGGACAGTATTTCAAGGTTGGGTGGAATATGAATGGCTTATTAGACCAACATGCCAAAGTAATATCATAAACTCAGAGACTTAAAGGTCAGAAGGGACCCTCATGATCATCTAGACTGACCTGCACATTGCAAGCCACAGCACCTCACCACTCCTATTATAGACCCAATAACCTTAGGGTGAGTTACTGAAGTCCTTACATCATGATTTAAAGACTTCAAGTTATAGGGAATTCACTATTTACTCTAGTTCAAACTAGCAAGAGATCCATGCTCCATGCTGCAGAGGAAGGAAAAAAAACCCAGGGTCTTTGTCAATCTGACCTGACCACAGATTCGTTCCTGACCCCAAATATGGCAATCAGTTAGACTCTGAGCATGTCAGCAAGACCCACCAGCCAGACTCCTGGGAAAGAATTTGCTGTAGTAACTCAGAGTCCTCCCCCTCTAGTTTCCATCTCTAGCCAATGAGATATTTGCTACTAACAGTTGCAGATGGGTCACATGCCATTGTAGGCAAACTCCTACTGGAATTTGTTTTTCATGTGTCAGACAGAAGGTGACTTTAATGTGAGTAGAGCCAGGGGTGCTGGAACAATTTACCGTGAGGGTGCTTGTGATAAATGAAGGGGGAGGGGGGAGTAGCTCCCTTTTATGGACACCCAGCCAGCCAATAGCTATAAAATCCCTCTTAGTAGCTGTTCTCTAATTGCTCTACCTGTAAAGGGTTAAAAAGTCTCACTGCTATGCATAGTGGGCACCTGGCCAAAAGAGCCAATGGGAAGGCTAGAACTTTTTAAAATTGAAATAAGACTCCCCTTTTGTCTGTCTGTTGTTGTTCTCCCGGGGAGAGGTGAACAGGGCAGCAACTATGCTGTAAGAAGCTTGGTGCCAGGTATGAACAATCCTCGGCATCATACCTAGACACTACTCATTTGAAACCCCAGATATGCAAGTAGATCAGGAAATGTCTAGGAAGACACAATTAGGTTTATCTCTTTTTATTTCTTTATGGCTTGTGGACTCCTCTGTGCTAACTCCAGGTGTTTTTGTTTTGCTTGTAACCTTTAAGCAGGACCTCAAGAAAGCTATTATTGGGGCTTAATCCTTGTAGTTACTCTTTTAAAATCTAGCAAATGCCTGAGTTTCCAAGTGTATTTTCTTTCTTTCAAAAAAATTACCTTTTTTAAGAATAGGATTGGATTTCTGTCTTAAGAGGTTGTGCACATGTTTTTTAGTTAGCTGGTGAAAACAGCTGATTTCCTTTTTTTCCCCTTTCTCAGCTCTTCTGCGGAGTGGGGGTGAAAGGTCTTGAGGGTATTGCACTGGAAGGAATTCCCAAGTGCGCCTTCCTGGGCTCTCAAAGAGGTTCTGCACTTGGGTGGTGGCAGCATTTACCAATCCAAGGTCAGAGAAAAGCTGTAACCTTGTGAGTTTAATACAAGCCTGGAGTGGCCAATATTAATTTTTAGATTCCTTGCAGGCCCCCACCCTTTGTACTCGACGTGCCAGAGTGGGGAATTAGCCCTGACATGATGGAAACCAGGTACTTCATTTTTGCTATTACTACTTCAAGCTAGGGGATGTGGCAGCACTCACAGCAGCCCTACTTCCAACACCACCGAGTACAGATGGCCGATCATTTTCCATCTAAATAATTTTTTAAAGGAAAATGCAGTTTTAACAAAATCAGCATTTTTTGAAAACCTTGATATTTGCCTAAATGTTTTTATTTTCCACTAGAAAAACAAAAATGAAAGTTTGTAGTTGGTTTGACCTGAATAAAAATATTTTGGTTTGTTGAACTGTCCAGAAACACTTAATTTCAAGTCAGTTCAATATTAAATTGCATCCTCTTATGGTGTCGCTATGCCTCGTGGGAGTTGCAATTTGGATGCCTAATGGTGCCTTTCTTTCTATGGGCTGGTGTTCCTGGCCAGACGGCAACTCCCATGATGCAACAGTGTCTTCTCTGACTAAGACACATGGAGCATCATGGAAGTCTCATGACTCCAGGAGCATCTTGGGAGATGTGGTGTGGCCAGGGATCCTGGCCCATGAAAGGGGAAATGGGGTGTGGGCTTGGGCATCAAGCACCTGAACTACAACTCCCAAGAGGCACCACTGCACCATAGGGAGATGCAGTTTAATATGAAACTGACTCAAAAGAAAACAGCTTGCCATTTCCAAATCAAAATTGCTGGGATAAAAACATTCCAACTTTTGCTCAGTTCTAACTGTGAGTGTGATGGGCAGATTTAGGTCTCTTGGGAGACCTAAATCTAGTCCCAACCACCTCGATCCCATTCATCATCCTGGATACTGGAATAGGCAATCTCCAGAAGAAGCTGGGACCTAACAGGGATCCTTGCATAGCTCATGGACATTCACAGAGAACATCTAAATCCCTTCAAGGAGCCTGGCCCTATTGAAATAAAGACAACTATTACATTACTAATAGAGGAACTTAGAGAGAGCCTGAGAAAGAGGACTTTTCCTTATTTCCCCAGGAACCTTGGCAAAACTACTTAGGCAGACCCACATCAAGCAGTGTACTGTAGGTTGTCTTGTTAAAGATTGGTCTGTGTAGGGGGATCAGTCCTGAAGACCTTGGACAGTCTTTGTTTTGAGGTTTTCTAAACTGAATAAATGAGTCCTCCCAGAGAAGCCAGTGGTTATTTGCAGAGCAGAACTGGATTTGAGGAAAAGAATGGCAGCCAATCAGAATTTTGTTTGCATAAGGACTTCAGGATTGAGATCTCTGACTTTGAATACAAGAGTCTGCCCTGAAACTCTTACACATAAAAGTCTCCTTGAAGAAAGGAATCATTCAGGAAGCATTGGGTTAAGAAGTGAACAACAGTAACACAGTTGGCTGCAGCGTGTTCTGGTAAGACAGAGATTTGGTGGACTAAATTCCATCCTGGCCAAATTCATACCTGTATACATTCATCTCTGGATTTACATTAGGGATGAATTTGGCTTGGGTTCTCTGTTGGATGTATTATCTACTTTCTGGACCATGAAGTTTCCCTCTATATAACTTAAGAATCTCTTTGCTGATCAATGCTTATATGTATTTGTCACCCTGCAGATGTCTGGGAAGTTAAAGTCCCCCATGTGTACAATATTCAGTGGTAAATGTGCATATTCCAAGGTCCTGAAACATACTGATGCTGAAATATGAGCTGTATGCATTTTAGCTCCACCTGCTCCTGTTGACCAAGATTACACTTGTTCTGCAGAGAGCCTTCTAGTTAACAGGAAAACAAGATTAAAGATGGCTTGTGTTTAAGACTCATCTGATGGTGTCTCTTTATTCCAAATGACATAGACATGTTTCCCAGAGATAAGAGACTAGACATTTTTCACACTTTTTTGATAACTGTTAACTTTTATTTTTGTTTAACTTTATGGAGTTAATTAAATGAGTGGACCTAAACCCATCTATTGTAAGAGGAATCTTTTGAATATAGATCCCATGCATTTATGACTCTCTGATAATAGCAAATATGTACATTTTCTGTAGCTCAAAAGTGAATTTTGAGTATTTACAGTAATTTTCAGTCGACAGAAGGAAATGAATAGTTTCTGGAGAAATTTTCACATGAAAGCTTAAGTAATAATAACATATCTTTTTCCCCCTACTAAATTAAAAAATAAGAAGTATTTCTAATTTATTGTAGCATAATTGATTTATTAGATGCTAAATTTCATATAATAGCAAAACACTAAATGGTGAGAAACCTGTATAGTTTTCCAGGTGCTCTTCATCCAGTAAAATTAATTGATCGTGAATTTGTTAGTAGTTGAGCTTTGAAGTGGGACAAAAATGGAGCACAGGTACATATTATTTTAATGAACAATGATGTGTGAAACGACTCATAGCCTTGTCAACAAGATAATAGTGAATTATATACTATTCATGGTTGAGAAAGATTTGACAAGCATACTGGGTGTAGTTTGTAAGAGGTGCCAATTGACATTTTGTATTTGAAAAGTGCAAAATAAAGGAAGACTAGAAGTGTTCATTAAGCAATAAAGAATATAAGAGAGTGCAGTTTCAATGCAATGCTAATGCACTTTGAGTTCTTTGTAAGCACAGGATAAGCTTGAGTGCCGTCAACTTCAGCTTAGGTGTGCAGTAATTATAACAGTCAATTCTCTCTCTGATATACATACATTTACACTAATGGGATTTTCCTGCACTTATTATGGGGACAAGATGCTGCTATCTGAATGCACAGAGTGGTATGTTGCAGTGATATTTGGGGATTAATTTTAAAAATGCTTAGCATTTTGGTAATTTTTCACTTTAGCAATTTTAAAGGAATGCTTTTGGGTTAAATAATATTAAAAACAAGCATGCCCATCCTCCCCACCTCCCGTATGCTAATACTACCTGAAATTACTTACAGAGGAAGAATTCAAACAAACCCTAATTGATTCTTCCTGTTATGAGGTTTGTTTATATTTTGCATTTCACCCAGCTTGAACAATGAAATATTGCTGGTGTGTTCCTTTTTAACTAACCAGTTGCTCATCTTTCTTTTTTCTCATGAACTTTCACACTTTTGCAATGTTGGGTTGCAGCTAGTGAAGGCGGAATTCTGAAATCTAAACGAACTCTGTTGATTGACATTTTAAAAATAGTTTTGTAAAAGCTTTCAAAAACAAACACAATCCTGAAATTACCCCAAAGAGTTTCCCTTCAACATTATTATAGCCAAGGCCTTGAAACAAACAAACAAAAAAAATGACTTTATACATTGACATTTATCAATCTGAGATTCAGGAAAATGCTAATCACTCTATCCTATCTGAATACTATTAGGTTTTTGTTTTAGAATTAGAAAATGGAATTAAAATAGATGTAGTGAATGCTAACCTGTAACTAAAATATTAGGATACAAGAAGTATATTGACATAAATTAGTTACATTTGACTTTGGGATTGTTTCAGAATTGTTACTTTTTAAATTCCTTAGTCTTCTTGACTTTCACATCCGGGTTATATTTTAAGCATTCATTGCTGTTTTAGCCATCATTTTATTATTCCCAGTTCTGCCTTTTATTAAGATGAATATTTGGGGTCCATTTCTGCCACCCTTATTCATGTTGAGACTCATGTCATACAGAATCCTGAAGCCTCCAGTGAAGGTTTGCCCCCCACCCTATGTAATTAAAAGATAGGGGTCACAGAATGCACACAGTGAGAGAGACTGTGCTTTTAGGATTAGTTGCAGTTTGTCTTGCATGCATCACTGAATAATAATATCTGCAGTGCTGCAATGGAAGAAAATAGCAACACAGTTACAGAATAAGCAGAGGACTGCACATTGTATGCAAAAGGAATAAGTAATGAAACCTTCCCCACTGCTACCATCTGAACAGGAAATACACATAGCATGTTATTTGTCACATACAGGCTACAGTCTAATTCATTTTTTGCAGGCAGTGACACCAGCTGATTGTCCTCCACTTGGAAGCCATGCTCTGATGTGCTGCTTACTTTTCAGTGCAGATTCAGCCAAAAAGGTAAAATATTTCCCTTTGCAGATATTACATCTGTACCAGGTTCCAGATTTTAACTGCTGTTGTCTCAGTGGCCAGGGTGGAGAGAGGTTGGAGGGAGCCTCCATGTGCACCCAAACAGGTGGCAGGTAGAATCCTTGTGGTTATTCTGTCTGATCGTATAGCCTACTGGGGAGCCACGGAGTGTGTGATTGAGGAAGCTGCTATTATAGCCCCTCTGATCCATTGAAAACAATTATTCAGGGCAACAATCTTTAAAGTGAATGTCTGATCAAAAGCCAAACGTGTGTGTGTGTGTGTATATATATATATATATGCAGGCCTCTTTTAGGCTAAATTTCTGTTGGTATGAATGGCAGCTTTCTTTATTAGTAACTCTCCATAATAAGAAGAACGACAATTTAAGGCCTTATTATAGTATATGTTGTTCAGTTAAACAGAGCTGTGCCTTGCCCTCTTATTTCAGGCAGGGACAGGACAAAAATTGCACCAGCTGAAGCACAGAGAACCTGTGAAACACCTGAGATTTGTGTTCCAATGCAGAGGAGTTTTAACGGACAGATCACGCGCCGCCATCACTTTCACAGTGAACTAGTTAGAGTGGAACAATCACAGTCTGAGAAAGTAGGCAAGTTTGGAGCACTGGTAGGTGACACGAGTGTTGTTATGATCGCAGAACTGGACAAGGATTGTACTGCAGTTTCTGTTCTGATCATCTCTCATCCCTTTTGTTTTTATTCCATTTTGTAGTCAAACATGTGCGCCAACATAATCCTTCTCCCAACATTTATTTTTCTTATAGTAATGGGGGTTCCAGTCATCTTCTTATTAGCACAAAAATATTTGTTCTGTCTTTTCAAACATATCTTGCGCTGTGTTTCACAAACATTGGAAAATGGTTTTACTGTGGCAGCAGGGGAGACTGTGGATTTCATACAAGGAGCATTTTTTCTTGGACAAAATATATTTTACAAAATAGTGAGATACCTTATCTACAAATATGTGGAAGTGAAAATGGGTCGTATTGTACACCTCTACCCCGATATAATGCGACCCGATAGAACACGAATTCGGATATAACAAGGTAAAGCAGTGCTCCGGGGGGGGGCGGCGCTGCGCACTCCGGTGGCTCAAAGCAAGTTCGATATAACACGGTTTCACCTATAACACGGTAAGATTTTTTGGCTCCCGGGGACAGCGTTATATCAAGGTAGAGGTGTATGTTAATATTCAACTGCATGTATGTAGAACTATATTGCAGTGTGAAAGGATTATTGAGTTTCACTAAGGAATACTGATGCCATTTAGTATAAGATAAGCAAACTGGAATTATAATCTTCTAATATAGCCTAGCTCTACACAATACCTTGTGAATTATGTAGGGTTCTCCATTTGCCAAGAATGGAAGACTTGTATGGTTCCAGAGGCAGTGAGATGTCCTTCATTCCTTGATGGGGTATCAATGAGAATACTTCTCTTTGAGAAAAAGCTCCATAATTTACCCCAAAATCACCATATCACCACTTGGAGACAACCAAAACTATAGAACAGACATTTAGGGTTTGTTCCCACTCCCATTACAATTGCTTTCAAAACTCTTTTTACCATTAGTGGTGCTAGATTTTGATGTTTAAAGACAAATTACAGGAAATGGAGACTTGGTACCCTCTCTTGCTCAAAGGTAAACCTGCCATTGACTTCAATCAGAGTAAGATCAGACCCTTAACATTTTAATTTGGCTGTTCCATTTAAAATAGGAAACATAACAAAGCATTTCCTTTTTCTGTGTAATGCTAAATCAGATTAAAGGTAAACAGACTAGGATAGATGACATCTGTAATAAATAAGAATAGCCTACATGAATCACTGACACGGCCAAGTGACCTCAATTACAACAAATAACTGAGAACTCCATTGCCTCTCTCCAAACCCTCCTCCATTTCATGCCTTGAGACCCAGTTTAACAGATACACCCATCATTTCTGTGATTACCATCAACCCACACAGCACCTGAACTTAAATTTTAATAACTAATTAATTTGTTTTGATTTGCTATAATTTCTATTTAAGTTATTTAATCTTGTCTTCAATTAATTTCAGTGCAGTGTATTTTTATTTCAGATTCTGAGAAGCAGCATATTGTAAAATGAGACATCATAAAGTGTGTAATTATCACAGGAGATTGCAATGTCAATATATTCCTACTTATTGCCACAATCCAGACAGTTGAAAGTTCCTTTATATTCCCCTTCTCTTCCTGGGGTTCCTAGGTGTGTTTGGTTTTCTCTTTCTTCTCTGCTTATTCCGCCTTTATTTCTTCCTCACCCACATCCTTCAGCCCACTTTCTCTTTCCTTTTACCCCTGGATCTTTCTTATTCCTTCACTCTTCATTGTTGTCTGTCCTTCCCAATCACTCTGCTGCACCTGACAAACTTGCCTGTGGGCCTGCTGTTTGCAGCACACCTTGGAGTTAGTGAGTCTCAGACTCACAAGCGTGTATCCAGTTCAATCACAGGCATCGACTCTGTGGGTGCTCCACGGCTCAGGCACCCATGGAAGAAAATAGTGGATGCTCAGCACCTACCAGCCAGTTTTTCAGCATGGCTGCCAATCAGCTGTTCAGCAGCTGGGGGAGGTGCTTGGGGGAGGGCGTAGAGCAGCGAGCAGTGGGTGAGGACTTGGTGGAGTGAGGGCGGGGCCTCAGGGGAAGGACAGAGTGGGGGCAGGGCCTGGGGGCAGAGCAGGAGTGGAGCACCCCCGGGGAAAAATAAAAGTCAGCCCCTCTGGACTCAATAATCATAGAAAAGGGTTATGTAGGCAGGCATTACTGAAAGGCTTCATGGCAAGGTGACAAAAGTTGACAAGCCTGGTTTGAGTATATATCCCGAAGCTTAAGAAGCTTTGATCAATTTCAGCAGTTCAGCTGGCTCAAGGCTTCTTCTGGTTGCCATAGTCTGCTGGGTGGTGAAGGGGAGATGGAGCAGAGGGGAAGGTGGGTGGAAAAATTGGACCAAAATACCAGGTTTTGTAAAATCAGCCTCAATGGCAGGACAGTTCCTGGGCACTGGAGCATTCCTGGTTTTCAGGGCCAGAGGGGGTCACTTGTGTTAGTGCTTATGTGTACTTCTATAGTATAGAAAAGGATGATAAATGGAAACAGAATTAATTTCAGTTGCATCATTGGTTATGGTTACATTATTTTAAGGTAGTTTCAATCACAGTATGGTTTTCTATAGTAGAGAGCACAGTTGGTTAACATCTCCTATTATTATGAGAATTAGAGTGGCAATGCTATACTATATAGTAAACCGTTGGTAGATTATTAGCAAATAGATTAGAGTCCATAAATTTGTCCCATGTTTCTTCTAGTATGAACTTTGGAGAGTGAAAAACAAACAAACAACCCTACCAAGGTCCTGTTTTATTGGGAGCTGGAGTCAAGAAAATACTACAGAAAGATGTCTGCACATTTTTTTTTTTCAAATTTCTCAATGACTTCCCTTCATCTGGGCTCACCTTCATTTGTGTTCACTTTCCACAGCTATTCTTGTGAGTTAATTTACTGGCACGAATGTTTGTGAAAGCAGCAAATTATATATATAAAAATATATATATTTGTGGTTTATTACATGCTACAATACATAGCTCCTCAAGTCCCATCAAGATAAAAAGTGAAGAATTGCCTCCAGAAATTCTGCCCCTAAGCATAATTTTAAAGATGATTGACAGCGGGACATGTAATGCATCAATGAGAAGAATATATTTTTTATTTAAAAGAAACAGAAATATCAGTTCTTGAACAAACAACATTATGCTCCTCTAGTTAATTCATTAAGTACAATATCTGAAACTTGTATGTTGCCCTATATCTTAACTTAAGCAAGCATAGAAATAGATTTTGCAAGTTACTGTATGAAAGTGATGCATGTCCACAAGCTTTAGATTAAAATTGATTGTACATTTTGTTGGGCTGTGGGGCTTGAAAAAGTTAAAGGTAATTTGCTGCAAAACCATGCGCCCTTTTGGATCATATCAAAACTATGAAAATATACCTGAAGCCCATTAAGAGGCATGATTTAAGTAAGATATTGTGAAACTGATTCCCCACTATCTTGCACCCCATATTGATGATCGTACCTGTGCAAAGTGAGTGTAAAAACCCTAACATATTAAACTGGTAGTGTTTAAATTAATTTTGCACAGGTGTAAGTGACAATACAAGATGGAAGGCTGTGGAATATTGGGATGCATGTATTTTTTCATAAGAAAAAAAAATGAATATCAAAAGGGACATAGAGCCTAGGTTTCTAATAAGAAAGCTAATTATGAGATGCCCAGGAACAACAATAGAGAAGCAATGATTTTCTGTAGTCCATGATTTTGTCATCAGTAACATTTTCTTAGCTTTTTTTCTAGATGGTAATGGTTAGGATCAGCAGGACTAACTTCTAGCTAGTGACTTTTCACCTCCTTCTTGGGATTGTCTATTAAACTGCATGATCATGTTATAAGAACATATAAAAGCTACTTCATGGTCTTTTAGGACATCATAGAACCATATTATGCAATTTTTTTCTATGCCAGTGGTGGATTTTACTCCTTAATGTCCTCGCTTTTCTCCAGTGCCATTAATCCTTTCAGGGAGCTGTTGCCATCACTGGGCACAGGATCTTGGCTCAAATCCCAGTTGGTAACATAGCAGTTAAATTGCCCTTTGTTTCATGCATGATATTAGCAAGATATTTATATTATTCAAATGTCGTGCCTTCTCTTCAGCCACTTGACTCCTCTTCCACACATGCAAAATAGGGTATGTACATCTATGTGCCTGTATTTTGTAGTTGCAAATACTTACATGTCCACTTGAACAATTCTTACACTTACATAGGTTCAGGTGTTATATTTGCTCCCATAGAACTAATTTATCCCAGTATAATTTGTGGGTGTAAATTCCAGTATGTACATATGCATATTAAAAATGTTTCAGGGCACCCAAATGCTTTTGCACTTATAACATTCAGGCAGAGACACGGTACTATGTGTACACATGCAATTTTGTATGCACACAACTTGATGCCAACTAGAATTCTAAATTTTGTCTAAAATGTGAGACATTCTTCCCATCTGATATTTTTGTAGGTCATTTAATTTTTATCTTTAAATTCTAATCATAAAATTTTCACAGCAGAGCATTTTCAACAGTGTTATGATTGGATCAAGTGTGCTACATAAATGGCATGTTAAATTGATCCTTCATGACAAAGATGGAAGCGGTGTCAGGTAAGAAAATAATTATTTGTGAATGCATTTTAAAGTAAATAAGTGGAGCTCTACGATGGAGCAATTACCAATGCCTTTAAACAGTTTTAAAAGTAACTTAAATAGGAACTTGACAACATTAAGTTTTAGAGACAAGATTCACCCCTGCTTCACACTAATAGCCATCGGGGCAAAAAGCACAGTAGAGGATGCTTGGCAGCAGAAATTCTGCTAGAGCAAAGACTGCTATAGTGCAAAGTGGTAGCAACCTCCCCTCTACTGGGGGGTTCTAATGCCATCCATAAAGTGGACAGCATTGGCAGAGAGGAGGTATGGCTAGTTAACCATGTCATGTACTAATTCAGTCCAGGATCCTATGAAGACCCAATTAAAAACTAAAGCTGTCCTTCCCTCATTAATCCTGAAAGGAGGTAACTTTCTTCTGGAGCACAGCAGAAGTGTGAGTACTCCATACTGACCTCCATCCAGCAGCATGGTTGACTCTAGACCCAAAAGAAGCCCATGTTTGTTAACTCCTGCTGTTATAAAAGTAGGAAATACCAATGATCCTATAGTTACATACCACTGACTTATTTTTATATACCTTCTGAAATGAACTTTTTTGCTGCTGCTGCTGCAGATTTTATCAGTATATACTAGTATATTTTATTTGCGTAAGGAAATTCTGTTTGAACTGCTACTCAGCTATTCCCTTCCTCAACTTTCATCTAGTACTGTATTCTTTTTTGAATTAGTTGCTATCTCTGACTACTTGTTGATATTACTCTGTTCCTTTCTTGAAGGATCTTATGTTATTTCATGTGATTCCACTTTAGGCTTTTTAATTCTATAAGCCTCATTCGCAAAGTCAGGCTAACTTTTCTGCTTACTCCTTTTTTGCTTTTCCTCCTGCCTTTGCCAAACCACATGATAGTATTTTAACATTTAAAAGCTGAAATTTTCAAAAGGATACTAAGGGAGTTAGGTGCCCAAATTCCACTGAATTTTAATGAAACTCTGTGGAACCCTGGATCCAAGCATCCCCAAATTTAGGGAAAGCTTAGGTTTGCATCCCAACATCATGGCAAATTACCACTTTTAATTAAGCTGTTGTTTAGAACAGGAACAGTAGGTACTTTTCTCATCTTTGTCTGCTTCAGAAATCATTGAAAAGAAAACACAAACATATCTAGTTTACACCCAGATTATTTGAAAAATGACTATCACATATGGTAGCTCACAATTGATGCTCAACATCTAATTTCTGATTGGCTGGAATGGACTTGTGATATTTGAAAATTTTCTTCTAACCCTGTTCTGGTATATAAATACTCAAATGTTCAGTAGCTAGATGGTTTTGAGATTGTATCATAAAGATATAACTAACATATTAATAAAAACTCTATTAGTAAATAATTAAAGGATAGTAAAATAACCAAAGCCAGTCAGCACAAGTGTATGGAAAACAGATATTGTCAAACTAACTTTTATATCAATTTTTATGAGATTACACGTTTGATAAAGGTAATAGAGTTGATACTTACACTTCTGTAAAGTATTTGACTTGGTACTGCAACATTTTAATTGAGAAACCATAAGGATACAGAGCACAAATTAAATGGATTAAAAACTGACTAATCTATAGGTCTCAAAGTAGTTGTAATTGAGGAATAGACATTGAGTGGTTGAGTTTCTAGTCAGGGACCAGAAACAATCTTTGCCGTATACCAGTGGTTCTCAAACTTATTTGATCGGGTCCCCTTCTTTGTGCCTGCAGTCATTTATGCCCTCCCCTTACCCCCACAAGTACATATTCCGCCACCCAGCTCTGAAGGCAGATCAATGAAGGTGAATGAGATAATTGCATCTAAGAATATAAAGATATATTAGAAGAGAGCCACAATGCAGCATAAAAGGCCAGCTGCCAGTGGGCAGTTTCGGAGTCTGAGTTAGGGAGAGAGAGTCGATCGGGAGAAGACGGAGGAATGGAAAACCAGAAAGGGGAGCCAGCAAGAAGAACTGCTGAAAGAATTACCAGAGGAAGAGATTGGAGGGGTTGACCAAGAGGACAAAAGACAGTTTAGAATTCTGAAGAAAATACCGTAAACATCAGCAGTGGTTACAGCATTAAAGAAGAATACTAAAGGATTTATAAAGCAGCAGCAGTGATGTAAAGGGATACCAGTGGATTTATAAAGTAAACATGTCCAGTTTTAAATATACAATTTTAGCATAGTATAGTCTAGCATAGTATTTAATATGTTTAAGCTAGAAGTGTGTGTGTGTTTTAACTGTATTTTACTTATGTAAAACTTAAGAATAATTTAAGAACTGCTGTCAGCGATTTGTTACAAACTGGCCGTTTGTAGCAAAGTGCTTTGTTTAGAATCATTTAACCTGTATGCTATTGCAGTTTGAATGTTCTTTAACTTGCAATAGGGAATTTATGTTTGATTTGATTGAAGGATGTGGACAAATTGGAGACAGTCTAGCGGAGGCCAACGAAAATGATTAGGAGACTGGGGCACATGAGTTATGAGGAGAGGCTGAGGGAACTGGGTTTATTTAGTCTGCAGAAGAGAACAGTTAGGGGGAATTTGATAGCAGCCTTCAACTACCTGAAGGGGGGTTCCAAAGAGGATGGAGCTAGGCTGTTCTCAGTGGTGGCAGATGACAGAACAAGGAGCAATGGTCTCAAGTTGCAGTGGGGCAGGTCTAGATTGGATATTAGGAAAAACTATTTCACTTGGAGGGTGGTGAAGCACTGGAGGTGGTGGAATCTCCATCCTTACAGGTTTTTAAGGCCCGGCTTGACAAAGCCCTGGCTGGGATGATTTAGTTGTTGTTGGTCCTGCTTTGAGCAGAGGGTTGGACTAGATGATCACCTGAGGTCTCTTCCAACCCTAATCTTCTATGATTCTATTATTCTATTTCTAGATTACATTGCAGTAGGGACTATTATTTACTTTAATGAAAAGATACTTTGTTTTGGAAAATATATTGCCTGTGTCAATCACTTTATTGGAAGGCTATATCTGTGTCCTTTTGTGTTTCTTTAACAATCCCGGAAACTCATACCTCAGGAAGAATGGACTAAGGGAGCAGGAGGCAGGTTATTATAGGAGTGTCTCAAAATCCAGGTTTAGGATAACAGTGTGACTGAAATAGTGTATCTAATCCAGTGCCCATATTTCAAGAAAGAATAAATTGGAGAGGATTTGGAGAAGAGCTACAAAAATGATTAAAGACTGGGGAAATGCGCCTTATAGTGATAGACTCAAGGAGCTCAACCTATTTAGTTTAACAGATAGAAAGTGAAGGTATGACTTGATCAGTATGAGTACCTACATGGGTAACAGAAATTAGATAATAGAAGGCTCTTCTGTCTAGCAGACAAAAGTATGACATGATATCATAGCTTGAAGTTAAAGCTAGACAAATTCAGACTTGAAATAAGGTGCAAAATTTTAACAGTGACAGACTAAACCATTGGAACAACTTGAATTCTCTATCAGTGGAAAATTTTGAATCAGGTTTGGATTATGTGATCTAGTTTAACCACAGGTATTGGACTGGAAGAAGGGATTAATTCATGGTAGTTCTATGGCCTATGTTAAGCAGGAAGGCAGACTGGACAATCCAAAAGTTCCATATGGCCTTAAAAATCTATGAATCTATTAAATAAATGAGATAAATATTGGAATTTCCTGTCAGTTTTCCAGCCCCATGAACTGTCAAGTGCAATGTATCCAAAACTGTTGCTTTATCAATTCTAATGCAAGCAGAGATGAACCGCCCAAGGGCAGCTTCAGCTTCCATATTAACATATCAACTGTATTTGTCTGCCTTCTCTGCCATTTATTCATAACTCCTGTGACCCATACACCCAATACTATGAAAATAAATAAAATCTCCCAAATTGAATTAATTACAGTTGAGCTTTAAAATGCAAAACAAAACCTTGTCACTTGAAACCTTATTATAATTGTCCCATAATCACTTAAACTGGTTTTCAGTATAGTTTTCCACTTCTGGTATGTTATGAATGTGCTCTTTCCTTATCAGAGGATGCTCATAGTTAAAATGAAAAGGCATGATCCACACCAATTGAAATCAATAGGAGTTTTGTCAGTGGTTTCAACATGAGCAGGATTGAGCTCCAATTTTTGCACCCACTAATAGATCCTTTTGTAATATTGACCATAAAGACTGCTATCCTACAGTCTTTGCTCATGCAAAATTTCCATAGCCTTTAGTGGGAATAGTGTGAGTAAGGACTGCAGGATCAGCCCTTTAACGTACTGTAGTATACTACTGGTAATTAACATTTACCCATTCAGAACTTTTTAGTTGTTGTTGTTTGGTCAGTCATTTCATGGGAATTTTTAGTGGTTGGTTTTTGGGTCTGGTGTTTAAAGTCTGTTTAAAGTCTATAGTAACTCCAACACATTTACTGGGTCAACATTTTTTCAGTTTCCAGTCCAAACCCTAATAAAGTTAATGGAAGTCTTTCCATTTACTTGAATAGATATTGGATAGTGGTCTCAAAAACTAACTACTTCTTTGTGAATGAAGCTACTTTTCCTTCTCCACACATTGTGTGAAATCCTCACCCCATTTTGCCACTGACAACAATGTTTCTAGACAAGCTATTGTATCCCATGATATTCCAGTGAAATAGTCACAATATATTTTGCGATTTTTATAGCACTTTTCATAGAAGTCTTAATATGTTTAGTTAAGTTAATGAATTAAATATCAGCAGTGTGTACATTCTTTTAATTTATTTAGTTTAAATTAATGTAGGGAGATGATTTTGAATGATGAAGTATCTACGGGTGAAACCCTTTCCCCACTCAAGTCAATGGCAAAACTCTCATTGATGTCAATGGAGCCAATATTTCACCAGTATTATGTGTATAAACATATTTTGTAAATATAATCCAGGAAACCTCTTTTAACAAATGGAAGATAAATTGTATTAACTTAAGTGAAAGTTTCCCTCTAGTTAACCTAGTCTTTTAGATATTTCCAATTCACTTGTGGGACACAGATTGATTTAGGTCTATTTTCTTTTAGTCAATTGTTAAGAAATGATTAAATCATAGAATGCTAGCATACTGAAACCCATTAAATTAAAGCAGCCATTGTTAAACAGATAACCTGAGTGCTGTGTGGTATTCTTTTATTTATGGACATTGTTGCTCACAGTGTGAAGGTGTACAATACAGGGTTCTCTCTAGAGATTGAATTTCAAAGACTTATGTATCTGTGATTGAAGAAAAATATTTCTTCTCTCCAGGTAGATGTTCCTAAGAAAGATTAATAAAACCAATGAAAGGATCCTCTTCAGAAGAGATCACATCTCTAGCCATCCTGTGTATGTGTCACAAAATTGAACATCAGAATGATATTGAAGAAATATAATTATGTCTCTTGACATCAGCGTATGAACAATAGTGAGACAGATCTTCAGGAGATATAAATAAATGATCTTAGTTTGACTGGTGTCAATTAAGCTTCACTGAAGTAAGCTGTAGATCTGGCCCAGTAGTCATAGAATAATACACCTATACAGCACCATGATTCCCTAAGATGAAACAAGGTCGAAAGGGCCATATACGGTAAATACTGCCTTTGATCTCTATATGCAACTTTCATTAAGATCATTCGGAGTTCTGGAAGTAAAGGTAGTTTATGCTATTTGAATAAATTAATATATGAAAATATATATATGGTATTATATTTTAAATATGTTGGAGCTACCTGTATGAAAAGTTCTGCAGCAATAGCAGGAGAAAAAAAACCCCTGAAAACTCAATAATAGAAGATCAAAAATCCATATTCCAGACTTGTGGCTATATGTCTGAATACATATATTAGAAACATCACCCTACACACTTCATGCTACTGTTAAAGCAGTACAATTTCTGTGTCTAGACAAAAAGTAATGTAGAGAGTTAAAATACAACCTACAGATCTGGTAGTTTTGTATCCTCTACTCTATGGTGGACATATTACTATTATGGCCCAACCAGGAGAAGTGGGGAAAGTGATAAACTGTAAAGCAATCCTCACTCGCTCCCCCCTCCCCCCGCATACACACAATCCCAACATTTTTTCTAGCTACATCTACCATTGCAGATTTTCCCCCTTGCCACTCTGTTCTTACCAGTTCCTCACATATTGCTTAGATATGTGATGCTACAAAATTTACACCGCAAGTATTGCATTGAACAAATATTAATTGTTTTACAATTTCATATTGAATATTTCTCTAATATTTTGCCATTTGTTTCATGGATGTTAAAATTGCCACTGAACATATAACTCCTTCCTGCTATTGGACTTCTAACTATAGAATTAAATAAAAAATCTCTTCTTGTACATTTATCATTTCCAAGCTGATTGTTCTATTGGTCTCTTTAGGACAGGGTATAACAACTTGACACTTATGATAGCCACATGTACAACACAATCCATCAAGAAAATAGTTTCCCCTTGGACTAAAATCAATTCTCAACAATCAGTAGGGCCTGGCTGGTAGACAAAAGAGCCATTATTTTCACAGTATTCTTTCATTCTTTTGTCCCCAGACAGAAAGCCATTGCATTCCATGTGTCTCCAATGAGCTTTATGAAGAAAAGGAGAGCTCTGTTTTAAGACCCCAATCCGGCAAAGTGCTTAAATGTCTACTGACGTAACTTTAAGTATGTGCTTAAAGTTAAGCAAGTACTTACGTGCTTTGCTCAATAGAGATGGTTGTGAGCACATGCTTAAAGATATGAAGCTCTATGAGAGGTCTCCATTTCTTACCCAGACTCTACCATCTTGAGAAGCTGGGCTCTGGTTGCCTGATAACTCAAAGGGGTGTAACTAACTCCCCTTGAGAGGGCCAGAATAAGCTATACATCACTTAAATCCCACTGACACCCATCGTCCCTGTGCACAGGGGTAAATTTCAGTCACATTCAGTGAAGCTTCTAAGAGTCTGTTTAAATGCAAGCACTTGATTGCACAGGCACAGTCAGTCTGTCATTGAAGCTGCAGAAGAACAACCTTCTGTGTGTGTGACAGGAATAGAAAGGGGAGATCACAGTATAAATACCAAACAATTATCTCACTCTATTACCCCCAAACTCTTCTGTATTGTGGTGCAAGTCGCTGGGTGTAAGGTCAGCACACATGTTCTGAATGTGTTTATCGCTTTAAAAATGTTATGCATCCGTCGTTAGAATCCTCTTTAGAATTGTACTTGTGCATTGGAACATAAAAGTGCACTCCAAAAGTTCATGAAGTGTTCGTAAGCACTTCAGTTCATAAAAATGAACGAACACTTTTTTGAGAAATGATTCTTGATTGCTTCTTAGTGTTTATGAAGCAAAACAACATGTAAAACTGAATACATTTAGTCCCTTAATCCAGCTGATGAAATGTAGCTAAAAACTATTTTATGTGGTTTTATGGTTATTCCTCAAAGCTCTTTACACTAAGAATTATGATAGAGTTGGTTATAACAGTTTAGCCACTGAAAAGTTCTAACATGAATTTACAAAGGGTCAACTAAGGACAGTTTTGGGGTTTTTACCAAGACCTCTTCCACTTGGTTCCTCAAGAACTTGGATTGATTCCAGTCTCATCACTTTAAAATTTTCTTTAACATTTTTACTTTTTTAACAATTTCACAACCCCAAGCTGTTTAATTCCCTCTGAATTCTGCAGTGTTTATTTGTGCAGAAACTCTTAACTCTTTCTTTAAATTATGTATTTAATTTTTAAAGTGACACATTTTTAGCTGATTTTTTTGGCATCTCTAAGCTTATTTGTTATGGTTTGTGTGCTTATTTTTTAACTTATACACTTTGCCTGCAAAGTTGTACTCACTAAATACAGTCCTTGAAGGATGGCTGCTTTTAACTTTGGATTTATGTAAATAAGCATCAGACACTGTTTTCTCTTTGACCTTTCAGGAATTTTTTTCCAATTTAGTTTGTTTCCTTCTTTAAATCTTTCCTTTGCTCTTTATGCTTTTCACATTCATTCCTTGGGGTGGAACATTTTATTTGCAAGGTTTTAGCCACCAGAAATAATCCTTGTGAAACTGTTGCTTTGATTTGGGCTTTCTTTTCCTGGGGAGGGGAAGACTAGATATTATTTTTCATGGCTGCCAATGGGTCAGATTTTTTTGAAAATTTCAGAGGCATTTAACAGACCTCTGCTGTGCTATGCTAAGCATCCTCCCACCCCCTTTCTGAAGTTCCTTTTTCATCTGGTCCTAATCTCCCCTTGATAATTCTCTGGGGAGTCCATAGGGTTTGCCATTACATTTAATCTGCTTCTCCAGAATGATACTAACTTTGTCATATTTAAACCCTTAAACCCTTTCAATACCATTTTTCTTAATGCCAGGTTGTGACCCTCACACCATAACAACACAACTCCGTGGGTGCTCCAGGGCTGGAGCATCCATGGAAAAAAATTACCGGGTGCTTAAGTCTCACTGGAAGCC